>NW_003526943.1:11539015-11924594 GCF_000181795.1 Trichinella spiralis
GCATGTATATAAAGGCAAAAGATTAAAATGTGCTCATAATGCGTAATCATTTGTGTTCAAAAGTGTCAAAAAATTAGGTCTGTATACAAAGCGGTTAGATTATCCATCTGTATTTGACGATCAGATATCAACTCATAATGCTATTCGCGTTGTTCTAGTAATATGTAAATTATTAAAATACTTCACACTGAGCATTGATTCATTGTGAGGAGTATTCATTGTTTATCCAGTTTGTGGTCAGAGTGGTGACACATTAATTTAGAAATAGAATTAATATTTTCCATATTTGAAATATATGGACATATATATGGTTTTCATCGGTTGCTTCGAAAACAATAAATAACACACTATTTTCAACCAATTCTCATTAAATTTTCAGTCAATTCAATGAGTTTATTCATAACTGCTGAGTAAATAGCATATTTTCAGTATACAGTTTTCATGATTGTGTTTTAATACATTTAAATCATAAAGTTATTATTCATGAAACGCAAGCAACAAAAATATGAAAAATAAATTCTTATCATCTTTTATCTAAATTGTATTTAATAACCAAGATATGTAAAAGAAAATATAGAAATTGCATATCTTCTTACATTTAGTTACATAGTACACTTTATTTAATAATAATGATCTTTTTATTTGATATTAGAATTAGTAAGATACAGTACATCTGATAAGTGATGATGCGCTATTTCATAAAAGATGAATTTTAAAAGGATAATACAATAAAATAGTTCAAATCTTTATATTATCTATTCTTAAATAATTAGTTTCAAATAATAATTCCAAATTCCGAAACTCTATATGTCAAAATTTATCATAAAAATATCAACAACAAACCCACAACTAAAAATAGGGAAAATGATTCATCTGTCAATTTCATACATTTTTGACATTTACGTATGCTAATTTGTTTAATTTCCGCATACTAATTTGTTTGAGAAATGAAATTCAAACAAAGTCAAGTCTACGTCTGCTTTATAAATTATACCAGATATTATAATGATGTACACATTACGAAATCTAATTTATGATGATTAAGATTGCAATGCATTGCTTTGCAAAGATAAGAATTAGTTAACCTTTTCCCAAAAATGTATCAATATTTATTCCAAGTTGTTAGTATAATTAAAAATTCTGCTTTTGAAACAGTTATATAAAAGACCATAACTTCAAGTTAGACCAAACTGCTAAATAAAAGTAATTTAGAAGAGTTGACTGATAAAATTTTAAAATGTGTTTGAGAGAATTTAACTTAAAAACATATTTATTCCATTGTAAATTATTACGGCTGTGGATTTAAATTTGGGCTCAAATATACTGCATATAAGAAATAACACATTGCAGTTATATGGATAAAAGTGTCATATAGGAATAGTATATTTCGTCTTTGAACAAAAAATTGAACTTAACATTTAAATTATAAAAGCAGTACACCAATATTTAGTTTCTGAAGATTATTTCAATAAACTGTAGAAAGTATCAACAAGTTTGTTCCATGCTGATCTAATCATGTGAAAAAAATGCAATAAAAAACTTGTTTAAGCATGTGAAATTTTTTGATTTGTCACTGAATTTAATCATTTTTTTCACATTTAATTTTAAATATACTGCAGTGACCAGAAAATAATTGTGTGCGTAATAAGCATAGTTATGCACGTTCCATTTATAGCATTTCTATACATGCTAAAAAAGAAACTATAGCTAACTTGAAAAAACTGAAAATACTTTTCAAATTTCAATTAACATAAGATAAATACTGCTGTGATTGCTAAAAGTACATGTCCTGAAATATAACGTAGTAAATTCATGCTCGAAAGCGCTGAGTTTATATTTCCAAAATTATTCCTCTTTGAAAAGTAAAACATGAGATTGCAAATTCTAATTTTACAAAAAAAAATCATGCAAAATCTTTTTTACTGCGCAGGTTTAAGTTGGAACTGCTCATGGAAGAATGACACTCGATAAATGAAATAAGGAAAGAAAAAAACTGGAATTATACCCTTTCATAGATTTTAATAAAATTTAAAAATATATTTGACAGTATTTATTTTTCAAAAATATCAAAAAGTGTTCAGCAAAAATGAAATGATTCGAGGAATTTCGTAAATATATTTTTTAATTTTTATTTTAATGCTTATTTTAATTTAAATGTTTTTATTTGGATCAAACTGAATGCAATTTTTTGAATTTAATAGTTTCAATTTTTTCAAGCTAATATTTTGCAATAGCTAATCATATATCCATTAAATGTTACATGATGTAATAGTATTAACTCGAATACACGAAGAATGTAGTATGTGTTAGTTGATCATAACTTAAAAATATTCATAAAAGCAATACATTTCAAATATATATGTATATGTATATAATGTATATATATAATTAAAATACTAAAAGTGCATACATATATACATGCATCTATATATAAAGAAAACAGGAAAAACTGGATAAACACCACTGCAAAATCGTTGCAAAATATCAATTTTTAAAAAGTATGTGCTTTATATTAATACTCAACTTCAAGTAATAAATTAAATACTTTCAGAATTGAAATTTTATTTAGCAACTGCTATAATTTACTCTGATTCAATAATTAGGCAAATATTACCTGAAAAACAAAAATCTTACTGTATTAGAATTACCGTATTTAAGCAGCTGAATTACTCCTCCTGCTCATTTAGATAGTGAAAGTTCAGTCATTATTTGTATTGTTCATTTGTTTTGAAAGAAACAGCTTCTTGTTTAAATATCCCATTAACTAGAAAGTTATTTAGTTTAGCGTTTTTTGTGAAATGACTTGTCTTCCTGTCAGCTAATCTTGAATATTTATCTGCAGTCAGAAAACTTTTTGAGCATTTATTTTCATTGTTTGCAGTGATTAAAGGAATTATAGTAAGAGAACTCAGAATTGAGTTTTCTCTAATAACAAACATTTACCAGTGTTTATCATATTTAATAAGTTTTAGCTTTGATACGGTTATTATTTTATGTTACGTGTGATAGCGCACTTTTTTAGTGGTTTTCCAGCATGCATTTCTGTCGTTTAGAGACGTTAAAGAGTTTTACTTAATGTGCTGCCATTTTTGCAGCGTAACATCAGCAACGTGTGCAAACATTCATGAAAACATTTGCCGGTTGTTAGAAAATTCTCAACTACTTTTCTGCTTATTCAAGCTTGCTGACATTTTAGTCATTTTTATGCGCCTGCGCTTTTCTGATAAAATCAGTCACTTCTCGGATGCAGCCTTAGAATGTTCTACAGTGTATTTAGCTATTTATTTATTTTTAATTTTTTTGACGGAAGTGATTATATTTTTTGTTCATTCGAGACGGTTATTTTTATTGATTTTAAAGCATGATTCGCGTTTTACTTTCTGATTCGATTAGCAGTTGGAGTTGTTTTGCCAAGGACGAAGCACATCACCGTGCTCACGTTCATTAGGCGCGAATCGTGAGCATATAACATGATTTCAGGGACGTTGTCCCATAAATGTCGTGTTTGATGACCATGGCCGTGCTCGATGACCTGCTGTTCTTTAGCCAACTGGCCATTAAGCAGCGGAACAATAATCAAATCTGTTCACTTCCTTGACCTAACAGTGCAGATACGGATTTCCTTCCGTCTCAGCACAGTATCAACTATTCAAATTGTTCGTTGAAATTTTAAAATGAAAATTTAATTTAGATTGTGCTTTGCTTTTGCCACTGCTTCATCAAATACTCGAGTGAATGAAATAGTTGATGGGCAACAAGCAAGGCGAGAAATATTTATTTGTTATTCTTATCTTTTGTTTGATGAAATTCATTGAAAAGCTTGTATTATAATTGATTTCAGGTAGTTCGAGGAGAAATTCTTCACCGGTGCAAAGCATGGATTCCATTATAGATTTTGAAGCAGCTCAAGCTTACGAACCTCTGGCGTTTCATTTGATCCATGGTGACAATATTCGCTTGAGTGAAAATAGAAGGGTGGCAAGACGAGAAAAATCATTCTGTAAAGTAAATTTTTTGTTTTCTTTTTTTTGAAAGCATTCAAATATGAATGTTGAAAATGAATATTTTGGCAGGTTATCGAAATTTATAATTATTGAATGTTGTGTCAAAGTTTTCTTATGCTTTTGAATCCAGAGTGAATGAAACGTCAATCTGACGACTATTTTCAACAGCAGTTTCGAAGCTAATTAATCTTGAATAGTTCGCATTCTTTTACGCGTTTATTATGTGAAAATGCAAGTCAAATTCCAGTTTTTACTGTAGTTGATTTAAGAATAAACATTAAAAGGGTTGTAGGTTTTTTTTGTTCAGTAAAAATCGATTGCATTGAGCGTAGAGGTAGGTGGTTTGCTTTTATATATTTAAAATTGCATTGTATTATTTTGATTTTATTATCTATTTGAGTTGATGAAATGTGAAAATTTGAATTTTAGCTTTTTGATGAAAAAGAAATGTTGATTTTAAAATAGATGACAGCTTTTTTTAAAGTATTCTTTAGCGTTTGTAATATGTTTGATGTTCATGAAATGAAGCGGATATTTATTTATGAAAAATAGTGATTGTAATAGTACAATCGTATGTGATTGTGAAATTATTGTTCAAATCAATAATGGTTTGTGTGTGTTTGTCACTTTTAATCAAAAAGATGACATCATCAGAATTGAAAGTGACGTGGAAATTAATAATTTTTTTACAAGTATAATATTGAGGAAGTGAATTTGATTGCAATTTCAAATCGTGCATTTTTTCATAAATTATCGATGCATCAGTTTGATGTAAACTGGTTGTTGATTTCATTTGTGCGCGGCAAAAGCGTTGCTAATCTAGACCTTGAGGAAATATGCAATTGGAAATAACGGTATAAGTTTTCTGCATAAAATATCTATATTATTAAATTATTTCGATTGATCAATCAGTTGCAATTGTTTTACATCAGTAAGTGAGGTAAATTTTGTTTCTGTATGTATGTTTATCACACAATTAGAATATATAAATTGTATTATTTTAGGCTTTGGTATTCAGCAATCGACCGGTGCAAACGAACGAATATTTTGGTTTTAAAATTATCGAAGTTGATGACTCTTGGAGTGGTACTTTGAGAATTGGCATAACGAACTGGAATCCGAAAGCTTTGCAGTTTTGTTTGCCAAAGTGATAATTAAAATTTGTTTGTTTGTTGAAGTGAAATTATGAATGAATTAATGTTGTTGTTTGTTTGTTTCATTTTAGATTTGCATGCCCAGATTTGATCGAGTTGAAATGCAGTTGGGCAAAGGCGATCAACGAGAGGTATTGCAAGAAGGGTCATCGTTTTTTGTTTTCTGTTAATAAGCAAGGCGAAATGACATACACCGTGAATGGACATTCACGAGGACTCTTTCTCAGCGGTATTAAAAGTTGGATGGAAATGTATGTTGTCATTGATATATACGGTCATTGCAAGGCGGTTCAATTGATAGGTTCGATTATTTTTATTGCAAATTTTTGAAAACAAACGAAAATTTTAAATTTTGATCTACTCCATTTAGGCGAATGTTATTTTGCAGCATCTTTTTATTATAATATTAGTGAAAGTGTTGCGTTAAATGAAAATCGTACAGTTGTTACGAAGCATCAGCCTCAGTCGACTAGAGCGTACGCTTTTGTATGCCAGCCGTTCACCAACGATATTGTTCTTTCAATTGAAGTATGTGCGCAGATTATGGTTTAATGAATAATTTTTTTTTATTTTTTGGCTTTGTTGTCAGATTTTGAAGCTTTCTGGTGGAGTTGATGGCACGTTGTCGGTCGGTTTTACTGGACAAGAGTTGTACAACATTCGTCAGGAATGGTTGAAGAATAATCACTTGAGCCATTCCACAGCAGCTAATAAGAAAGCATGGATTTTGGACGAGCGTATTATCCGAAACTTGTTGCCCGGTGATAGGATTCAATTTTACATTACTGAAAATGGTATTATTGAATTGTCAAATTTTGAATTCCTCCTTGATTTTAATAATTTCTTCTTCCTTCTTTTTCAGGTGTATTTTGCATGATGAAAAACGACAACAGACCAGAATACTTGAACGTCATTGACAATCCTGATTTATATTTGTTTTTTAATTTATGCGGAACAGTGACCAGTATTCGTATAGAAGGTGAAGAGAGATGTTGTGTTTTCTTATTGATGATTCTGAATGTTGTGCAGGTTATAAGAAAATGGCTTCCTTGCCAGAGTTGAAGCATTTTACGGATGCGCTGATTCGTGCCGAAGAAGTTC
This sequence comes from Trichinella spiralis, assembly GCF_000181795.1. NCBI lineage: Eukaryota > Metazoa > Nematoda > Enoplea > Trichinellida > Trichinellidae > Trichinella > Trichinella spiralis. The sequence goes on from NW_003526943.1 coordinate 11,545,275, forward strand.
GCCGGATGTCGCCGTCATTGAGGAACGTTCAACGACCGCAGCCTTCTCAATTACGGGTTGAACTGCCGCCTCCAAGTTGGTGTTTTATAGACTGCTTAGTGATTCATTCGCATTAATATTATCTTTCAGCTGATACTCGGGTTGTCGATATGCCTGCTATTGTGAATGCCGTTGGTAATTTGTCTGTCATGTCGTCGTCAGACGAATGTAGCAGCACTGGGGTCGACGAGAGACGACGACAGACTGCCCTAGGGCAACTGCCAGTGAAAAATGCTGTTGTTGGATGCTTGAGTGAATCTCAGACGTCGTCGGATGTGATAAACAGAGCAACAGGAGCCTCTTCAAATGATAATCGTTCGAAAAGTGAGCCTGAATGGGACGACGCGAATGAGTGCAAAGTTTGCATGACTGCCCAAGTAGACACGGCCGTTTATTCTTGTGGCCATTATTGCATGTGCTATCCGTGCGCCATGGAAACGTTCGCCAATCACGGATGCTGCCCAATTTGTCGTGAGACAATCAAAGATGTGATGAGAATTTTTAAATCATAATTCTCACGTGTCATATTCATCACATTTTTTCTTTAAAAATATGTTTTACAACTACTTATTCAAAGCTACATTAAAAGAAAATCTACTTATTGTATGTTTTTCTTTTCAATAATAGAACAATGATAATTGATATCATTGTTCAGTTTCAGCTTTAATTTGAAATGAAGTATATATATATATATGTGTGTAAAATTTGAATTTTAACATTTGCTGCAATGCGAGCAATGACAACGAAATGGAACAATTTCAATTTGAAATTTAAATTGTATTTTAATGTAAACTAAAAATCAGCAATCAAATTGTAAAGTTTAATGTTTGTTTAAAGTGATCTTTTCCGTTTGGTGTCTTCGTCATTGTTAGCTGTTGTCTTTTGCTAGACGGCGAGAGAATTTGAAAAATTGTTTCGCTTGACTATTTTCTGGTTTTTTTATGCAACCAATGATGAGCGAGAAAAGCAAAGCGAAGAATGATTCTGTGAAGTCGGATTCCGATTCCAAATCCAAAGAGAAAGAAGACTCGCAGCGTAAAGCAACTGCATTTGGCAAGCTTGTGAACAAAATATCCGGTCGTTTGAAAGGTTCTGATGAATCATTAGCAAAGAAGAATGCCATAGTTGTGAAGGAAGCAACATTGGAAGACATACGCAAATCCAATCTGATCAAGTGACCCGTTGAATTTTTTGTACTAAATTCTTCTGTACTCAATTTTTTTCCTTTTCAGACCGTCCAAAGATGGAACTATTGATCTAGTAAGATGGATTTTTTCTTCTATATTATCATTCTTTTGCAAATGATTTGTTTGTTTTTTCAGAATCAGCCTATCCAACCGTTGGAAAAGTATCACTATTATCACGGTTGCGTGTCGCGTTATGATGCTGAAGAAATTTTATTAAACCATTCTCCCGGCAATTTTTTGATCAGAGCTTCCAGAAGACCAGGCAATTCGTTGGCAATTGTGTTGTCGATTCGAACAACCAGTGGCATTAGCCATTTTGAAATACCAGTGGACAATTTTGGTGTAAGTTTTTATTTTATTTATTACCAACCAAACGCATATTGAATTTGCATTTATGTGAAAATAAATTTAAATATTGTACTTTTTCAGAGATTCTATTTTAACGATTTCGCTTTTGAGAACCTTCACAGTTTATTGATGTATCATTTTAAACACTTCTATCCTGTGACTTTGACCACCAATTATTGCGTTTACTTGAAACATGCAATAGATCGAACTTATTGGGAATTTGACGATCGTCAGGTCCATTTGGAAGATACTCCACTTGGTGAAGTAATAATATTGTTGGTGGATTTAATTGAATTGATGATGAAAATTGAAAAATGTTGCTTCAAACAGGGTAACTTTGGTGCCGTGTATCGAGGATATGTAGATATTGACGGCAAACGGCAATTGTTGGCTGTGAAAACGCTTCAAGATCCGGACAATGAAGAAGGTCGTGAAGAATTGCTTCGTGAAGCTAGAGTATTGCGCAAGCTCGAACACGTCAACATCACCAAACTCATCGGCGTTACCATTTCATCTGGTGCTACAATGGTGCTGTTGGAATTTTTGAATGGTATTTAGAAATTTATTTTATTTAAACAAATATTCTGTCGATATCAAACTGAAGAAAGAAAAGCACGGAAAACATTCTGTTACTCCTTAAATTTAGGCGGTAGTATGGATAATTATTTGAAAAAGCATCAACTTTCTCCACGTACGAAGATGAAATTGTTATCAGATGCTGCAAATGGAATCAAATATATTCATTCGAAAAGTACACAATTACGGTCATCAATTAATTATAAATTATTAATGTTATTGTAATATTTTTATTTTTTTAAAGATGTGATTCATCGCGATTTGGCAGCCAGAAATTGTCTACTTTTATTGAACGAGGACAATCATCCAGAACGGGTTAAAATTACCGATTTTGGCCTCTGCGTGGAAGCGGTTCAAGTTTATCGCACGACTGATATCCAATGCATCCCTGTTCGTTGGAGTGCACCTGAAACGCTGAAAGATAACGTTTGGTCGCAGAAAACTGACGTTTGGAGTTTTGCTGTGATTATTTGGGAATTTTTCAACGAAGGCAGCCTTCCTTATTACGATATTGAACCGTTCAGTCCAATAATTTTGCTAAAGGCATTGGCAGGAGGATATTGCCTTTTAAGTACACCTGAAATGCATCCACAGTTGGTCAGTCTGATGGCGTCATGTTTAAATTTTGACTCTGACGAAAGGCCAACTATGGATATGGTTTATGAAAAATTGCAAGTTCTCATATCATCTTCAGTTCATAAAAACAAGAAAGCTTCTGCTTGAGAAGAAATCATCATTCTTATATATATACATCGATAATTTTATAATGTTCATTTCTAACATGTTCAACGAACAATATTAACGAACCATATTTTCATTTATTGCAATTTAATTTATTTAATCATTCAGTAATGAAATTTTATTTATTTTATACAAAAATATACATTATATAAAAAATAAATATAATTTATTAAACACATCGTTACAAAAAAAAATACCGAGAGAGAATTAATTATCCATGCAATGCAGTGCAGTAATGCAAGATGTATCATTGTTGTGCAAGTCTTAAGAAAGTGTCATAGATACTATATACTGTAATGCAGTAGTGCAAGTGAAATTTTTACAAATTATGTTTCTTTTTTAAATCAAATGAAGAAACATTAACTTTTGCAAATGATTGATAATATTTTTTATATTAAATGATCATTAAAAAAGTAAATCACATAGCAAAATTTCAATAACTATCTTATTCCATTGGAATGGATAAAGTATAATTTTGTTTGATTATATGTTTTCTGTGTTAATTATTCATTGTTGTTTAGTTATTAAAAATATTCTTGTACTTTAAAAAAAGAATAAATAAATAAATAAATGCAATGAAAAAAAAGAAAAGAGAAAATGATAATAAATATTAATGCAAGTGAATAGAAAAAAAATGATGACAATGAAACAATAGCAATGCTTGGAATTTTGGTCGAATGTAATTACTTTTTAAGCAGGAAAGTGAAACTGTGCTATGGAAAATGGAAAGAAAAAAAGGAAGAAAATTTTAAATGAAACTGAAATAAAATGTTAATAATGCAAAGAATAAATGATAAGTTGTATTAATTTTGAATTATTGGATGAGATTTTTGTAAATACTAATCATCTTCATTGTACATGTATATATATATATAAATGTATAATTAAATTTCAATTTTTGCTCCAAAAGTTAATCGAACTTGCGTGGATATTATATTAGTTCTGTCGATTTGACAGGAGCTGTCTTTTGTAATTGTAATTGCTGTTGCGTCATTTTCAATGGAACTGAACGGCACGTGATCTGCATTTTCTTCTCAGGTAACATTCAATGCTTCAACTGCAATGCCTTCCTTCCATTTTGGAATCTTCAACGGTAAACATGCTACACTGAGAATGCATTTTTTCAATGAATGTCTGACTGACTGACTGACTGACTGACTGACTGACTGACTATACCGATGACCCAAACCAGCTTCCTTGTCGAAATTAGGAAACGCTTCTTCCGATGACGTGCTAAACACGAAATGCTTCCATTAATGCAATCTTGTTTGCCTGCCATCAGGAAAAGTAAAAATCTCTTATAAACATTTTTTCATTTCTCCAATTTTATTTATTCTCCTTCGAAATTCACTTCACACCAACACTTGGTCAACTAGGCAAGTATTCAATTATTCTCATTTATTCCACATTTTCTTCATTAAATATTCAATTCATACTCTTCCTCATCAACATCATCATCATCATCATCTTCTTCTTCTTCAATTATATTCACATACACTTGATATAATTTAATATGAGCGTCTGATCAGGTTAAGATAATAACATGAATATTCCATTGAAATATTTGCATTTTTATTTTAATAATAATATTATCCGAATTTTCAAACAGTCTTTCTTCTTTCTTATTAGTGTATTCTTAAAAATATCAAGAAATTTACCAATTCATCAACCAAATTAATACTTTTCAAATGTTAAAATTTGAAAAATTGGCATACTTTGGATTTATTTTGAAATTCTCCATTTACATATATATCAAGCTTTCAAAAAGCGTACAATTGGCCTGTAAATTTAACATTGCGTATTGTCATCTGATGTGTTTAGCAGTAAGTGAAATTATTGTAAGTGAGTGAATTTGTAGTAAGTAAGTGAAATCGTTATCTATTATTATTTATACAGTTGTATTTAATCTTGTATTCAATTTTGCTTTTCTGATTTTAAAATTTACAATTGCAAATAGCATTCTTTTTGAATCTTTTTAAATTGACATTGTCAGCCTACAAGTTAATAAATTAGTAAAGCTTACTTTAAAAATTTGAAATATTTATCAAAAGAGGTGTTGGTAAAATTATTTAAATAACGAACAATAAAATTTCAATTTATCCATTTCATAATAAATTTAGGTAAATTTATTATTCAAATTTTATCACATTTCATATCATAATAATATTTTTAACATATGTTTAATTACCAAATGAAAATTTTTATTTATCTAAGCACATTAACTTTCGCTTCGCAAGATATTATTTTTGAAACAGCATTGTTTTGAATTAACATAAAAATAATTAATTTTAAGAAAAATAATGATATACAAATCAAATAAATTACAAAATTTATAAGCACCGTTTTTGAACCGTTTCTTATAGAAAATCCTTTGAATTTTATTTCAATTTGATTATTATTTCATTATAATTATAATTATAATTTTGAATGTGAATATTGGTTGTCTCTTTTATTCTTTCTTTGTCATGCCATTTTTTTTGCATCATATTCAATAACATTAAAAATTACATTTAATAAAATAGTTTTGATCACACATGTGATAACAACTTGATATATTTTAATTATTAGCATAAAGTAAAATTTAAAGTACGTTTCCTTAAAATTATTCAGTTCTATAGAAAAACCCTCTATGTAAAGATACAATTTCATCAATTACTTCCTTTTATGCATGGAAATGTTATGATAAATTGCCATTTCACTATGAAACAAGAATTTTAACTTGAAAAATTTCCCTTTCTATATCTTAAAATTGCTTATTTTTTTATAAAAATAAAAAAGCAGTTTAAAAATTTTTTAGCAAAAAAGAATGTTGGTTGAAAGAACTTGTTTAATTTTCAAAAATGTTATACTTGTGCTGAAAACAAACAAATTTAAAAGAAAAAACGCACAGTTTCAAAAATTGACAATAAATTAGATGAAAATAGTTGTTAAGTGTAATAAATTTCAATTAAACGTCCAAATTAACGCAGCTTTACTGAATCAAAAGCGGTGCAAGTATTCCGGTATTATTGTGATGCTCAGGTTCTATTGTGAGAGGTGAAAAGGTAGTATCAATTTTTGCGTTGATGAAACTGCAGCGCATGGTCGTTGCATGCGGATATTGCGCGGGCGTTCAGAGAAGACAAGGTTTCGGGGCTAAGGAAATGGTGAATGTCTACAAGAATTGGGAGATGAATGACTCTGTTCAGGGCAACACACCGCGGTGCCTAGTGACGACAAACGACGACACCTACTTTCTCAATGTCACTTTGGATCAAGTTCTACAGGTTGATTGCCAGCGTTGGAATGGTAAAAGCGCTTACAACCTTGAAATATGGGTTAGACAGGTCATTGTCGCAACCAGCCGCGAACATGCGTACCATGGCAAACGTGAGCATGAATTATTATATACAAATGATGCAGGGGCTGGTGGGCTTTCCAGTTTCTAGCCGGTCGGTCGGTTTTTATAGCCATCTTGACGCTATCGTCACCATCTACGGCACAGGACGAGCGTAGTAGTAGGAACGTCCGCATTGGGAGGTCAAATTGTCGCTTTTCCAAAATTTTTCTTACAATATTCACTGCCATGACCAGAGCCGTGAAACGTTGCTCTTTTGAGCTTGACTGAACTGAACCGTAACTGAACTTGTCAATCGTCACCTCCCCAAACCGCGTTGCATTCCATTCAACCCTTTTCTCATCTCTTTTTCACGCTTCTCATCTGCCACTTTAACCAAATCCAGTAAGCAATCAATAACCCTCTCATGATGTTTCTTGTTCATACACATATCTATCTATCTATATATATATATATAGATATAGATATTTATTTATTTATCGTTATTATTATTATTCATTTTCTTATTCATCATTTATTTGATCAATAATTTATGTAAATATGATTTCGAGAAAATAATAATAAATGAAACAATTACTCATTATTTACTCATTGATTTTTTTTAATTTCTTTGTCTTCTTTGAAAATTATTAATCAAAGAATCATTCAACATGGTCGTAGGCGGTCATGGTGGACTGGGTCACGTGTTTTATGCAAATTTCACTAGCCGCATAACTCTGCTGAGAGGGAATAGAAACGAGCATTTGATTTATTAATGTGAATCAAATAGATCTGATCACTATGTCACTTTGATCAAGGTGTTATTTGGTGTTTGATTTTTCCTTAAATTTTCTCATTGTCAATTAGCTATTTTTTTTTTCTTTTCTTTCAGGCAATTCACTTGCCGCCAGTAAACTCTCTATTCATTTGCTTCGCGTTCGAGTGCTATTTGAACAAATAAGGTGCTGAAAATAGGAATATACAATGCCTTCAAAAACATCTCTTCACGAGCCAGCTGAACCTTGGGAACGGTTGAATAGCGCTGGTGAAAGTATAGATCAGTCGAACACAACATCGATGAACTCAGTTCAGCCTCATGAGAACATCAATGGTAACTACATTCAACTTTCCATGGCGGATATTGTGGAAAATCAGGTAAAACACGTATACATACATTTATATTTTCCTTTTTGTTTCCTTTGTAAAGATGGATATTATGGAAATTTTCACTTTTTTTTGAGAAAGTACTTTGAAAATATTAAAATAAAAACTTTTAGTCGTATGAGTCTGACGAATCAGTACCTTGGTGGAAACGGCAAAAAGGAGAAATTGTCATCTCGGGCGTATCTTGCCGCTTGCCTGAATCAGACAATATGAACGAATTTGCTGAACATCTATTAAACGGAGATGACATGATCACTGAGGATGATCGTCGTTGGCAGCCTGGTAATTTTTCTTTTATCAGAAAAAATTTTTGTCCATCAAAAAATGTAGAACTAAAATTATAAATTAACTAAAATAATTTTAGGCTTGTTTGGTTTGCCAAGACGTCATGGAAAACTGAAAAATTTAACAAAATTCGATGCAACATTTTTTGGAGTTCATCCAAAACAAGCGAACAACATGGATCCACAACTTCGAATGTTGCTCGAAGTAACTTATGAAGCTCTGCTGGATGCTGGTATGCCTTTTTAAAAATTTTCATTATTATTGTTGTTATTATTATTATTTGTAATGATGTGAATTCCATTAATTCTATTGATCTATAATAAAGGAGATGTTGCAGAAACATGATTTGTACAATTATAAAGCAATTGAGAGTAAAATTACCTGTTAAAATGATAATAATAAGCTAAAGCTTGTTTTCGCATTTTTAAAAGGAAGTTTTATTTATGTAACTTGAGTTTCACAAGTTTTGTAAAGGTTGAATAATGCTTTGCTTTGTTCAGCCTTGGAATTTGAAGAGGTATGACGTCAGAATTTTATTGTTGGTTTGCTTTGATTATGCTGTACAAAATGACCTTCTAGTGGTCAAGATTATGAACTGTAAAAAGATTAAATAAATAAATAATATGTTTATATATAGTTAGTTGGATAGTTAGATTTGAAAGAAAAAAGTGTTAATTTTTGATTAATTAAAATTACGGCAAAATGATTTGATTCTTGAAATACTTTTCTGCATGGTAACAATATTTGAAAAATGGGAGGTGCGATCAAGGCCGGTTTAGCAATTTGACGAACCTGACAGTTACAGGTGTGCCTATTTAGCTAACTATAAACTGTTATTTATTATCTATTAAGATTGATAAAATAATTAACTGAAAATATGATATTTTGAGATGAGATGAACTTGTTTATTGTTGTTGTTGTTGTTGTTGTTGTTGTTGCATTTAAGAAAAATGGCTTTGGTTATCTTTTTTATATTTAAATGAGTTCTTAGTTTTAATAATTCAAAATTTTCCTTCGACGCTGTAAATATTCTTTATGCTTCAATGATCTTGTGACACCGTGAAACAGGCTTCGAAAGACAGAGGGGCAAATTCAGAGTAATCCATAAATATAGATTGACTAAATAATGTTTTACGTCCTTCTGAGTAATAAATTTTCCAATTTATTTATCATCTTCTTAACATAGACATCATCTTTTTGAAAGCGAACGTTTTCTTCTTATAATGAATGAATGATATTATTCGATGTAATCTAATTTTATTAATAGAAACTTTTTTTCAATTTTTCTACTAATATTTCTTTACGATGATATGCTTAAAATTTTTATTACTATTGTAAAAAAGATGAACTATCATGAAAGTTCTATTTGCATGTTGCGTAGCAGGCAAAGAAAAATTGTGTCATTATGAATTTATTAGTTCAACAATAATAATAATATGATAAAAACAACAGATTCATCTTCTGAACGGTTATATTGTCATGATATTAATCATAATGAATATTACTTCTAGGAAGTGAAACGTTTTTCAAACTGCCGCACTACTGTCTACTTTAATATTGTCATAATTATGAACACCAACAAATAATCCACTTGCATTTGATTTGCTTTTTCTAAAAATGTTCTCAGTTATTTCAATGAAAATAGATTATTTTAAAATAATTTTTAGTTTATTTAAATTAAAAATTATGCATTTTTTACATTAAATAACAAATTCATTATTGCTATATTTAATTTTTAAAAAGTAATTCCCCAGTAGTGAAAGAATTGTTAGATTTTCAAAAAGAGCAGCTGCAGTTATCAGATATGAATAATTAATTTTGCTATTATAAAGATACTTATTGTTCGTGGGGATATTTTATGATGGAAAGTTAAAGACAGTTTCATTTCAAACTGGAAATGCTGAGCAGGTTTCGAAATGGAACATTGAGAATCTAATTTGGTATATTAATTAATAAAGTAGTTACAAGTGAAAATTATCTGCTTTTATTTATGCGCCGCATTTGTTGCTGAAATAAAATTACTTAAAATGAAAATTTACATAACATTTGAACATTCTATAATCTAGAATTGTTTCTTTGGATGAAAATTTCAATTTTAACCTTAATTCGATAATTTATTGTGGAAATATTGAATGCAAATAAATCTGTTGTGTTAACAATTATTTTTCATCTCTTCCATATGTTAATGTGACAATAGAGTTAAATGAATTTTAATTAAGTATTTTGTTTTAAAAAGTAAACTGCAACTTTCAAATTTTTTCTTCTTTCAATCATATATACTTTTATATTTATTCAAATATTTATTTCTTGTATTATAAAAGTAAAAATTGTTCATATTTAATTTACCCTATAAAAGAAACACTATTAAAACAGATTTTGCTTCATATTATCATTACTATTAGTATAATAATTATTATTATCAGGTATTAATCCTATGAAACTTCGAGGAAGTCGTACTGGGGTTTTTGTGGGCTGTTCTGGTTCAGAGACAGCAGCTTATCTGACACGTGATGCTGAAACAGTCACCGGATATAGTTTGACTGGATGTGTGCGTTCCATGTTTGCCAATCGTCTGTCGTATTTTTTTGATTTTCGAGGTTAAATTTAACTTTTGTTTCATAAACAATATTTTAATTTATGGATAGAGAAAAATTCATTTTTTTTCCATTTTTCAGGACCAAGTTTTGCGGTCGACACTGCCTGTTCAAGCAGTTTGCTAGCTTTACAGCTGGCTGTGGATGCAATTCGACAAGATGAATGCGATGCGGCTCTAATTGCCGGTTCTCATCTTACCCTAACTCCAACAACTGCTTTGCAATTCATGCGGCTTGGCTTGCTTTCTCCTCAAGGAAAATGCCAAACTTATGACGCAAACGGTGAGCATTTTTAATTTTCAAACATGAAAAGGAAATAAATTTGTATATAAACGTTGTATTATGTTAGAATAAATATTTACAGGAGAAGGATACGTGCGTAGCGAAGGAATTGTAGCTATCTTTTTGCAAAAATCAACTGCTGCCCGCCGTTGTTATGCTACAGTAGTCCACGCAAAAAGCAACACAGACGGATACAAAGAACAAGGTAATGTTTGCTTATTTATTGGTTTATTTGTACTTAATTCATAAACAACAATAGGAATAACATTTCCATCTGGTGAAAGACAAGCCGAGTTGCTCAGGAATGTGTATAGAGAAGCGGGTATAGATCCTTCGTCTGTTGCTTATGTGGAAACACATGGCACTGGTACAAAGGTTGGAGATCCAGAAGAGGCGAATGCTCTTTGTCAAATTTACTGCTCCGGCCGAACAGGGCCTTTACTTGTTGGTTCAGTGAAATCCAACATGGGACATGCAGAACCTGCCAGTGGTTTGGCTGCCATTGCTAAAGTAAGCAACAATATATATATATATATTATTTGCACACTGTTTTACTGCACTTTGCTCTGTATTTATTTAAAAGGCACTGTTTGAAAATTGTATTCAATTAAACCAAGTGAGCATTGTATTTGTGAAATATGTGGCTTTTGTAGATGCTTATTGCGTTTCAATCAGGATTTCTACCTCCAAATCTTAATTTTGAAGTACCAAATCCATCGATTCCTGGACTTTTGAATGGCCAGCTAAAAGTGGTAACAACAAAAACCCCTTGGAATGGTGGTATTGTAGGTGTGAATTCATTTGGATTTGGCGGCTCGAATACACACGTCGTTTTAAGGTAAAAAATTTTCTAGAAAATTTACTTCTTTCATCCACAGTTAAAAATAGATTTTAAAACTGAAGGCAGAAATCATTTTCCCCTTCAATGTTGAGAATAAGCAGTTATAGATGGATGTGATTTGTTTAGATCTCCCGTACTGTTAAAGCAAAAGAGCAGAACTAAGCCTGTCCATTCGAGGTTATTTTGCTTTGCTGGACGTGTAGAAAAAGCAGTTGAAAAAATGTTGAATACAGTAGAAGAAAAAGATCAAGATGATCACTTGCTCGGCTTTCTTTCTGAAGTTGCTTGCACTCCTGCCAATTTGTATCCTTACCGAGGATACATAATTTACAATCGCCATAATGACTCTCCTATTAAACATTTTCAAGTTAGTGCACAGCTAATTCTATTCCATTTTTTTGTTCAGTGAAAAATAATTTAAATTTCCACTTAAGAAAGTCTCATATACAACAACAAGACCGGTATGGTTTATTTATTCTGGAATGGGATCGCAGTGGCCAGGCATGGGGCGTGACATGATGGAATTTCCTATGTTCAAAGAAGCAATATTACGCTGCACGGCTGCTTTGAAAAACCACGGCATTACTGATGTTAATCCCTATGATATCATTATGAAAGGAGAAAATGTTTTTGAAAACCACCCACTGAACTGTTTTGTATGCATCAGTTCCATTCAGGTATTACCATTTTGTATTTGTATTAAATATACTCAAACTCTGGTTGCGTTCTACACCAAAATGTACCTAAATGATTTTATTACTTATGTTTGATAAACAGTGATGTAAAATTTAAAAAAAATATGCGTAATTTTTATCACTTTATTGTTATAGCTGTAATTTTAAATATTTTAATTATGAAAAGTTACAGACAAGCTTAATTTAAAAGAAAGTTAAGTAAAATAGAATAGTATATGTAATAAAAATTGACAACATATTTCATTTGACATATATTACATACATTAATATGAAAAATTGGCTGAATTTTAGATTGCGTTGACAGACATGCTCAAAGAGATGGGCATACAGCCGAATGGAATAATTGGCCATTCGACGGGAGAAATGGTTGCTGGCTATTGTGATGGCTGCTTTTCAGTTGAGGAAACAATACTTACCGCTTATTATCGCGGAAAACTAATGATGGATGCAAAATTTCCACTTGGTATTATGACACGAAAATTTTATAATTAACCATTGCCATTTAATTAGAATAATGGAAAATTTTTGCAGGTGGAATGGCTGCGGTAGGTATGACAGCAGAAGAAGCGGAGAGCCGCTTGATCAGAGGTGTATACGTGGCTTGTCATAATGCGGAAGATTCTATTTCACTTTCTGGAGAATTTGCTGAAGTTGAAAAATTGGTGAATGAATTGCAAAAAGAGGGTATTTTTGCAAAAATGATCAATTCTTCTGGAATGGCTTTCCATACTCCGATAATAAAGAAAATTGAAACTCCTCTTCGAGAACATTTAAAACAAGTCAGTGGTGACAAAAACAATTAAGATTTTTTTGTAAGTGAAATAAAAAATTTTTTTTTCAGGTCATTAAAAATCCAAAATTGCGTTCATCACGTTGGATATCTAGCAGTGTACCTCAAAGTAACTGGGACACTGATTTGGGAAAATTTTGTTCGGCTGACTATCACGTTAATAATACAATGTCTACTGTTTTATTTAATGAAGCTCTGCAACACGTGCCAAAAAATGCCGTTGTCATAGAAGTAAGAGATGAACTTGCACAGATAGACATTGATAATTTATAATTTTGACCTCTTATTTATGATAAACTTAATTTGCACGTAATAAATTTAATAGTTTATGTGAAACAATATTTTTTTTTGTTTTTCAGATTGCTCCCCACTGCCTCTTGCAAGCAGTTCTTCGTCGAGCTGTTGATTCGTCTTGTATTTTGTCCGGTTTGATGAAAGCAAAGCACGAAAACAATGTTGAATACTTTTGCACTGCACTTGGAAAATTATTCGAAGCTGGGCTTGTGCTTAATCCGCATTGCCTGTACAATCAAGAATCATATCCAGTGCCACTTTCAACTCCAATGATCAGTCCACTGATCGAATGGGATCACGGTGCTGAATGGCCAGTGGTGTCTACTCAAGACTTGTTGGCAGGTGGTGCTGGTGGGATTGCATCAAGTTGTTCCATTGTTGTTGATCCGTTCAATCCAGAAACCAAGGTACAACTATTTATTATATTGTATATAGATGAAATAAATTTAAATCAAGCAATTAAAATTATTCGAATTGTAAAAATTTTTTTTTCGAATTTGTTTTAACAAATGAATTCATTTATTTAAATGCAAATTTAGGATCAGTATCTTCTCGATCACGTTATTGATGGCCGTGTGCTGTTTCCATTCACAGGCCACTTGATTTTCGCTTGGCGTGCTTTGTGTAAAATTCGTGGCTTGGATATGAACAAAACACCAATAGTAATTGAAGATTTTCACGTCTACCGTGCAACAATCTTGAACAGAGCCAGTAAGTTTATTACTTTTTCAATTTTTCATTTTAATGTTTTTATTTATGGTTTTAATAAGGAATGAAAATAAGTTTGTGAAACTTTTAGCAAGGATTTTAAAACGATCGTCATCATCCACTTTGTGTAAAAATTATATTAACCAATCACAGTTGTCATAGACTGCTAATCTGAATAGTTTCACAAGATTATTGTTTATTTTTTTTAATTTTTTGTTTTTTTATTGATTTAGTTAAATTCAACATCACTGTTTCACATGCCAATGGCAATTTTGAAATTTTGGAAGGCGATTCGCTTGCGGCCAGCGGTCGAATTACTATTGTCGATTATGAAAGACCACTGTTTTATCAAAAAATAGATGAAATACAACCGAACACAGAATGTGAAAGAATAAAGCTCTCCTCAGCTGACGTCTACAAAGAGCTGCTGTTGCGTGGATATGAGTATGGTCCAAGCTTCAAGTGTATATACGAGTCGTGCAATTCTGGTGACCGGACGTTGGTGTTGTGGTCGGATAACTGGGTCACATTTTTGGACTCCGTTTTGCAAACTGCTCTGCTTTTTGAAAAAGCGGACACGTTGAAACTGCCGACGCGTTTGCGTTATCTTCGAATTGACCCTCAAAAACATCTCAAATCGGTCATTCACAATGGTATAAATGTTTTGCTTCAAAAAAAAAGAACCCAAAATTTCTATTCATAAAAATAATATTTATTTTTATGCATTCATTTGAAGTTGCGTAGAATTTACAAGTTGATAAAGCGAAATATTTTTCAGAAAATTTGAAACTTGTCACATCCCGAAGTGACAGTGCTACGAAAGGTTTCTCAGCTGGTGGTGTTGAAGTGTGTGAACTGATTGCTCAGACAGTTCCACGACGTTTGAATCATGGTGAAAAGGTGCACATTGAGCGTGTTCATTTTACTCCAAATTACAGTCAGAATTGTTTTATTAACTTTCCCGACATCCGTGAAAAGCTATTAAAATACAAGCCTGTTTGTTTGACCCTGTTTCGGAAGTTTTTGCAGACACAGGCAAAAGCCATGGATCGGCTTTTTGATGTGGATATTTTCGAAATGTTCCGCCTCAAATTGACAGAAACTTCTGATACTGTTGCATCTGAAATTTTGGATGAACTAGATGATGATTCTTTTCCAGTTGGACGGATGCTTCGAGAGTTGACCGAAAGTTTGAGTGATTTTCAAGATAAAGATCAACTTATGGAAGGAATAGCTAATTATAGAGAAAACTTACCGCACGATTTATTTTGGAATGGTTCAGGTCATGAGTTATGCTTGAAATCATTTCTGGACGCTGCTCTTGAGAACAATGCTTGCCATTCGGACAAAATTTGCATGTTCGAACCTTCCGATATTATATTTCCGGCTCTTTGCTATGATCTACAACGATCACATCCACTTGTACAGGTCAACTGGACGTTCGTTGGCCAGAATATCGATTCTTCCTATGCAAATCTCCCTGCTGAAATTTTGGAATTAGACATAAATGCTGAAAAAGTGACAGTGCCTGTTGCTCATCAGAATAAAGATTTAGTCATACTGAACAGAATTTTGTGGTCAAAATCTGATATTAGCAGCTATTTGGAAAAAATGAAGTTGTTCATGCGTGACGATGGATTTTGCCTAGTCAATGAGATTACGGATCACTTCGATTTGGCAGTTACCCTTCTGACTTTGTTGAATGGCTCTGTTCCTGTTGGTAAAGACAATTCTAGAATTCACGGCTTATTTTTCGACTTCCATTCTTGGGCTGAAATATTTACAAAGGCCGGCTTTCAGATTGTCTGTAGTCACTCTGATGTTATGATGGGTTCGCTTTTCTTGTTGAGAAAGAAAGTTTCAATACCTCGAGAACCGATCATTATCAACATTGACGATGTTAAAGAATTTTCTTGGGTACCTGAACTGAAAGAAGCACTAGAAAAACACGCTGCTGAAGACCAAACCACAATTTGGTTAACTTCAAAATTGCCTGACAATGGTACCGTTGGTTTGGCGCTTTGTTTACGTGAAGAGTATCTGAAAAATAAGATCAGGTATGAAGTGTTCAAATGGCATTAAATTTTTACCAACAGAATGTGCATTTTAGAAGCTTGGCAGATATTAGCTTAAAAACGAAAGATGCCGAAACAACTGATTCATGGGACTTGAACAGCGAGGAAATCAAAGAAATCTTGGATAAAGACATGCATTCCAATTTATATAGAAATGGCACTTGGGGAACGTTCAGATATTACAGGATTAGAGATGGTAATTGATTATTTTGCCGCACAAACGTTTACAGATAAATGTTTATATTTAATTTAGACTAAAGATTATTGAAAATTAAATGTAACAATTTAAAACATGAAATAGCAAAATTTGAAGAATCACATTTTCACATGTAATCAAAATAACATGAAGTATATACTTTGTATAATAGAATTCACATTCACACATTTTACTCACGTGATTTTAAGAAATTTTCTGTTATGAATTTTCTTTCTTGGTCTAATGTAACGACTGTTTTTGGAATGAGCACTTCCTGAATATATTTCTATTTTAAGAAGAAACATTTCGCTGTGAACCAACAGAGCATGCTTTCATCACCACGCTTGTGCGGGGTGATTTGAGTTCGCTTACTTGGGTTGCTAGTCCTAACAAGTACTGGACACAAGATACGAATGACCGGCGACTTTGTTATGTCCACTATGCTTCACTGAACTTCCGTGATATCATGTTGGCAACAGGACGTCTGTCTGTTGACGCAATTCCAGGAACATTTCTCGACCGAGAATGTCTGTTAGGTAAAGTAATCATTCTATTAAGCACGTATAATCAACTTGTTCGAATAATTTGTCACAGTTTTTAATAATTTCTTGCTCATACAGCACGTTATGAAAATAATCATTCCATTTATTTAGCTTTGGAATTTACTACTATTATTCGTTTTACTTGAAAAATGTACCTGAATTTGTTTAATTGAATTTATGAAATAGTTTTTAAAATCAGTGTTTATTTTAGCGCTGTCAAGTCTTTCAGTATGTATAACTTTTTAAGGAATGGAATTTTCCGGCTGTCTAAAGTCTGGTGAAAGAATTATGGGCTTACTTCCGTGTCAAGCTTTGGCAACAACCGTTGTTGCTGATATGCGCTTTGTCTGGAAAGTTCCCGAATCTTGGACACTGGAAGAAGCAGCCACAGTGCCAGTCGTGTATACAACTGCCTTCTACGCTTTAATTGTCCGTGGCCGGATGCAGCGGGGCGAAAAGGTGCTGATCCACAGTGGTTCTGGCGGAGTTGGCATGGCGGCGATTGCAATTGCTCTTTCTCATGGATGTGAAGTGTTTACAACAGTTGGGAGTGAAGAAAAAAAATCCTTTTTAAAAGCCACTTTCCCACAGTTGGAAGATCGGCATTTTAGCAGCAGTCGAACGACAGATTTCGAATTTCACATCATGCACGCCACTTGTGGACGCGGCGTCGATTTGGTATTGAATTCATTAGCCGAGGAAAAATTGCAAGCTAGTGTCCGTTGCTTAGCACAGCACGGCCGATTTTTGGAAATTGGAAAATACGACTTGTCAGCAGATTCTAAACTTGGCATGTCGTTATTTTTGAAAAATGTCGCATTTCATGGTATATTACTTGATTCATTGTTTGATCAGAACAACAAAGAATGGTCAGAAGTCAGTCGCCTGTTAGTAAAAGGCATTGCAGATGGAATAGTGAAACCGCTTCCAGCTTCTGTTTTTCCCCACGGCAAAGCTGAAGATGCATTCCGGTACATGGCTGCTGGTAAGCACAAAGGAAAAGTTCTGTTGAAAATTCGGAACGAAGAACCTGCCGGAAAAATTACACCGCTTTTGGTCCAAGCAGTAGCTCGTTCCTACTGTTGCCCGGAACATACATACGTGATAACCGGCGGTCTGGGTGGTTTTGGTCTAGAACTGTCCAACTGGCTGATCAGTCGTGGCGCAAAAAAGTAACTTTTATACAAATATATTTTTTGCTAAGTTTGCTTTTCAACTTGAACTACACTTGAAGCTGAATACTTGTTTTTAAACATAGCAAAAAGTATGCATCCCATATTTTTATAGCACTTTATAACAAAAAGTGCAATTACTGTTTGTGCAGATGAAATCATTTTTTTGAGCATAGAACATTTATTTCAGTTTAATATTTAACATTCACATATTTTCATGAGCATAAAAAGAAATGAACCATTATACATATATATATATATATATATATATATATAGCAAGGGCAATCGATTATCGTTTGGATACTTTTAGAATTGTGCTAACCAGTCGTTCAGGCGTCAAAACCGGCTACCAAGCGAGATATTTGTACTTTTGGCGCCGTATGGGCATTTCCATAGTAGTGATGACGCACGACGTATCAGATCCAGCTCAGGCTGCACAATTGATCAAGGATGCACAAGAATTGGGTCCAATTGGGGGCATTTTTCACCTGGCCATGGTGTTGCGCGATTGTATGTTTGAAAATCAGACTATTAAAAATTATCAAGAATCAGCAAAGCCAAAATACTGGGGCACAAGAAATTTGGACGCGCAGTCGAGAAAATTGTGCGGTCCATCGTTGAAATGGTATGCGTGAGAAGCATTGAAAAAGTTGCTCAAAGAACAACTGTTTGCATAATGGCAGCTATTATTATTATTTATTTATTTATTTGTTTATTTAGGTTTGTCGTGTTTTCTTCGATGTCCTGTGCCCGAGGTAATGCTGGACAAACGAATTATGGCTGGGCCAATTCTACAATGGAACGCATGATCAATCAACGCATTGCTGACAACCTTCCAGGCATTGCTATTCAGTGGGGTGCAATCGGTGATGTGGGCATTGTCCAAGAAAAAATAGGCAACAATTCTACAGTAGTCGGTGGCACATATCCTCAGCGAATTCCAAGTTGTCTTCAATGTTTGGATTGCTTCTTGTCGTGGCGTCAGGGCATTTTCAGCAGTTTTATCCGAGCTGAGATTGGTGGAAAGAACAAAAGTGAAAAAAGTGGCGACGCAATGCAGGCTATTGCTCACATATTGGGAATCAGTGATCTAAAGCAAGTTGATCCGGATTCGAGTCTCGGAGATCTTGGCTTGGATTCACTGATGGGTGTTGAAATTAAGCAAACACTGGAAAGGGATTATGATGTTGTTCTTTCCATGAAAGATATTCGAACGGTATTAGTTTTTTTTTGTTTTAATTTAAAAAAAGAAAAAAACCTTAAGTATAATAATAAAGTTTCGCATTTTAGTTAACATTGAACAAACTGGTCGAAATCACGTCCAATGCGACATCCCCTGGCAAGGATAGATCAGTTTCAGTGGAAATGAGCGCAGAGCAAAATTTGATGATGTTCCGGTAATGTTGTCGCCTGCATGTTTTGAGAAAATTTGAATAATAAATAGAAGAAAGTTTCCATTTTAGCTTGAACATTGATTTAAATTCACTACGCCCGGAAAAGACGGTGATCAAAATTAATTCTGTAGAAGAAGGTCGACCAGTATTTCTTGTGCATCCAATTGAAGGAGTGGCCAGCTCGCTGGAAATGTTGGCATCGAAACTTCCGTTCCCTGTCTATTGTTTGCAGTGCACACCAGAAGCACCGTTGGATTCCATGGAAACTCTGGCCTTGTATTATTCAGAAGTAATCAATGATATTTGACCAAATCTGGCATTTTACGGCAATGCTTTCACTGTTTTTGTTGTTTCAGCAAATACGAACTGTTTGTCCAGATCCACCATATCGAATAGTTGGCTATTCTTTTGGTGCATTGATAGCGTTCGAAATGGCCAATTTGATTCAAGAAAAAAATCCCGACAATCCGAATGCCGTTTTGCCTTTAATTCTATTAGATTCATCGCATCGGTACATGACAATGTATCGTAAAGCTTACAGAATGGCCTATGGTGTCGACTCTAGCAGTTTAATGAATGATCCTCGATTTGAGAGCGAACTGCTTTGCGCTTTCTGTTATCGTTTTTCACAAGCGGATTACAAACTGTTGCGTCATCAGTTGATCACGCTACCCTCTTGGGAAGAACGAGTTAGTTTGGTTACTGAAAAAATCATGGAAGGAGGACTGTTCAAAGATCCTGAAATAGTTTCATTTGCTTTGAATTCTCTTCGGCAAAAGTTTTTGGCCGCTGATCGGTATTCATTTTTGAATTATTATTATTTATTAATTTTCACTTGTCCACAATTATAAAATGGATCCTTTTTACTTCAGATATAGTCCAACAAGAACATTCCGGGGTGATGTCACTCTCGTCAGATCCGAAGATACAATTGTCAGATCAGAAGATATCGGCAATTATTACGGTTTGCAAGAGGTAATTTTAAAAACAATTAATATTATTGGTGGTTATTGAAAAAATATTTTTTTTAATTTCTTAGTAAACAGTAGGTATTAAGAGAATGTGAATTTCAGGTTGTTACTGGAAAAGTTCTGTTGCACATTGTCGAAGGTGACCATTATTCATTTATTCACGAAACTGGAGTGGATAAAACTGCTGCCATTATTACTGAAACAATAAAAGCTACTGAATAAATATGAGCACAGCTAATGAACCAAATTCGTGCGTGCGTGCGTGTGTGTGTGTGTGTGATGGTTGTGATCAAAATATAAAAATGCAAAAAAGTCATATCGTTTGCATAGCAAGATTTTGTTAGATAGAAAGTTACTTATAAGCCATGGTTCTTTTGGTGATTTTATGCAAAGCCGATTTGTTGCCGTAGCCATATTTTCATTTTTTTTGTTCATGATCTTGTTGTAATAACAGCTGCGAACAACTGATCGCAAAAAACTTGAAGCATTTTTCCATTTTTCTGTAAAATCAATTTTTCCTGTTGGTCATAATTGAATAAAAATGCGATTCTGTTTTGGTGTTTGATTCAGTGTTAATCAACTAAATAAAACTGTATTTCGAAAGAACATATATTTAAAGGGCAATTTGCTTTCTTCTTCTTCCTTTGTCGATTTCGTTTTCCGATCCATTTTCTTCATCATCAATGCAAGCAGTGGAATTGAACAATGGAAAATTTCGATTGGAAGGAAAATTATTTTTAATTGGTTCGCGTTATGGGCAATTTTCATAAATTGCGTTGTATTATTTTTGAACGTGAAAACTTTTCACGCATCTCACCAGTTCAACAACAGCTGTGCATGCATGCTTTTCGTAAAGCATGCGTGCAACTTGCCACAGTTGTAAACTGTCCACTGAATACTTTCTATTTCTGTTAATGAGCTGCTTTTACAAACAAGCATGCATCACAATCACTAGCTGTTGTGTGGTCGGTGATGCATTTCTCGGCAATCAAGAAGTGTCGAGTGATTTGTTCAAGGGATCCAGTTTAAAATCATGCGCAACTTTGTTTGCCAAGAGGAGGGAAGTGGAAAGGTAGCCTTCGATTGTTGGTAAACACCAACACGTCGAGGTGCAAGAAATTCTTTCACATTATCTCGTATACTTACGACAACCAGGACGACGCTCTATCCATTTTTACAATGATAAAAGTGGCTCCCTTTTTTACCCTTTTCTTCGTTCTCATCCAATTATCATCGACCCAATGTAAGCATGATGCAATTTTTACATTTATTATCCTATAAAATATATTTACCAAAATTTAAACAGTTGATAATTGATTAATTATCGTCACTAAACGTTACTCTTAAAATTTTATTCATATTTAAAAGCTCTATTTATGCATAAATATAAATATAAGTAAATTTATATGTATGCACAGCTGAATATATATATATTTATTTATTCATTCATTCATTCATTTGATCATTTAACAATTTTCATAAAAATACATTTTAGAATAGTTATTAACATCAATCAGTTACTTACCTACTTGTTATAAAAATGATGCACTGCATATGAATATTCAAACTTGAAATTGTATGTAAATGGAAAATCCAAATTCATTGTTTAAATAATTTAGTTCAAGCAAAGCTCACAAATGCATATGATTGTGATTTTTATGCAGAATAATCTGGGCAATGTGTTCCTATTTAAGAGAAACGCGTATAGTTCGTATAGTTCGTATAGTGTAATTTAAAATTTACACTTATTCACAGTATCATTTATTGTACATTTTTTGCTTGAAAAATTGTTGTAAATTATTTATTTTGAAATATTTCAAATCTGTATCCTTCCGTTACCTTCATTTACGTTTTTGTATTTGATTTGATTTTTTATTGTTGTCAGAGTTGTAAACAAAGCTTAAAATAATTTATAAAATATTTTATACATGATGAGGCAAATGAAAAGTTTAATTATTAATAAAATTATGCTGGACTGAATTTTATTTTCGGATAAATTTCAGGACACTGAACTGATGCATTAGTAATTGAATAACAATGGCAGTGTAGCATTTAATAGCACAATAATAAATTTGTACGTGCTTGCATTTTTCACGTTAAAAAATAAAATTAAATTTAAACTGAAAATATTACAATAATAAGGCCATTGTTTCATGTCATTAAATTAAATTAAATTCTAAGCAAAAATACAATTATACAATACAAGAATTTAGATGATATAATGCTTGGCATTTAATATAACAGTGGGATTAATAAGTTTAAAAGAAAAGCATAATGAATTTATAAAAAATTTTTTAAAATATAAACTGATATTTCAGATGGTGGATATTTATTCAACCCTCTGATAGCAAGATCATATTATATGTACTCTTGTCCAAGTGGTTTCGCGCGTTATAATGGTGTTTGCATTCCAAATCGATTTGTGCAGGTTTGTTGAAATTGATTCTAATTGTTAAAATAACAACTCGATTTAAATCACTTTAATTTTGAATAAAATATGCATTTTTTCAGGCCAAACCAGGCCAATTTTGCAATCCATTGACGGAATGCGTCGGTGGATCAATGTGTTTAGGTGGTATATGCAGGTGCTTACCAGGTCTAATACCAAGCGGTGGCGTTTGCGTGCTACCTCCATTCGGCATGTTTGGTTAATTAATAATTGCTTAAGAATTATTATTTCACTAACTCCATTGATACAATATTATTAGTGCAGTAGTCTAGAGTTATTTTTCATCATTTTATTATTGTAAATCTTTTATTTTTGTCAACTGTTCCTTTTAAATAAAATCTGTGTTTTATCATGCGCATTTATCAGAAAAAACAAAGCACACAAACTTTCGTTTGTTCACTGATATATTAAAAAAGCACTTTTTCTTATGCTTCCCCAGGTATTTTGAAGCATAAATGATTTTCATTTACATAATGCTCTGCACAAAATAAAAATTTCTTGTCTATTTACTTCAACTTGTATCAAAGATGTCGATTCTCTTATCATATATATATATATATATGCTATTTTTAACAGCTGATATAGAAATTGATCTAAACAGTAATAATAAAACTTGTTATTTCAAATACAACTGACTTTTTATGCAAAAAAACAAAATAATAAATTAGTTCGATTCATTATAATAAGAGCTGCTTATCAAAAAATCCTATTTTTAGTATCTTGTTGAAAAACACAACTTGAGCATTGAGCAAATCTTTAAAAATATAGCAACTTCTAGAAAATGAAAACAAACAAATAAGTAAGTGATGCGGTGTTTTGCATGTGATGTGTCACCGGGATAAGGTAGAAGAGACAAGAAGTGCAGCTCATACGCAGGACTCTTTTAAGATGAATGGTGCAATTAAAAAAAATTTATATTTGTCTTGTTTAAGCCACTGGCGTTTTCTTGATCGTTTGCCTAGTGACCGGCTGCTTCTAACTGAGCCTCGTTTATACAGTCCACCGTCGAATGGCCGATTGAATGTCCTGTTTTGCAATACAAAAGCATCTGATTCACGAATTTCTTCTGGACGTATTTTTATATGTGTTTTTGCTACTTTAAGCACTTCAGGACTGACAGGAGCAAAAAGCATGTTATTAGTAATTAGTGTGCCATCATCAGTAATTAAAGGACTGCTGACAACGGAAAAATCATAATCATCCGGTAGACCATACTTTTGACGTAACGCAGTTGCTTGCTTGGTATTAAGCAGCATTGCATCGCTGATTTGTATCAAACGACCGCCTGCAGTGCGAATAAAAGCACTGTGCTTGAAAATTTGCTCACCAGCATGCAAACCACTGACAACCGCACCACCAAATGCATCTCGAGCGGTTTCAATTTTTTGTCCAAAATAATGAAGCTTTGTAATATATTCTGAGCCAGCCAAATCAATACACATGGTTGTCAAAGCCAAACCAACTACTATATATATTATTGTAAAAAATAAATAAACTTGTTCAGATGGGACGATATCACCAAAACCTAAAATTGTAGCTTTTAACATCTAATGCATTTTACAGATATTCTAATTCTAAACTAATTTACTGATAAATTGTTATATATACCAGGGGTTCTCAAACTTCTCTGGGCTGCGACCCAGTTTCGAAAACGGTAATTTTTTGCGACCCACCTGCTTGCAATGCATATTTTAAAAGACAAGAGGGGTTAAATAAAAAATATTAGTTTAATACTTTAAATTTTTTAATGAACACGCCTAATTAAAACGTATAAGTTTATTTGTCAAATGCATAATGAGGTGTATGCGAACAGTGGGCTTGTTTTCTCTTTTGGCTGATGACTTCTTCGAAGTCCGCACTAACACGTGTTGGTTCTAGTCGCAAGATGTTGGATGATTGTAGCTTATTTCTAAATTTTTGCTTTTAATTCCATTCAATGCTAAAAATCCAATTTCGTACAAGTAGAAAGTAGTAAAATGAAGCAGCACTTTTAATGCGGCGGTGGAAAAAGTTGTATATGTGTTTTAAACTAATAGTCAAAACTGTACTATGTTTTACGATCAAAACTGACTTTAAACAAAAAATCTTCAGACAAATCGGTTAATTCTCAATTTTCTTTTGTGGATATGCCGGTACGGACAACATCTGCGTGCTGTGAGAAACTGGACAGAAATAGTGATTCTCAAGTCATCAGTAACTGAATCACAGCTTACTTGTTCACCCAACAATATTCGATTAGTAAAACTCTCTTAACAAAAATAAAGTCTACTCCCATACTTTAATATTTTAAGCGGCCCACACTTTGAGAACCACTGATATATACAATTCGCATACAGAACAGTATATGTAAATAAATAAGAATTTGCTTTAAATCACTGAAAAAAGCAAACCTTACCTATTGTTGCCATGGTAATAAAACAAAAGTAGAACGCTTCAAAATAGCCCCAGCCTTCAAGCATTTGAAATAAAAGTCCTCCGAATGCCGTATAAGAGATGAGAACAACCATTGCCATTACAACTGGTAAATGGACGTCACCGGATTCTGAAGTCTGCTCTGATATGTTATCCAATTCTGAGTGTTTCGCATCTTCATTTATTGAAATTTTTTTCCCACAAAATGT
This sequence comes from Trichinella spiralis, assembly GCF_000181795.1. Taxonomy (NCBI): domain Eukaryota; kingdom Metazoa; phylum Nematoda; class Enoplea; order Trichinellida; family Trichinellidae; genus Trichinella; species Trichinella spiralis. The sequence continues at coordinate 11,570,556 of NW_003526943.1, forward strand.
AAAATTTCGAGAATGCTTTCCAAGCTATAAACAGAGAAATGCTAATTAAAATTTAATTCACTTCAAATTTGCAATGCAATGCCAAATATATTGTGTGACAACAATACTGAATTACTTCAATTTCTTTACAAATTAAATAAAATATTTCATCAAATTACTTGCTACATTATGTCATAGAATTGTAAAATTTTTAACAATACGACTTTTTTAGAATTTAATTTACATGCGAGTGCAAACAACTGAACATAAACTATCGTTTAATCATTAACAAAATCTATAAGAATTGTATTAAAACATAGTTAATTTTTAAAATTACACAATTTTAATTCAAATGTTCGAAAGCATTCTTTTTAAAATTCTAATTCTATAAACATATCTTTCAAAAGATTTGTAATTCAATTATTTTATATTTTGTGCTTAACTGAAAATTTGTTCTGCATATTAAAACTTGGTCAATGAATAGTTTTTTGCGATGAATCTTTGCAAGTTGTGGTCAAGCAAGTAAGTCATGATGCTCCAAATGTCATAGGGTAGTGTTTTTTTATTAAATTCATTTTTCTCAATGGCAAATAATAATTCAAAAAATATGCAACATTATTTGCTAAGTTCTTACTTTTGCTTTTAATGTCCTGAACTGGCGATATAGAAACGTTATTAAATCAGAAAGAAATTTTCCAATATCTGCAATGGTAATTAACAGAAGTGGTATTCCAAAGATGCCAAACACAATGCAAAGTACTCGGCCGGATACTGTTTTTGGTACCATGTTTCCATAACCTAAAGAAATATCAATAAATGCGGATAAATAGATAGTTAAAAATTAATTTACCAATAGTAGTAATCACTGTTGTAGCAAAAAATATTGCCTGTGGAAAAGTCCAAATCGTACGATGTGTTTTGTTTAGAATATCGTTAATTGTGATGTATTGCTCTTCGTAAGCTTCGTATAATACAATTTCCAGACTTTTAATGCTATCCATAGCCTGCATTTGCCATTGTTCGCTTGTCATACCTTCAGCTTGACTGAGATTCCACATATTTTCTAAGAAGCGGGTTTTTGTCTGTGAAATCAGTTTCAGACTATTGCTTCGAACCTAAAATTCTTAGTTATGATAAATATTAAGTGATGAAAATTGTCAAAATTTTAAATCAAAGCAAGCATCACCTGCAATTCATGGGACAATTCAATAAGGTGAAATATACCGCCCCCGCAAACGGTATAAATGGTGAGCAAAGCAACAAGACCTACATGAGGTAGAGCTATTTTCAGTATCTAGAAAATAATATAATATTTTTATTTATAAATTATATGCAATAAAAGCAATTTTTAAATTCAGTCAAAAAATAAAATCAAAAAGTAAAGTTTCATAACATAACAATTAAAATTTTAAACTTAACAACAATACATTTAAATATTTTTATGAAACAATTTTATAAATGCATTAGAATAAATATAGCATTGAAAATATGTTATTAACTGCACTATGAGGAAAATTAAGTGAAGTAATTTGCAATGATTTTTAAAATATTTCACAGTACAGAAACCAATCTTTTTAAATAAAATAACAAATTCGTATATGAATAACGAAATTAATGTTCTACTTCATGTTGCCAGAAATATAAGCAAAAATCTCCTTTTGTAATATTTTTTGGTTGATAATTTTAATAAAAAATATTTAATCAATCGAAGACGACTACATGTTAAATTCTTAATGCTAATGTTAATAAAAGTAATAATAGAAAATAACAGTGGTACAAAAAGGCCAATGTTCACGGTTATATGTTCCACATTACATAACGTTAAAGTTTTTTTAAAATCAAATTTCATATTTAAATTCTGTCATATTTTTATACATTCATCATCTGTTGTAAAAGAAGCTTTTAAAGCTTCAGAAAAGAAAATTGAAAACAAGTCTTCAAAATGAAAAATAATTGGCTGCAAAAGATTTTAATAGTTATTTATGCACATGCACTTAATAAGCATTAAGTGCTGTTCAAGTGTAGTGCATCAGCAGTTTTGACGCATGAAGAAGTGAGTTTCATTGAATTTATATATTTGTATTCATTAAAGTTTTAAAAGTGCAATTTGTTTGATATTAAAAAAAGAAACTTACTCGTCCACATCGTTTCCCGCAGGAAACATCATCATCTTCATCTACTGGGTTCATTTCCATTCCAATTAATCTCTGACCTTCCTCGTTGGAACGGCTTTGATCCTGATAACCGTGTGATTTTAACATTGCTCCGGACTTGCTAAGCATGACGACTGCCGACTTCAAGTGATCGGCTTTAGAATAATAACAATCATATTGGTTGAATTATACTTTTCAATCTTCAATTGCTATTCAAAGCATTTTCTACTTTTAATGTGCCATTTGATACGAATTGCAATCGCGTTTCTTCTTTTGCATCCAGTTATTATAAAGCAAACGCAAATGAAAGCTTAATTAGCTGCCTACGGCAACTAGTGGCACCAGTTACGCTTATAGCCTCTATATGCATACACCAGTTAGCAGTCGTAAGTTGACAAACGGCATTTTGCTGACGTGCTTTTCACTGGATCAGTGCGTCAGCAGTTTCCAAGCTGCAAACACTTCTTTGTCGTGATTTATTGTTTTGCTCTGCAAATAGTGTTGCATTGTCGCTTTTCTTTTTTTGATTTTATTTTTTTATTTTTAAACATTAAAAACTATCAAAACACGCTTTCATTATTGCCACATTGCTTCTTTCTCTGACGCTTTGCTTACACGCTAATTCATTCTTTCTCTACAGCAAAATTCAAAGCTAACAACAAGGTAAATCTGAAATTCTATTCTTACTCTTATTCGTATTATTTAGCAAAACTAATAACTGACAATATTAGAAACAATAAACTGAGCTAAACTTAGTCAACCAGACGTTGCTAACTCAAGTGATTATTATATTTTGAACTTGAAGCATCGTTTAACAATTTAGATCTCTTCAAAATTAAAATTTTTTTATTCAAAATGTTTTAAGATTTGAATATGTTGGTTTTTTTTGCGCACCTTTGCTCCTAATCAAGATATTAGAAATGTTTTTAAAATTTGTTGTGCTTTTCATCAAAATTAACACGAAACTTTTAAAAAGCTAGCATGCTATTTCAATAAAGCTTTGCCTGTTCTTGAAAGTATACTCTTTTCAATAATGATGCTTAAGAAGTTTCTGAACAGGTTTGAACTGGGGCGTTTCTTTTAGAGATGGAATGATTTAAGCGATATAAGCATTATATTATTATAATTTGATTATATTGTTTTCAGCATTCTTCATTGCTATTTTATAACTCGAAATATGGAAATCACTCCCAACAATCAGGTTCAAGCATTTTGCAACACGAAAAAGCATTAGTGTATATTTTGGTTCATTAAAAAAAAGTTTTGCGAAACTGAAATTTAAGAATGTTTAACAATATTTGAAACTTCTATTATACATGTAAATATAATGACATAAAATATACAGGAAGGAAATACGTTTGATTTTTTTATTAAATAAATATTTTAATGATGATTCAAAGAAGATTTTTTTCAGTTGCGCAGATATAAATATATCATCAGTAAAAATGATAAGATAAGATACGATTAAGGACAAGAACATTTAAGAATTTATGTTTGTTTTATTTCTTTGACTGAATTGTTTCAATGATTTTAAAAAATGATAATAAAATGTAATAAGTGTAGATACTATTACTGAGGTTCAGTGAAGAGATTTCGATTACTTTTTGAAATGTTATTACTAAGTTAAAGAACTAATTTTCTAATTAAATTATTGAAATACAGTTGTGACATACTGTATAATGAAATTTTAAATAAATAATAAGACGTGTAATAAAATTGAAATTAAATTTAAAATATTATTTATAATTTAACAAAGGAAAGCACATATTTTAAAAGAATTTTTTTGCATGTTATAAATGAAAGTAAATTGCAAAATGAAGAAGAACACGAAAGCCTTTCCAATTGATCATTAAGCAGTGAACATTTAATTTATGTTCAATTCATCTGCTTTTGCCATTTGTAGGATGTCTGTTTACATCTTCAATTATTTTAATGTAATCTTTTGCATGTTTTAAATTGATTTGAAAGATAATTTTAATTTGAGTAATAATTAAAATGTTTAAAATTAATTTTCAGTGTGACACATGGAATTATTCATCCACCAAAAATTAAGTGCAAATTTTGATTTTTAATCTTTGATCTTTTTTCAAAGTTATTTTTTAGCAAGCAAATAAAATAATGCCACAAAAGTGTATTCAAATTTAAATACCTTTTTTACAGTAAAGAATTAGTAATTGTAGAAGGAAATAAAGTTGACATTTATTTACAATAAAACTTTATCGAACAATAAAAAAAATAAGCAATTATTTTGAATTTTTAATAAAATTAAGATGTTGAAAGAAATTAATTCAGAAAAAGCAAAAGCAATATTAAATTGTGTGTTTAAATGATTTTTCGAAATTTTTGTATTTGCTCTGCAGAGTAACTTATTATAAATAAAATAATATATGGCTTCTTGAAATATTGTTTCATCAACATTTATTAATATTTGTTTAGTTTAATTATTTGTCAAGTTGAAAAATGACCAGTAAATAATAAATTTTTAATTTCAACAAGAAAGCGGTTTGCAGTGGTGTTTAATGGTCAGATTCTGTGATTCGTTTTAATTGCTTTGTAACTGAATCAATAAAATAAAACTGCCGATGTGACATAATGAAAATCAGAAATGAAAATAAAAATTTCCACTAATGAATGCTACAATATAGTTGATAGTTGAAGCTATTGGAAGCGAATTATGTCATCAATTGTTTGAAATGTGTTTACCATAATCTGTTCTTGCGCGAGCAGTATTTCAAGTTGATATGTAGATATTGTGCATGATTACGTTGAAAATACGTTATTGCTTTATTTGTTTGTTTGTTTGTTGGAAAAATAAATTTTAAATGTAAAACCATTTTATATGTTTTTGTTTGTTTATTTTCATCATGCAGCTTGAGTTTTGTGTTGTTTTCATGATTTTATCTTAAATTTTAATATTGTTGTAAAATTATTAAAAGCTTAATTGAGCACAATCAAGTGAAGATTAAGATTCAAAATTGCTTAACTTTTGTTATTTTTTGAATGTTTGTTGTTGATGTCAGTTTACGATGCTCCTCGGTTGCGGCTTGAAAGCGAACAAGTATGCTTGCACTGATGATGCTACTGCGTCGCTAAGCTGCGATTAATTAAGCTACAAAATGCTTGAGCCGAGGCAATGAAGCATCAACGTCTGATCGGACTGATCATTGATTATTGTAGATCTGCCCGGGCGTCTGCATAAGCCAGCTGGCGTTCAGCTATTGGTGAATCTGCGACACCAGTTTAAACGACGTCTTGACTGTTACCATGGTTAGCCGGATTGATAGCATTATTCAGTGATGGACAAAGCAGAACTGCAGCGTTTGGTCGACAGCCTTCGCCGGCAACTAAAAATGCACCGCATATGCGTGTCTGTCTCCGCTGCCGAGTAAGCAGCCCTTTTTCTTCTCTTCTCTTTTCAAATTTTTTTCCATTTGATGATAATTAATTTTCATAATAGACAAACTTTATAATGAAAAAAAAATTTACAATTGCAATCATTCACTTATATTAGCATATTACGATTTTTTGCTCTACTATTTATTTATTTGTTTTTTTTCAGTATTATTATTGATTATTATAATCTGAACAACAATTTTTATTTAAAATCACTTAAGCTGCAATTAAGCGGCAGTGATTAGCGCGTAAAATCTTTTTATAGCGAGCAGTATCATCGGCATAAATCATCGGCTAACTGAAATGTATACAAACAGCTAACAAACATGGCATGCATTCTTAAAAACTTTTGTTTTTCAAATACTGCTTACTGTTCATCTGAATAAGATTTCCTTTTTGTAGTGGACTTTTTTCTCTGCTGATATAATGTTAATTTAATGTACAATTTGAAACAGGACGACAATTTAGGAAAAGAAAACTAATATTTATTTTTTAAAAAGAAATTCAATATGTATATATGTAATAACTGTGAATTACTAGAGATGTAAATGACTTTAGTAAATAAAAAATGAAATCTTTTCACACAAAAATAAATAATTTATTCAGAAATTCTGTTGTTATTATGAATATAAATTTTAAAGTGTCAAAATTTATCAAAAGATTTCAGAACAGTTTCGTGCTTATTTATGCACAGTTCATTGTTCATATATCACGATATAAATAAGTAAAAGCATTCTATTTCTGAATAAATGATCTTTTGTTTTTTAATTTACGTTAGCAGTTTCTGCTGAATCGTTAGCATTAACATATCATAACAAACCATTTTATCACGCATGTAAATAAAAATAAGAATTTCATGTAACACGGAAAACGAATTTCGTATGATATATCTAATCATATGAGATTACAATTAAAAGCTTTTTTTCGGTGTATAAATTATTGTCTACAAGATATAAAAGTTCAAGAAGCTTAAATAAGGAGGGGCGTATATTGAAAATTAATGTTCATCTACAGAAAAATTTCTTCTTCGTTGAATTATAACGGAATTTATGCCAAGTTGTTGGATACATACATTTCTGGAGGCAAAACAATTTCATGGCATGTCAACTCCCATCTCAGCTTGCCTGCTTGTCGCCACTCTTCAGCGTCTTGATAGTTTCGATTCAAACTTGTTTGTCATTGCAGTCATTAAGCTTGGATAGCAATCGTGAACTTTTGTCTTCGATCGATACGTTTAAAAGTGGATCCGCATCTTAAACATCTTTTCCTTTTCCGCATCAGATGTATGGAAAACGATCACTAGCAACTATTTCAAGAATATTTTTGAATTGTCTGCAAACCTTTGCATGGCTTCCAATTTCATGAATGGGAAATGACAATTGCCGTTAATTGATTCACTAAAAAACCACGTCAATAGGCTTTATTCTCATTTTTAAGAAGAGTCATATGGTAATTTGGTCAATTTAAAAAGCAGAGCAAAATTGCACTGTTGGCATTAATCCTAAGGGACCTCTTAGTGTTGATTATTATCAAAGAATGAATTCTTTTGATTTTGTATTACCTACAACAATGCTTGACTTGGTGTTGTAATTTTAAAAATTATGCATATTAGGTGTACAGTTCGAAAGTTATTTGCACTTTTGCTTATGTATCTTTTGACCAAGAGAAAAAGAAGAAAATGGATCATTTGCATCATTTCTTTTACAAACGCATAGAATTATAATTAATAATTTTTTGTATCGTTCAATTTATGTATAATTTAAAAATGAATTTACCGAATAGTTTGTAAAGAAATGGTCGAAGAAGAAGAAAAGATAAGCTTTTTTCTTCAAAAAGAAGCAAAACTGAATATAATTGCCTGTGAGTAAATAGTAGCAATAGGCATTTTTGACCCTGTCAACGTGATCGATTTAAGCCCTTTGGGTAATCAATTAGACATCTGTTCTAAAAAAGGGGTGACACCAGCTGCTAATGATCTTATAAATCTCATCTGTAACAGATTTGTCTCATATATCTAACCAATAAAAAAGAAAATTCAAAAAAACATAATGAAACATTCCATTTTTTGAGGAAAAAATTGGAAAAAATTGGAAATTTTCAAAATTGAAAATTACTGCACCAGCTTAAGTTATATTAATTAGTCTTGCTGTGTTTCAAATTTGGATAGAGGTGAAGTACAGTTGGAAACGCATCAGTCTGTTTGTGAACATTATATCACATTGGCAAGATGGAATAATGCTAATCGATCTGTTCTTGTATAAGACCGGCCTTTCCATTTCTTCAACATGCATCTTCTGTTCACGTTCAGAGTATTTCTTCTTCCTCTCAGCTTGAAGCTAATCATCATCATGAATCATAATTATGTCCGTGGTAAAATTGAGTCTACCCATTGATCGATCAACTCATTTCCGTCTTTTTCAAGATATCAAAAATCAATATATACAGCTTTTCTGATAGTATAATGCTGGCTGGCAGCTTGTGATAACAAAATTGTAATTATAATCTGAAGAATTTCCTTATTATGTTTTTTTTATTTTTCATCTTAGGTGGTCGTGTTTCATAATTACGTAAAAGGAATGTTTTTTTGAGAATGTAAAATGAGTTTATAAATGGGCAAGAATTAATAGTAAAATTAAGTCGAAATTAATATCAATATCTCACTGTTCAAATACTCAAAAATATATCAACATGCTAAGCAAAGAAACTGCTTAGTATTTGATTTCATTTATTATTATTTTTGAAAAAATTTAAAAAAGGTAAACGAATCTCATGTAGTAGTTTTGATTTTTCCCATAACACGACGTTAATGCTATTGGTCATTTTATCATTAGAAAGCAATTTCTTAAAATTGTTGCTGTTTGCCTTGGATGCTATAATGTAATTTCAAATATTCAATTATCATACAAATTGGTAAAGCTGTAATTTGATTGCCATACACTCTCTCCAGTTGCCTAAATCTGAACGTTATGAAGAGTTGCCATAAGACGTGATATTGTTTTGCAGATGAAATAGAGAATTCATAAATTTATCATACTGATTATCATTGCACTTGTTTTTGATATGATAAATTGAAATGTTAAAAACATTTATAAAATTTCCATTTAACATTAAAGATGTTTTGTAAAATTTTGAAATGTGTAAACGTTATAATTAAATCCAGTCATAAGTTTAACGTTTCAAAATTATAAATGAATATGAAATTTTAGACTGAGAAATTTCGTAGAAGAAAATCAGCCCAATGACCCACTGGTTGATAACATTGACAAAAAGTCAAATCCATGGGCTGAGAAAGGAAAATGCACCATATTATAAGCCACCACCCATGCTTCATATCATCTGCCTGCCATTTTCGTTTTTTTGATGAAATAATTGTAAAAATGTTTTGTGTGAATCAACAATTTTTGTCATTTTTTTACTAAAAGATTGATGCTTTTTGCGTTCAAAGAAAAAGAAGAAGCAGAAGAGTATCTAAACTGTAAAAATACGTGCTTGGTTATAAATCTTCAATTATTCAGATGATCCATTTATTGGAGAACATATTTAAAAATAAAAATTACTTTCTGTATGCATATTAGAATGACTATTCCATGTAGAATACAATGCAAATATTATGAAAAGTAAAATTACACCTCTCAGAAAAACAGAATATTTTATTCATAATTGTTTTTCAAAACATGTTGACAACTCATGTATGCAAAAATTTATTTAAAAAATTACGTTAAAGAAATAAAAACAAAATTTTACAGTGTAAAGTTATGTTAAATTTTAAAGGATAAAAGTTTTTTTTAATATTTTTCAATTAAAACGTACACCCATAATTTGGTCGTATAAACACAGAAATTCAGACTTCAATGATTTGGGGTTCAACAAGAAAACTCCACGGAATTGAATTAACCTGAAAATACACTACTTTCAAGTAAATTCATACAAATTAAAACAATTAAAAAAAATCAATGTATGACGCACCGCATCATTGTCATCATCACTGTCATCAGTAAGTAATGCAAATTTGGCAGGAGTTCGTTCTTTATAACCTGAATATTCCGACAATTGCAAAAGACTGATATTTAAATTTGAAATTGACTACCTTTTAAAGTTACTACTTCAGAAACTGGATTATAATGAAGTACAGTCGCTGTTTTCCAATCAGATAACTGAGGTTTAAAATCATCATCCAACTCTTGGATCTGAAATTCTATTCTATCAATTTTCGCACACTCATCACTGAACAAGGCAATGCATCATACATACTTTGAAAGAAATTTTCATATCATGCTTTAAGTTCAATGGATCTTCAATTTTTTTGTTCATACCATTCACATCATTTCTGCTTTCTTCAGCTAATCTTACCTTTAATTAAAAAGTACCACAAACCAATCATCCACAATTGAAAAATAAAATAAAAGAAAATAAAATGCCAGTTTTTCATACTATGTATTCTAAAAAAAGATATGATACTTACGAATATGTGGACAATGAACTATTATTTTAAATAAAAATTGATAAATGAATTTTCTCCTCCTTCAGCAAATTATTTATTATTATTCTAATAACAGAACGGCAAAATAGTCAAATATAGTAGAGAGAAAGAATGTAAAGGATTATCTGTTTTCGAAATTTCTTTACCTACAATGCTATAAGAGTTAAAATAATAAGTTTCACAACGGAAGCATTTCTAAAAGGACAATTCACATACTTCATGTTAAAATACTTTCTAAAAAAATGTTTCTAATGTATCCATTTTTTAATCTCATAAATACTTGGAAAACTTTACATTAAGGAAACATTTGTTCGCAAAGCCTATAAATAAATATATATATATACATATATGGGTGTGGGTGTGTAAGCTGAAATTTGAAATAATATTTTTTATTACAATTTGATCCAACATGAAATAGTTTTTATGAAAATAATGTTTTTAGTCCAAAGTCTATAATCATTCAAAAGAGAATACTGAAAAAGAAAAACGAAACAAATGGCTTCACTCTAGGCAATTCTTTGCAACAAGAAGCATTGATTAAAGCAACCTCGATGCCCAATTTCTCTTTTTCCATTGTATGACATTGGAACTTTAAAATTCAAAGTTGTGGCTGTGTCGTAAACTGTCAAAATGCAGGGCTACAATAATATCGGTTCAATTCACACACACAGACACACAAATAGTACTTCTATAATGTATTATTTAACACCGCTGTGTATTCAAAATATTCTGCTTTAAAATAACTAACTAAATAAATATATATATATATATATACATATATAATTGAATTGAAAATTTAACGCTGATTATGTTCAGCTAGTTAAATCTTCAATTGTAATAATTTTTCTTTTAGAAAATCATGATCATGACAACCATATATTATCAAGATTATTATCAATCGCATAAGAAAATCTTATCTTAACAAACATTAACGATAATTCAAAAATGTAATGAATTAAAAGTACAATAAAGAAAAGGATTCAAAAATTTTTTGAAACACAAACCTTCTTTCTGCCAAATTCGTTATAAGATAAACAGCGTGAGGTGAACAAATCTGATGAACGTGCATTATTTGATGAACGCGTGTTTTCGCTTTCAAGATTTTCTTCAGCAGCAGATATCACTGCTATTTCCATATCTGATACATTTTCCCTAGTACCAAGTATAACTTTCAATATTAAATATTAAAAATACTACAGAAAAGGTAACACTGTGACGTAAGATGCAATACAAAAGAAAAACAAATGAAATACCAAATAGCGAACTTACTCAACATCTCTGCTCGCATTTTCAGCTTCTCTCTCTAGTTTTTTTGATTTTTTCTTAATTCTTTTTTCTTTTTTCTTTCGACTTCTGCTTCTTTCCAGAATTTCATTCATGCTTGGCTGCTCAATAGCTTCACTTTCTAATTGTTCAATCAAACGATGCTTTTTCTTCTTTTTGTGCTTCTTCAATCCACTGCCTTCAAAATTTTGCTTCTTCTGTATTTCATTTTCAACCGTCACAAATTCTTCTGCAATTTGGCTAATTTCATCATTCGCTGTCATGTCTGAGGTAACAGTGTAAATGTTGGAGGTATTTTTTTCTTGCATCGTTATTTTATTTGAAGATTTACTGGGATTTTCAGACGTGGACAATACTCTATAATTGTAATTAATAAAAACTTTATGCTTTCTAATGCATTCTGTAAAGTGCCTTGTTCACGATTGCTTGGGTCTGTCACATTTCGAAAGGATTATATCAAATTATAAATTCTTACCTGACAGTGATCTCGTCACCGTCCTTGAATACCCAGGTTGGTAACCACGGTAGTATTTCATAATTATTGGAAAGTAATTTCACATCAACATTTCCAAAATCCATCTTTCCATTCAGATCAAATATGATATCTGACGCAGTGCTTGACTCAACCAAATCCAGTCCGTAAAGTATTTTTCGATTATAAAACAAAGAATTTCCTTTTTCATATTCAATATTCAACAGTAGTCGAAGATAACGATTTTCAATTTTTGGCATGTTACCTTTTGAGCTCATAAATAAGATCAATTTCTAGAAAAATATTACTCATCATGTTAAGAAAATTAAAAAAGAATGTATATACTTATTTATACGTGTACCTTGCGTATGTGTATACATACACACAAGATATATTTCTAGTTTTGAATAGAACTGCAAGATTAAAGTGTAGAATACCATTATTTATAAGTACCTCTATTCTTATCTGACACAAATTCCAAATGCTTCATAAATGCGAAACAATAATAAAATGGTAAAGATAAAACTTTTTTTTAATGTTTTCATTTTATTCTATACATATATTTCATTCTCAATGAATTCAAGAATTAAAATTGTTAATTTGAAGAATCATTCGAAAATAAAAAAATTTATTTAATTAAAACCCACTTTAAAATGTTTTATATATATTATCAACGATTACATTTCCCTAATTCAAATGACATTAAACTAACAATTTCTAAGTTAGTAGCTAAGCAATTTCTAAAAGATGTTCTGTATATGCAATACCATAAGATGTATTCAAGTACATATTGAGCATCTTCCAAACTAGCTATATGACGTCATGAATATTACTGATATATAATAAAATTTGCTTTGTTTAAAGATTTATATGTATGTATATTAAACTTCGTGATGAAACGAACTGATATTTAAATAATGTACAATGCAAATGGTTAAAAACCCTCAGGATTGCATTACAAAAAATTAGACTGGTGACCAAACAGAAGTGAAATTTATGTGCATTAACAAGCTATTAAAAAACGTAATGCAAGTTAATATTCCATAATAATGCAGTTCAAGTTTAAATTCAATAATTCAATAATGCAGTTTAATATTCAAGTTGTTACTTCTGTTAATTTCAATCAAGCTTTAACGAGAAGTTGCTGCCTCGCTAAATTATAAATTAAACAACAATAAAATTTAAAAAATTATATCGAATAAAATTCGCAACTATAAATATATATATATGTATATATATGCACGAGAAGGTGTTATGAAAAATAAATCCATAACTACAGTATGAATAAATGTAAATCAAAATATTTTAAGCATTTGAAAATACTTGACAAGTTAAATTTCAATATTATAATTTATTTATTAAAATCAAGTTGCCTTTTTAAATTAAGTGAAAATCTTCAAAGAAAATTACCGTAAGAAATTATTTGTACTTGAATGTTTAGAATCGGGTCTTATGTTTATATCCAACTCATCTACAATAATTTTAAGTACAGTAGAAAATTTGATATTATTTATTTGTAGTAATTTTATTGGAAGCATTCTTTTTCACAATAGAGTTGTAATTTTTCCATCGAATATTGAATTTTAAATTCATCTAATTAGCATTCCTAATATAATAGATTAGCATGTTTCTTCTTTCTTTAAGAACAGGAATCAGAATTTGACAAATGTGATATAATGCTGGACGTTTATTTTAGTTGAAATCGTGAAATGGGTCCTAAGAAGCAAACTAATGGTATGTTATTTTTGTGTGATGTTACAAAAGTTATTCAATAAGTATATTGGTTAGCACCGGAGCCGGTTAAGTCAAAGGAAAAGAAACAGTCGAAAAGCAAATCATCTGATAAGCCAACAAAGAAAGAATTGCAGAAAAAATTGCCACAAACAAAGAAAGACGTAAAGGAGAAGAAGTTAGTTAAGGGTAAAACTCAAGGCCCGAAGGATGCGAAAGGTCAGTGTTTTGTTTTTTTTCTGTTAATTCAAATATGAATTTCTGAAGCATTTTTTTGTTTGGAAAATCATTTGGTGCACAACGTCAATAGCATCATGCATTTGTTTTGTAAAAATGAGAATGGACTGATAGTTAAACTGTCTGTTTTACAGTTTTGATTCTTTTGTTTTTTGAGGTTAATTGATAAAAATATTTAATTACATAAAAGTTAAAATTATTTTCTTTTACAGCTGTTGCTAAGGCTGTGGCAGTTAAACGGCGAGTGGTAAAAGGAAATTATCCGACGAAACGTCGCAAAATTCGAACGTCTGTACATTTCCGGAGACCTTCGACACTTCGACTTCCCAGAAGACCTAAATATCCTCGCAGGAGTTCTTTTAAGAGAAACAAGTTAGATGTGTTTGTTTCCTTCAAATTTAAAATTTAATAACTAAATTTTGCTGCCAGGTTGGATCATTTTGCAATTATTAAACATCCAGTTACAACTGAATCTGCTATGAAAAAGATAGAAGATAACAACACGCTTGTTTTTATTGTTCATTTGATGGCTAGCAAGCCAATGATTAAAGCTGCTTTGAAAAAACTGTACAATGTAGAAACACTGAAAGTGAACACGTTGATAAGGTAAAAATTTTTTTCATTGTTAACTTTTTAAGCGATCTCCGTATAACAGAATATGAATAAGTTGTACATATAATTATTTTATAATTGTTATATATTTTCTATAAATAGCTGAACGTATTTTTAGACCCGATGGACAGAAGAAAGCATACGTTCGCCTTACTTCTGATTATGATGCACTGGATACAGCAAATCAGGTATTAATTTGTTTGTAAGCATTGATAATATTTTTCATATAAAATACTTTTTAGATTGGAATAATATAATTGTGAGAAACGCTGAAAAATTGAGAACATGTTTGATAATAAAAATTTACAAAGAATTATTATTCTGCTTGTTTAATATGTGGCTATTTTTGCCAAATTGCAAAGTTATTTCTTAAAGAAACTATCATTAGCGCAAAACAGTCCAAATTGATATATTTTTTAAAATGCAAATTCATTGAAAATTTTAAAAGCTTGATGAAGTTCCCATGTACAGTATATTTATGAAACTCAAGTTTGTCTTATTGGATAAAATGAAATTAACATATTTTTCGTTATTTTTTATTTGTTTTCGTTGTTCTTTTATTGCAATTTCAGTATAAGTATTACTTTGTGATGAAAAATATTTTTGAACAAGAACACATTTTGCATAATGTGAGAAAAATGATTTTTATGTAGACAACGAATTTCAAAAACTGATTGATTTGTTTATTCTTTTTCTAAAGCAGCACATTCAGATTTCCTTTTCATTATTAATTCAATCAATGTAATAGAAATCTACTCGCAGTGTTCAAGTTGGGCTTCTAAACCTGAGTTAATTTGAGGGATTCTATTACTTCACTTTAAAATAAACTTGCATATTTGCATAAACTGTTCCGCAGGAATGAGAAAATCTAGGAATGGGCTAAGGCAAAAATTGTAATCTGTGCAATCTAAAAAATGTACGTGTGCAAAAAGGGGCATTTATCAGAAGTAAGAGGGCATCCGTTTGGATGAGTGCTGTCGAACCAGCAGGGTTTTGTTTTTTTCATTTCCTTGTGCTTGATTTCGACCGTGCTCCAATCACGAAGCCGAACTTTTCCAGCTTGAACTGAAAAATAAATTTGAATTCGCGCGTTGAAAATTAATAACATTTCACCAGAAACGCAAAGTAAATTAATTTACTTTGAAATGTTTGGTGGTTATTTTTGAGCAGAGTCTTGAACCCTCCAAACATATTCTTCATCATCAGCTTCTCCTCAGCGTCCAACAACAACAGGCAGTCGCTTATTTTCGCTTCGCCACCCAAATTCCAAGTAAGCACTCTCTGCTTGTCCAACCTGATACGCTTCAAACGTTTCGTTTGTAACAAATATGCGGCAATTCGATAAACCAGCTCGTCTGTGAAGCTGCGAGGAAGATGATTACAATTACGCGATGGATCATTTTCACCGGTGTTGGACTTTTTGTCCGAGTTGTCCGCAAGCTTTTCAATGGACGATACATGAAGTGGTCGACCACAAGGTTGGGACAACACCGCTTCAACCTTCAACTCCACGTTCTCGCATGGCTTTTCACGACGACCAACGAAACAAATCTGCACAAAAATTATAAATATCAATTCTCAACAAGCACACACACACACACACACATATATATATATACATATATATATATATATATATATATGTACCCTTTTTGTGGACGGGATGCGCAATAAATCTTGATTAATGCTGAAATCGAGCGAGTTCATGATTTCCTGGATGTAAAGTAAGTAACTTCTGTAATGACTTTGCCCATTGTGCTGACGCTGATATTTGCCAAATAAATCATACGGACAACATGGGATGATGAAAGTGTTGCAATCATTGAGTCTATGAAAGAATCAAAATTACATTATGTTAATTTAATATGAAACAAAAATGCAAACTTTGTCGCCCAAATTGGAATCCAAGGTGTCAATTGATCCGCGTGATTGCTTATAATCCAATTCGGCTTGCCAAGCCAATCCAAATTGCCTGTGAAATCGATGCGCATTTCCTGAAAGTTCCAACATTATTGTTTCACTTAAAAAATAGATTGATCATTCTCATTTGTGAGAAAAACCTTTAACTGTGAGACACTGGAGAATTTATCCCAAATATTACGCTTACGTTGATCCACACCGAAGCCAGAATGCTAAAATTGAAAGTTTGAAAAAAAAATATATTTTTTTCTTCTTCATTAATCGATACAAGCTTACCCCTTCTGAATTAAGTAGGTAGACTAAAAGCCCATTTCCACATCCCAAATCGACAAATGACTGCATTTCAGTTGTACCTTTTTCAATTCGTTCCTCTTCCCAAATTGTCTAAACAAATCAAATGTTCACATACCACATATCAGATGTATGTATAGTAAGTATACAGATCGCGCATACCAACAAATATGCAGCAATTGATATATCTTCAAATACAGTCTTTTCTGCTGGAGAACGTTCTGTCCAATCCTGTTATTTAATAAAAGAATTAAAATGACAGTTTATAATTTGTTTTTTTATCATTATAAAAATAACAATTCATTCATATTGCAGAATATCTGTGCAATATTAGAATAAAATTATTTGAAAAAGAAAAAAATATATATATATATTTCGCTTACGTTGATCAAGGAACGCGCATAGTTGGCCTTCAATTTACGATAATGTGTCCAGAAACGTTCCTGATTTACTAGTGATAATGTGTTGGACAATTTCAAGCTGCCTTTCTTGTGGGATATCCATCTGTGCATAGCTTTCAACAGTTTACAACTGAAAATCTCCAACAATTTTTGATCATCATCATCAACAGCACCTTCTGATTCAGACGTTTCAAAAACAAATGCTTGGAGAATTCTCACACTGAATTACACACACAAAATTATTTTTACTTCAAGTACACAAATTTCAATATAATAATAGAGGGAAGAAAAAAATTTTTTTGATACCCGTCATCTTTGTCGGTATTCATTTCCACACCGTATGGTCGACTGTAAAAGCAATGCTCGCTGTCATCCGATGTTGGAACACAAATAAACCGATCGTCACCTTAATGAACAAAACAAAATAAAAATAATGAAAATAAAATGAATATTTAACTGGTAAAAGAACAAAAAAAGATCACTTTTTATCTAACTTGTCATGAAACTAATAATAAAATACTACTGCACTTCAACATATTAACACTTAAAAATTAACTCATTAATTTTTTCAGTAAAACAAAAAATACTGTTAGAAAATTTAAAAAATCTTCTTAATTTAAACTGTATTGTGCAAAAAAGGCAGATGATGAAGATGAAGAAGAGAGAGACGAAGAGAGGGAGAGGGGAGGAAAGGGTTTTTGATTTTGTAATAATAAATCAAGCTTAAATTTTGTCATTAAATTTATATTTAATTTACTTTCCCACATGTATTCGACGAAACATCCACCGGTACGGTCGATCAATTTTCGCTTTCGAAACGTCCCACCGTCGGCCGTTGCACCGCAGCGTGTGAAAGTCGCCATCGTCCGCTCGGGTATGGAAGGATTTTCGACCGTGTCGACCCCTTTGATTCGTCGGTGAACCAGGTGGGGCTTTTTCCACCAGATTTGTACCACCGTGACAAAGTTTTCCAATTCAGAATCCGCACCGACAACTTCTTGGCCAACAATGCGACGGCTCAACTCCATTCTGTCTACAAAAATGCCTCACAATGGCAAAGTGCAATCAACAAACTTCCAACAAATAAACAAACAAACAAACAAACAAAAGGATAACAGCTAAAACCATCCGGTGTCGACCGCGCGCAACATTTTCCAAATAAAATAAAAAATATGAAAATTATCTTTTAATAAAAAATATACATTATCTCTACTTGGGAAAAAAGGTTGACTCTTTTTTTTCTTTTTTGACAAATAGCACAGGTAACACTTTGAATACCCGCTCCATTTTCTGTTTTTTAAGCACAGCAACAACGTAACACTAGCAAAAATATTTCCTCCCCAGCATTAATCATTACAAACAGCCCTTCAACAACAACTGTCCAATTAGCAATCAACTTTTGTAAATAAATACTCGTATAATAACAATAATAAAATTTAAAGATAAAATAACGAAATTAAACCAAAAAGCAATTTGGAAATAATTTTAAATATGATTAAATTAATTGAAAATTAATGTAATCTAATTATTATTATCAGTATCCAACTGAGCGGCAGAACTTTCGTATTCAACTAAATTCAAACTAGCGCAAAAACCACATCCGCTATCCATTTTTCGATGTGTTTTCCACAACTCATCCTTCTTATTCGACGACTTCTGCTTATATCTTCCGACTGACAGCACGTCGGTTCGGATTAGCCGATAGAACAGAATCACATTTATCACATTTAGTACGGCAATTGAAATACTGTAGTAGATCCAGAACCAGCTGGGCAGACGGTTCTTTTCGGTGAAAATGGCTAACGTCAACATGGTCAGAGGAATAAAGCGAAACGTGCAAAATGTTGCCAAATTGCAGGCAATGTTGATACGAACACAAAGCTGTTCACGAGAAAAGCCACCCATTTGCATCAACTTTCTGGCATGCAAAAATGCTGTGTTCACTTCCACCATCATCGCTACGATGCAATAGCCAACCGCGTGGACGGCTGTCACAACGTACATTGTCGCAAACAATATCTATAATAAATAATGTAGTCACTTTTTCGTTAAAACACTGAAAATAAATTTGTTCATATTGTATATTCTTATTTATCCTGCTTTTCAAAAATACTGTAATTGAAAAACAATCACCGCACATTTGTCCAAAATTCTCCAAGTGATGTGTAAAAATAATTTTAACACCTTCATTTCACTATATTATCACACACACCTAAGAAAACTGAAACTCGACACACTGCACAAATTCCCAACAGTTCGTCAGTTCTCTACTACATACATACATACATACATACATTGCTCTTTTCCTGTCATTTATTTATGCATACAAATGCGTGAAGATTAAAAAAATTATTAATTATTGCACAATATACAAGATTTTAAACATAAAATTACAAATAGAAAAAAAAACTTCTTTACTAAAACGGTTCGTCAACATTCATAATTGTTAGAATACATATCATCAAAATTTACATACATACATATACCACATTTTTTAAAATTATTTTACCACCCTGCTGTCACAAGGCTGCAGTTGAGCAGACTAAAAGTAAAAAAACTAAGCAATTATTAAAAATGTGCTAAACGGATTATTTAAATTATAAAAAAAATTCACAGTTAATTTTTCAATTTGAATTTAATATCTAACTCAAATTTACAAATTAATGAATGCACTTAAATAATAAGTATAATTAAATAATTAATTGAGCAATAATTTAAAAGGAATAAATAAAATCACAAAACTTCTACATACTGCAAAATGATGAAGAAGAACTTCTGCTTTTTCTCGAATCTTCCCGTGCCATACTATGTCACTAACGTCATAAATAAAATATGCTAGACAACAAAAAAAGAGCAAAAATTAATACTAAGCAAATTATTTTTTATGAAATTAAAAATTTTCCAAAAAATCAAAATTCAAAAATGAATACCCGTTGCAAAGCAGCAAACACAGTATGTCGGCCAGTTGGAAAATAACATTAAATCTTCGCCGAGACCATCATTCCAATAAAACCAAACACTAATGACAGAACATTGTTATTTCATTACACCGTACAAAAATTAAGAAAACATGCTAACACTATGAATCAAACTGAAAAAAAAAATTAAAAATTATTAGGTGTATTTTTTAATTTAGGTAATCCACTATACTTAGTCATGCGATAAACTTTTTAAAATATCATTAATTTTCTTCTAAACATTCATATAAACAATTCCTACGTCTATTTATTATAAATGCCGACGAAAAGAACTCAACCAAAAGTTTTAATGCTAAACAAATTTGGCCATCTTTTAAAAGTTGCCAAAAGCCGGAAACTTACCAAAGTAAAGTAGAACAACCAGTAATGGCAGCATGGAGAAAGGATACGAGCAAATTTTGCCAACGAAAGATACGCGAACTACCGACAACGGTAACGGAATGTGGTACAGGAAAATTTTTCAAAATACACTTCAGAAATAAAAAAAACACAAAAAACAGAAAAACCAACGCAACGCCAATTTTCCAACAGTTTGAATCAATTGAATGCACAAGCATCAATGTATACTTTACATGCAAAATAGAATAGCAGAACTGACACAATTGTAATATTGATTAGATTCTAAATTTAACACTTATATACAACGTCGAAGGCATATTTACAATTCTTTAGGATATCACAAGTTGAATCATCAACCGACTGAAACATTTCGCTTAATCACTATTTCGATGTCAATCGCTCATTTACAACACCATGCAGCTCAACCATACCAAACAGGCTGCAACAACAGCTGAATCATTTTTCAACTGTTTATAAAATTTCAATTTATTATTAAACTTTTGCAAACGTAAATTCACCCTCCACACAAATGTTCCATATTTATTAATGAAAAAAACAGGTCACAGTATACACCACTTACAGGATTTTCAAGATTAATCTTTAAAAAATTTCAAAAAAATGACAACCACCCAAGTGGTATTAAAAAAATTTTTTTCAATGCAGTATGCATTAAAAAATAAAATTCTTAACATAAATTGAGCGTCTCATTTTGAAACACGAATTGCAGGAAAGAATGGAACTCTTCGATTGGGCAAGGAAAAGATACTATGATTGGCTTAGCAACATTTCTTTTTTTGAGTAAGCGTGAACACTTTGCGCGCGGCATTTAAATTGATTTTTCATGTTATGTTCTTCTTCAAAAACTTAACATGAAATTACTATTTAAACCAATTGTTATTATTGTTGTTGAAAATTAAATATACATCAAAAATTCGACATATTTCCTTCTCCATGTTTCTTGA
Source organism: Trichinella spiralis (assembly GCF_000181795.1). NCBI lineage: Eukaryota > Metazoa > Nematoda > Enoplea > Trichinellida > Trichinellidae > Trichinella > Trichinella spiralis. The sequence continues at coordinate 11,591,788 of NW_003526943.1, forward strand.
GGAAAATGTTATCTTCATGCATTTCAGTCAATCAAATCCACTATTTTTCTGCTTAGAAGAGCTAAATTTCATTTATTCAGACATTTGAACTAAAATTGCATTTATGTTACAGATCATAACGCTGAACTGCAACTTTTTATCAACCATTATGTCCATTTCTCCAGATTCATATGTAAAAAATTTATATTAAGATTTAATTTTTTTCAGCCAAAAATGCCAGTCACTTTTTCAAAAATACATCACAAATAGTTGATGAAATAAAATCATTATTAAATATATGCATTTAAATATTTTATTCAATATCAAACTTCATTTTTCTTTTACTGTCTATTAATGCGTATAAATTTGATATAACTGAAATGCGCATCTTCAATTTAGCAAATAAAAAAAATGTGGTAAATCAATGCAAATAAACAGTGTAAAAATAAATAGTATAAATGCAAACCGTCAGAAATTGCATACTGCAATGCTAATTCACAAGTTCTGCCTATTTAAGACGATCCACCGATGAAAATAGCAGGTGGAAGGCTCTCCATTTTCTTTAAACGATCCACCACAGGTTTGTAATCTTGCATCAATCTTTCAAAAGCTTCTTGCAAGACTTTGTAACGTTCGCTGCGATCCTTCTTTATCAAGCTGTTTTTCACGTTCATATCCAAATTTCCTTGTATGCCTTCCAAATCAGCTTGTTCTATCTAAAATATAAAAAACAAAATTACATTAAATTAAAAATTAAATTTAAATTCACAAAGGGATTTTTAGAATGTACAACAACAAATGCCTTACATTGTAAATTTTCATGATGTTGCGCTTCACATCTAACCGATAAGCTTTGAATTCATTTTTATCAAACATGTTGGTGCAACCAAGACGCAAAATTTCATAAACACGTCTAGCCTGTTTCTATGATCAAGATTATTTCAAAAAGTATAATATGAATATTTGAAAAATTGAAATCGAACATACGCAATGGATTTTCAACTTTTTCAACGCCTCCAATGCCATATCATTGGTAAAACCGCCTTTCAAATTTTCTGGTTGAAATAAAGACAACCCACTGCAATTTTTCGCATCAATAAAATCACGCAATTTTAAAAATTCGTTAACTGGATCTTCAACTGCAAGTAAAATAAATAAAATTCAATTTTATCGCAAAAAAAAATAATATAAATTATATACCTGTAATTTCCAAAACGCGAGGCTCGCAACGAAGAGCATTCAAAACACTTTGCAAAAACTTTGCACCATGTCCTTTTTTTTGAAATGGTGGAAAAATAAAAAACTGTCTAAAATTCAAAAAACAAGCAATTACAAATAAAAATGAAAAAATATACAGCAAATTCTCCTTATATACCCAATACGAGAACGAATACCATCCGGGTATGCATAAAAATCATACACACTGCAGTATCCCATTGATGCATAATAAACTCGGCCATTATTTGTCACTTTTTCGAGTCTTCAATAAAACACAGATTAAAAAAAACTCAATCAAAATATTCTTTCCAATACAAAACAAAGTAGTGCCAACATTCGTCATTTGTATCAGTAAAACTTAATCCTTCAATAAACCAAAGTGCACAATACTGCATTCTTTTCAAATATGCCAGAAAACTTTCATTCGGCTTGGCGACATGATAGATTTCAAAAGTCTTCTTTTTCTCATCTAAATAAAATTTAACTATATAAAAAAATAATGGTGAAAATAAAAAATGAATTTCATTTCAATTTAATATACTCATCTATCATAACAATCCTTTTTAATACTACTATAACTGTGCTGAAAAATAAATTTTAACAATAAAATAATCTCAGAAAATGATATATTTTGGGTGGTTAGTTGTGAAAGTAAAAGAAAAAAACAATCTCAAATTTAAAATAAGATTCAAACGATATGGATCTCTAAATTTAGCACAAATTTGACAAAACAATAATTTGATGCCTCGATAAAAGAAATGTCAGTGTTAATCAGATCAACTTATTGCACGAACAAATTATTAAGGAAATAATTTTAAAAGGATCAAGAAAAAAACAAGCATTTAGAGAAATGCAAATTTTAAAAATTATACAACTTCATGATCAACAAATTTTGGCAGATTTAACAGCAAAATCAAAATATATCAAATAATATTACCCTCTTCACTTGTATAGCTATAAATCAGTTCACCGTACGGCTTAAAATCCCACTGATCATGAACAGCATTCTTGAAATCATGCGTGACCAACGAATCCTCAGGCAAACATTTCTTCATAAACTTTCCAATATCATCACACTAATAATAAAAAAAAATAAATATAAAAAGAAATGGGCGATACAAAGCAGTACCGTGCCCCTGGAACCAGAAGGTGCTTTCATTTCGAAGTCGTAATCAATGTTTATTTTCAAATCACAAGCCGAAAGTAGTATTCGGATATCGACCATATTATAACCAAATATCACTTCACTAAAACAGCTTATGTAAACAGTTGAAATTCGATGCAAAAGTTGCACTTACTCTGTTTCAAATATTGCACTTGCATATCTAGGCTTGAACCAATTTCTTTCGGATTCAAATCCATCCGGTGGAACTAAAAAATTGAACACTATTATGCAAAAGTATTTTTAAAGAAATTAAAATAATGATAAATCACTGCAAAGAAATAATCAATCCAACAATAAAACAAAAATAATGGAAAACTCAACTTACCCAAAGCAAATCGAACAGCTTCCACAGCCATAATGCTGTCAGGAACAGATACTTCCATTCGAAAGTTTCTATCAAGATCCATACTGAGATATGAAAATTCAGCTGATGTAAGTTTATTCGAGTTATGTGCTAAATAAAATTTATAAATTCTTCAATTTCAGAATTTATATGAATAACATGCTCATGTACATATAAAAATCTAACTCGAGTAATTTCAAATTGTACAAATCTTAATAGTTACCACTTGATTATGATAAATAACGACTTTCTTATGAATATCCTTTGAAATTTGTGGGTCAACAACAATCTTAATGAACAACTTCCGCATACAGGGTAATCATTAATTTTCAAGTACAATTTTTCAAATTTTAACTCATTTAAAGAAGAGTCTAGAAAATGATTAAATGTTAAAAAGGTGAATATAAATAATAAATAATAATTCAAAATTTGTCATGATTGTCAAATTAACAGTGCAGTGGCAGGCAAAATTTTTAACACTTTCTTACTGGTAAAATTGTGTTAGTGATAATTTCAAATACTTTCAATAAAATAATTTTAAATATTTCCCATGCATAAAAAATAATTAATATAATTTTAAAATATTAAGTTTTATCATTAATAAGAGAGAATTTACTTTGATTTTCATGATGTTAAAAAAATAGAAATTCTTTGCGTGAATTTATACGTGAAAATCATTAGTTGTCGTTTTAAAGTTTACTTTTTTCAAGTAAAATGTTTTCAATTTATATTTAAATTTGTTTTATTGTGAGATGTAAAATAAAAATAGTTAAATGGTGAATTCAGTTAAATCAGCATTCAAGCATGCGAAACGTTCTCATTCACGTTCTCAAAGCTGTTCCAGAAACAGAAGCGATACATCCCATTCACTGATAAATCGAATAAATGAAAAGAGAATAAGATCAACAAGAAGAAGCGGATCTCGTGTAAATCGACAACGCCCACATTCCAAAAGCTACTCTAGAAAGAGAAGTGATGCATCCCGTTTGTCGAAAAGATGAGGAAGCGTGTGTTTCATGGAATTCTATCTGGTCGATCGATGTCTTCAAAGCACAGGAGAAGCATGAAACGGTCTAACAGTAAAGCTTGGCGCTGAACTGCAACGCCTTACGTCATATTGAATTTGATTTTTCCTGGAACAACTCGTTGCAGACCTGCAACACTTGAAGACTAACAATGAGGATAATGATCAGAAAAGTAAGATGAATATTTATTCAAAAATCGTCATTCATGGAAATAAAAAAGAAAAGCAAGACGCATTAATGTGCTTTTATTTTTATTTTTATCATATAATATCAACCGATAGTTTCTTTTTCAATTAACAGTCAGTTTAATTCCAGTCATTTAAAAATTGAATGAAATATTTATAATCACGAATTGATGTAATTTTTCAGCAACGCATTGAGCAGTCTTGCTTCATAGCCAATAGTCTTTTTGCAGTCTGTAACATTTTTATGTTCTAAAGCATTACTTTTAACAGAAGGTTCAAATTTTCCATATTCTGTAAATAAATGATACGTTAAAGCAAAGCAAAAAATGTAAGCACTTGCATTATTGACCTTCGCAGTTTTCGAAAAATATCATACATTCTTTCAAAATGCTATCACGAATTTGCAATACATGTTTCACCAAATTTTCAATCATGGATAAGAAGCAACGTTTTGCGTACAACCATGTATGAGAGCTCAGTTTTTTTGAATATGGTTCCAATGCTTTGATTACTCGAGAAATTCCAAATTCATAATTACCTTTTGAACAATAAAGTGTACTGAAATAAATAGCATATTAATATTTAAAAAAATTAAAAAATATATATATATGACAATAAATTCTAACAATACCCAATGACAAGATTGATGATGGAAAGATGAATGGGCTTAGCATTTGGATCCGATAAAACAAGCTTGTCCTCTTCTTTCTCCACTTTTCTCATCAATTCTTCTGCCTTGATTTAAATAATCAAAATATCATTAGCAGAGAATGAATTTGAAATAAAATAAAGATTTGTAACATATTTCTCAAGGAATTGTTTATTATCACTAAATAAAAAAAACTTACTTCTTCGTTCTGATTTATCAAAATGTAGCAAACGCACAAGTTGGCTAAAACTATAGGACTGGCATCTAAAATCTGATGACAAATTTTCACTTGTACTGATTATTTTGTTTAATAATTAAATTAAAAATTTTACCCTGTCAAAAAATTTTTTTACAATTGGTTCATAAAATCCTGCCGCTTCTTTAAATTTCCCTTCTTGCATGAAAAGCGTATGGGCGACGTTTAATTTCCACAGTTCATGTTCACTGCAAAATTCTACAGATTTTTGAAATATCTTTTCAACTTGAATGTAATCTGCCTGATCCCAGTAAATTTTTGCTTGTGCCATTAAAACTGGCAAATAACTGAAATTGCAACAAGTTTAAATTTAATATAAAAGTTGAAACAGAAAAAAAATCTACAGTTCGAGAGATTCGTCAAAGGCAGCGATGGCTTTCCTGGTAGATTCTTCAGAATTTGAATTTTGGCTATTTTGTATACGCTTTGTCAATTTACGCAAAATTTCGCTCTGCTGCTGTATCATATTGTCAAATTTGTAAAATGATTCTTCTGGAGAAGCTTGTTGAGTAATAATAGCATCCATGAAGTCGTACATATACTAGAACAATAAGAGTACTGCATTAAGATATGTTATTAAATAAAAAGTAAATAAAACCTTTAATGCATTTCTTTTGTATTAAAATATAATTTTATTGGCAAAAGCTTATTTTAAAATTTCATAAACGTATGAAGTTTTATTAGCAAATAACACCTAAACATGCGCATCAAACAATTTGTTAAACAGTTTGATTAGTAATAGTGCTGATTGTTTCTGATTGTACTTAAATTGATTTAAATATTAAAATTGTTTTAAATTCAAATATATTAATTTAAAAATTGTACAGCTAATGTATATTTAATCGATAATTGTAATTTTACAGAAGATTGCAAATTTGAGTTGTACAATTACAATTTACGCATTCCTAAGTGATAAAAGAAAAACAATAAATGGACGAGTGTTACCTGTGTCAGATATTTATAAGTGAGATGTGCATTTTCTGCCATGACATCCGCAGCTACGTGAAAATACTATAAAATTTAAATAAATACATCTCACAGTTGTTAAATATGAAAATCTGCGATTTGCCTTACCTCGTATTTACAATACAGTAGAAGAAGGTTAGAAAATGTTTCCGGTGGAAAATATGTCTGCTGCAACAAAAACTGTAACTTAGCAAAGCCTTCAACTGGATTTGAATCCATATTTAACAATGCGTTATTGTGCAATGTAATTGCGTCTATATCTTCCTCTTTTCTAGGAGGCATGTCAGATAATGTTTCTGCAGCTTCAGAATCTGAATAGCTCGTAATAAAGTTTTTAAAAGAATTGAAAAGAATTTCAAAAGAAGAGTTCGAAATTACAATTTTTAAGTTTGTATTCTATAGCGGCTTTCAGATTAAATGCTTCAACCAATGCAGTCCTATGCAGCGTCCATGTATTGCCCACCGAATGTACATCCAAGCCTTCAGCAGCCATACCAATACTCAATTCTGAAATTTGATTTCTTCAAAATGAAAAATTACTTCATGAAATATTTCTGAATTTATTACCTGGATGATTTTTTATCCCACTCTCTATAATTTCAGCGATGTAATGTAATGCAGGGGCGTACTGTTTGATTTTGTAATAACACAGTGCAAGATTGTACATAAGATCAGGTTGTGAACCTTCTCTGTTCATAGCATTCAAAAAATGCTCCAATGCTGCCGGATAATCTTCTTCTTTAAAGCACAAGCAACCCCAGTTTATCTGAGTACCAGTATCTTCTTGAGAACTCTGCTGTACGAGTATCTGCAAAAAAGTGTAAATATAAATTCACGCCATTTAAATAAATTTTAATTTAAAAATTAATTCATTTTTAAAATGTGTACTCGAGCACTAATAAGGTCATCTGCGGCATACTTGATTGCTGCTTGCAGTTGCATAGCGCTGTGAAGTAATTCGTTGTTTTTTATTTTTCCTGCAGCCGTCATTGCTTCATCAAGCATGTAAGAATGATAATAGCATTGTGCTAAATATAACCTAAAATATGTTGATTACGATTTTATTTTTTGTTAAGCAAAATTTCAAAAATTTTCCAACTTTTACCTATATTTTTCATGATTTGGATAAAGCAGTGTCAACTGTCGATAGCATTCAGCAGCAGAACTGAATGCTTGTATTTGCCAGTAGCAGTAAGCTAACAAAGAAAGAGCTGCGCGATTCTAAATGCAAAAGCTTTAAAGACACTTCTTTTTTTTGAATTTATATTCAAACTAACATTATTATTAATGGTGAGTTGAAATGTTAAAAGTGGGATCACATCACTGTAGTGACCTTCTTTTATCTAAAAATGAATAAATTACTAAAAAAAATATTGAGCAAAATATAATAATATATAAATACCAGAGTGTAAATTGTTTTTGTTTTATCTCCATCTTCTATGAACTGCATTTGCTTAAATTGTGCGATATAATTTCTAACTTACGAATGATTGCTTTGGTTTTGGGTGCTTAGCAACATTAAACAAATCTACAATCAATCAATGATGCAGATCATTCATGAGTATTAATTAAAAATTTTGCTGTGCAAAATTTAATTTCTTATTCTATAATAAACTTACAATGTCTTGTAAGCAATTACAGAATTTCGAATTCGTTTTTTTTTCATCATGATCAGATAACAAAAAAATTTTGATTATATTTCCATATTTTGATTCATTTTTATTTGTGCAATAAGCTTATTTGCACAAATTATCAGATTAAAATGAATAAAAATGATTAAAATCATGTATGCTTTTTCTTCAATTCTCCAATTTTGAAAGAATTAAATTTTAATTTTTAATCATAATAAACCCAAGTTGAATAAAATGAAACTTTTAGGCATCAAAACGGACAACTTTAAAGTGCAAAATATTTGAAGTAGCATTTAAATTTGCATTTCTGGTAACAATTTTAGAAAGTGTTTTTTCTTTTTCATCTTAACTTTTTGCATTTAATTTACAGAACATGAAAATATGTCGTTGATTTTGTAATTTTTTATAGAACGTATTCTTCACAGGAGGATGCTTTGCTTTGTCACTTCAAAGTGACAAAAAATGCTTAATTGCTTTCCAAGAACTGGAATTTCAAATTCAACATTTGCTTCAGTAAATTTGAGTGTAAACTTAAATGCCATAATTTGGCAGTTTAAAGTTTTCGTTGAGTGATTATTTTTGAAAGGGACAAAAAAACTAATGTTTGCCGGAAAAATTCGACAATCAACAATAAAACACATCAAATTAGCCAATAGATTAAAAGCTGTTTTTATTTTCTTCAGTTAATTGCACACCAATACAAACAGAATTGGCAAATTTAAATTGAAAATAAATACTTTTTCATTTATTCTATTAAAGTACATTTCTACTACTGCTTTTACTTTTGAAATGATAACCTTCATTTTAAAAAGGAAATTTGCATTCTTCATCTTTTCTGCTCCATCTATCCAGTTGCTATTGTAGTTTAAAATTTTTTCCCCCACTCCTACATGCAGAAACTAGCAGCAATGAAGATGTAAAATAGCTTTCACTTTTTCAATTTTGCATTATAATTTCCAGTAAACTGGTCTGGAATTTTTTGAGATGCTTCAGTCCATCTTTTATATCAGAGGGGTTGTAGATCATTTTGGTAATGTGGTTTGCGAAAATGCATCCTATCGTTTGGTTGTTTTCTCTGTTTGGCTTGAGTTTAGCAAATTTCAACTGTTCCAACGAGCAACTTCAACAATATTTTGCTTGTCTAGAACAAAATGCTGAACATTTAGCTGAAATTCCTGATGAAATGTTAAAAGCTGACTCACTGAAAGAAGATATCATCAGCTGTCTGCAACGGTAAAACATGCAACACACATATTTTCATCATTCATTGATACGATCAATAATTTTTCTATTCATAATTGAAGTATTTCTTTTCTTTAACTTCTAGTTACAATTTCTCAAAAATACAGTCGACGGAAATTATCCCGCAATTCAACAACTCACAAGTGGAATTGAATAATTCAACGTCAACCAATTCCAGTATTTTTTATGAAAATTCAGACCCTTTTGAAATTTACACTAAAAATTACACAAGCACTACAAATTTGCTCATTTTCCATTGTATGAAAAATGAATTTTATAACACTTCGTTGCTCGAAAACAGCTCATTTTCGCATTTGCAAAATTTCATCAATAAACTGACAAAGGCTAACAGACTGTAAGTTTCATTTAATTTGGAAACTTATTTATTCAACAAATTAAAATATTGAAAAATTGTAATAAATTTTGTTACTTTTCATTTAGCATAGAATCCTGGAAACTTGCCTATCATGTTGCGGATATTTTGCAAAATAACAACTACACCGCTGAAGGGAACGATACTGATGGACTGTATCAATGTTTGAGAATGACTTTCAGTGAAAATTTTTTAAATCCTTTTCAAAGACTCATAATTATGAAAAAAATCACCAACGAATTGCACAATTTGACAGAATCATGCAGTGCTGTTGAGTAAGTTGCTTTGTTTTTTATTTTTAACAATTATTGCATATTATTTTGTAATTTTGAATAGATTAAATACTTTTCTGTAAAATTTTTGAATGAAAAAACAATAAATAAATAAATAAATTGATAAATGATGATGATAAAAATTTTTTGTTCAACAAACTAAGAAATTGAGGCAGATTTTCATTTTTGTCATTTTAAAATTAGATACCCAGAAGATTGCAAACAGTATGCATCACAACTGTTGCATGCAAGCTGCGAATGTGTCAACTGCCATTTAGACAATATTGGTGAAATTCTAGCCGAGCAATCGAAACCTTGTAACCAAACAGCGCAGTTCAGTTGAAAGCCAGAAAGAAAAAAATGCATCATTTATTTTTTTTGATATTGTTTTCATTACTTTATTTTATAATTTTCATCACTTATCGACAGTATCTTATTGAAGATTTGTAATATTATGTGCAAAACTTGATTCCTAATTGAAACTACAAGCATTTTCCAAATGCACTCACTGACAAATAACAATTTTAATTCGTATTGATTAATACATTTTCTCAATGAATATTTTCGAATTAATCGTTTGTTATGTGTAATTTTAATTTCTATGAAATTACTGACTTTATGCATGATGATTGTTTTTGGAAACTTTTAACACAAATAAATTTTTAAATTTTGAATAAAATAAATGTCAGAAAAGCATTTTGAAAACTTCTGTGGAAAACAAATTTTCTGAAAGTTGGAAAAACAAAAATTCTCTAAAGAGCATTCTTTTTTTAATTTGAAATCTAAATGCGAAAATTAAATGAATTACAACAATTTTTAAAATAATATTATACATTATAATTATTAATTAATTTATTTTTTGGAAAGAAAATCAAAATGAATGAACCTTAATGCAATTGAATTGTTAATTTGAATTATCTAAGCAAATGAATATAAAAAAGTCATTAATTTCTTACTGTAACAACTGAATTAGCTTAATTTGATGAAAAAAATATTTTTAAACTGAAATTTGAGAAATGAAAAAAGTTTTCTCTTTAAAGTAAATTTATAATGTTGTAAATAAAAGAATAAAACAATTTCTGGAAGAAACTTAATTTATTTACTTGAAAATCATTTATTTGCTATACAATAGCGAACTTATGACCTGTCTCGTCCAGCTGTTTGTTGTTGTCATTATTTTATGTCCATTTGACACGCACGGTTTGTTATTGATTTGTCTTATTATACATTAGTTGCTGTTTAATTTCATGCATCTTTCCACTGATTAACGTGTCATTTTTAAAAATTTTTAATTATCTTTTTGTATAAATTCTTTTTTTTACTTATATATAATTTTTCTCGAAAGTAAGGTTGTTTGTGTCAATTTTCTTTTTAAAAATTATATTGATAAATGTAGTGTCGAATGAAGTTTAAAAGTGCTGCCATCTAGATGGATGTTTCAAAGAAAATTCATCATCATCGTCGCCTTCCTGTGGCTATCGTTCTCGTTTCGGGGAAGCGGAAAAGTGGGAAAGATTTCATCTCATTATTGCTCAAAGAGGAAATAATGCGACGTAGCGGCGGGCGGGTTGCAGTTTATCTTGTCCATATTAGCAATCCTTTGAAACAGGAATATGCGAAACTGAAAGGTCTCGATTATGAACAGTTGAGTGGCTCGTCAAACAGGAAAGAGCTTTATCGGAAGGAGATGGTCAAATGGGGTGAAGCTATACGCAATCAAGATCCGGAATACTTTTGTCGCCAAGCAGTCGAAGATGTGGAAGAGCGTTGTCAGGATGTGACTGATGGGGTTATGTGGATTATCTGCGACTGTCGCAGACCAACTGATCTCGCTTATTTTAAACGTTATTACGGCTCACGGTTGGATTGTTTTTTGTGTAAGCTTCGCATTGAGGCGAGTGAAAGCATCCGAAAACAACGCGGGTGGACGTTTTGTCCAGGAGTCGACGATGCAGAAACAGAGTGCGCACTGGATGCTGGTGTTGAATGGGATTTTATAATTGAAAATAACGAGGAAAATGATGTTATATCCAGAATTGAACAGCTTGCTACTCGCGTATTAAATGCCACTGCCCCGATGTTATGTTCTTATATAGAAAAATGATGATTGTTTAAACATGCGTTTATGCATACACATATTCCTATTTATTTATTTATTTATACGTTATATACATATGAATATACATGTATATTTATTTTACATGTTAGATATACATATATATTGCGTCTAAGTTTTCATCGCTTGTAGAGTTTTATTGCCATTTATTAAATTGTATTCTCCATGTTTGTTTTTATTCAGAATAACTGCCAATGGCGAATCCGTTCGATGAAGATGACAGTTTCGAGTCGAACTCAAAAGACAAGAATAACTTTTTGGGCTACACAAAAGAGGAGCCGGTTAATTTCGATGATATCAACTATTACGAACAGCAGATTGAAGCGGCATTGCAAAGCTCTTTGGCCAGTACAGGAAGAAGCTTGAAAGCTTTGCAAGAGTCTGAAGATATTGGATTTGCCACTGCTCAGGTAAATGAAATCATAATTTCAAAGAGCTGATTAAATTATTGAAAAGAAAGAAAAATCCATTCAATTTATAAAAGAGATTCGATTCAGTTCAATTCAAGTGACATCAAAGCAAACAATTATTCAGTAGCCGTTTTAATTAAATTCTTCTTTGTTTACTCAAGAGTAATTTCATTGGAAAATATTGAGCAAATCTTATTGTCAGCGAAAAATGATTCCTTTGATCATGTGACAAAATACGTTTTTCACATAAAGTGTATGCAAATTTATACAAATTAGAATACTAGGTTTGTTGAGAACTTTTACCGGAAAATGAAATTTAAGAGAAAGCGGTGGAAGTATTGAATTACATTAATTGAATTCATATGACGTCGCTTGATTAACATAAAAATATTCATTTATTATTTAATTATAGTGATTAATTTTTGTTCGTATTTTTGAAGATAATTTCTACGGAGGTAAGGTGACGCGATTTTTCCATTGACAAGCTGTTTGATTCATCATATTCAAGGTCAATGACTTCCTTTTCTGATTGACAGGTTTATTGCTTGATGCATTTTGCTGTTGAAGACTTCGGCGCATAGAGGTGAAAATTTTTCATGAACAATCTTACTTCAGCATTTCATTTTGATGAATAACATTTGAACACGTGTGAAATTCATCCCATTCAGAGATTTGCCATTGTGCATGGCTTCATTTGACATGAGAATTGAACATTTCGGATAATCAATTTTTAGTATTTGGAGTGTATATTTCGGCTGTTGCAGTGTTCTGTTAACTGAGAATGGGTGAAAACATGAAAAATTTATTTCCGAAAAAAATGAAAGCTGAACTTTTCAAGCGTCGGGAATACTCAATTTTGAAGCATATAAATCAAATCATTTAGCATTGATAAGAAAGCGTTAAGCTTTTGACTTGAAATTCATTTTGTTTTTTTTCAAATAATTTCAGATTATTAATTGAAATCAATTGAATGTACAGATTAACTTTATTTAGTCAAAAATTGTTGTACTGTAGCTACAGTAACCTAGTAAAATGATGTTTCATTTGAATATAGTTGATTTGACGACCGGGCTGTGGTTAGTATAGCGCTGTAATGAAATTGAATACAACCATTGATTGCATGTATCAGTTTATTTTATTTTACGTTTGTTCGACTGTCGAAGTATATTTTTCATTGAGTGTTTCAAATTCAATTTTATTATTTTTTATATGATACGTGGGCAAAGGATGAAAATTTAATATTGTTTTCTTTGATATGAAAATGTTCTTCATTTGTATGTTGTTGTAGGATCTTATAGTACAAGGTGAAAAGTTGCACAAGGTGGACAAAAAATTGGGCGATATCCAGTCGACGACTAAACAAACTCAACGCCACTTGAACAGCGTCAAAAGTTTGTTTGGTAATATCCGCAATTATTTCAACAAGGACAAGCCACTGCCTAAAGCATCCGAAGAAGAGCCGGTTGAAAAATCCGTTCGCAACGGGACAAATTTGCAATTTACGGTGCAAAGGATCAAAGATGATTCTACTGGAATATTTTCCGACAATCCCGGTACGATTGGAAGCAATGAATACAAGCCAACTTTGGCCGATTCGACTAGGCAGATGATCGAAGGCACCCGCTGGGGATCGATGAACCAAGAAATTGAAGGCAATTTAGGTATATTTACAATATATATATGTATATGTATATGTAAGTTGTGAATAATTGCATTGCTATTTTGAAATAGGATTGATGGAGAATAATTTACTCCGTTTAAAAGAGCTTGGCATAGCACTTGGAGAAGAGGTGCAGCAACAGAATGAGCTTATTGACCGTGTGGCCCGCAAAGCGGACAAAACCAACATGGTGGTCGATGATCAGAATCGACAAATGCGACGCATTCTTGGCAATGACAAGAAAAAAGCATCCCTGTTACCTTCGACCGGTTCTGCAACTGCTTCTTCAGTTGTTGGAAGGATACCGAAGCTTCCATAAGAAAAGAGAAGAAAGCATAAATTATTTGAAATTAACTTGATTTATTCAGTGCAAATCTCCGGTTTGGCTTTTGTTTTTAAATTTAATGATGGATAATTTTTTTTGTGAATAATAAATGATGAAGTATTTGTTTTCGAATTGCTTGTTCTATTTAGTCACAATTTTATCCATACAAAGATGAATTTCGATTTGGAAAATATAAAATGGAAAAAAGCAAGAAAAAAAAGATTATTATACATATACAGTTATCGATAGTTGGTTTTATTTATTTAGTGTGTTTGTTCGATCGATTCACAATTTTGTGTATTGTATAACTGGACAATTTTTCCCATTCACGTAAAAGTGAATAATTAATTAACTGTTGGAGAAGGTTTGTGAATGGAGCGTTGAAGTGTCGTCGTGTGATTTATCAGATGCAACCAACGTTTCTAGATGTACAGTTGAAAAGTAAGTGGACCGTTTGATCATTGTATGATAAAATATGCAACTTGTGTTTGATCTTTGAAAAATTGCAGCTAGTCAGTCGTCAGCAGTGATGACAGATGTTATTATTAAATTCAGCATTTCCTGTTGTTATTATTTTTACAAACGTGATCGTCTCTATTTCTCTCTCTCTGTCTCTCATGTTCTGTATGTGTATGATTTTGGCTAATTGATGATGAACACTGATTGATTTCTGGCGCAACAAACTCTGACCAATGGCAAGCAGCAACAACAACAACAACAACAACAGCGCACAATCATGATCATCAAAATTGCATATCATCATTACCGTCACCAATCGATCGATATTCACTACATACGCAGTTTTTATATTAATTGCATTTTTATGACAACTTTCCAACCCGGAAACAATAGACGACTTTGAAAAAGCATCAACAAGCCTGCACTGTGCATTTCTACCCCTCTATTATTATTATTACTGCAGGTGAAGTTCCATTATTCAAATTTCCAGTATATTTTATTTATACAATTTAAAAGAAAAATAATTTTACATTATAAATGTTCAACTATTATTTCTTAATTTTGTTGTTGTGTTTTCACCACGAATTTCAAATTTTATTCAATTTTTCTAAATTTCTCCTAGAATTTTTTCAAATATTAAAACTTCATCTACTTCTGATAAATATGATTTTTGACACATGGCAACAAATTTCTTTGTTTTATATCAACTTTTTCAGTAAAAATTTAAATTTCTATTTAAATCCATTTTCAAATAGAAGAAATCTCCATTTTTGCTTTAATTGTAATAGTATTGTTGTTGTTGTTGTTGTTGTATTTTTGACATGACCTATTAATAATGAATTTACAAGCAAAAATTAAAGCACAATATTCACATTAACCACTTCGTAACATGCTTGACAACTTTTATTCTTGTTCTTTTTGAATTTCATTTTTATAATCTCTATTTTAGTTAGTGTTTCTTTTATGTACAAAATTAACTTTTAATATGCTAATGAATTTTCAAATTGCGAAACCCCTTTCAATGACAAGCCAAATTTATTATAGATGTAAGATAGATGCCATGATACTTTTTGAAACGAATACAGCCATACAAGCAGTATATTATACCAATGGCTAACTCTTTGTACAATAGCATAAATATTAATTAATAATATCGGTCTTCTATTATGATATTATTCTGTTGTGAAATCTTAAACAAAGAAATGATATTCAATAATGAGAAGAAAATCCCATTTTCAGTTATTAATCAATAAACTGGAAATTTATTAAAAACCCCTCAACTCCTCTCAAAGTGCTAAAGTAAGAAGCATATTATCTATTTATCTATCTAATAAAGTCCAAGCCATTGAAAATTATTTTTCTAATATTATTCATTTCGCTCAAATTTTATATTTAAAATAAAAAACTTTTATCATGTACAAAAAACAACCTGTTGTTCTAAAATGTAATGTTTTTCTTACTGAAAAAAAATTATTTAAAACTGCAGATAACACGAGTAAAATGTTGCGTTTTTCTTTTTTCTGAACACTGCTCTCTTTCGAATCGAGAGTAATGACCTGACGTGATAAATAATTGAAAAAATTGTTTAATAATTATTCTAAATTACAAAACATTAAACATATATATATAGCTAAGATATAATAATGAAAATGCAACTTGCAATTCAGATTTGCTCTTTCTCAAAATTAGCAGGTAAAAATAATACTAGTACCGTAAATGTTGCAAAGCTTTGTTTAATATATGCAAAAAAAAAGTTTACGAAAAAACTTCCAATCACTTTAAAATGTCTGTAGTATTTAAAATTAAATTTTCCCTATCAAACTAGTCCAACCAGTATGCTCGTTAATTATGAAAAGTTTGTTAATTTACAGTTATTTGAAATTTACAATCAATTCACCACAAGTCAAAATGAAAAATGTTTATGAATAAAATTGAATATCCACCATTATTCTTTGTTATTAAAATTATTTTCTCTTTGTCATATTGTTGAACTTGAATTTAATGATGAATTAAAAAAAATTTTCAAATACAAATAATATAATTGAAAAGCTCTTTCATTTGCAACGCTTACATTATTGAGTAGCTAAATATTTTGCTACAACTTTTGACGTCAACGTTCTTATTCAATGTCAACCGTCGTCGTTCATTATTGTTTTTTTCTCGCTTATTGATCGCCATAATCATATTTTTCTTCCCAAGCCAATCTTGAACAGGTAATTTGGATTTTTTTGAATTTAAATTATAATAATCTATTCAAACGAAATTTTAATGTTCAATTTTATTCGATAAACTGTACGTAAAAACACTATCAAATCTTTTTTACACTAACAATTGAACAATGCCAACGTGAATGATTAAAAAAAATTTTGTATCTCCCAGTTTGTTTTCATAATCAACTGCTGCATCTTTCTTTTGTTACATTTTATTACTGCAAAAAAAAGTTGATCTTCTGATGAAATTATTTAAATTTCAAATTTAATGTTTCGGAAATTATCAACATTTTCCATGCTGTTTGTTGAACTTGATCAAATATAATTTCAAAATTTCTCTCTCGTTTCATTTTCACATTACAAATTATTGTTCATATTATGCACTATTAATACAGATAATACGGATACATGTAAAAAAAGTAGATTATTTTATTTTTAAAAAAATAGCTGTAACTTTCCAAATTTGAACAATCTTTCAACTTTAATCCACAGAATATGGTGAAAAGTATGCTGACGTTTGAAAAAATCAAATTTTTGTACATTAATACAAATTTCAATTTCCATAAGTACGTATGGTAGTCGATATAGCTATAGGTAGGTAGCTAGCAGTCGAATCTAGCTAGCATGAATGGGTGGGTGGGTCATATGATGATCGTCAAATGGCGTTGTCGTCATTTTCACCATGTCAGTGTGTGTGTGTATGTTTGTTGACGAATTATAATTAGAAAACTTGCTTACCTGGCGATCGATAGATAGGAAGATCAATTGCCCAGCTTACAGGCTAGTAAACATTGTGCTGCTGCTGTTCTACTGCTCGCATTTGTGCTTCCAGCGTGCGCGTGTCGACGGCTTGGTTTTGTCAACTGCAACTCCACTTGCCGTAGCAGATTGTACATTTTGGCTTGTGATTATTCCGCTTACAGCTTGCGAGATGTTCACTTTTCACTGCTTTGAACTGTTTGAAAATTAACAACAAACGGTAAGCAAAAAATTTCTCACCTCTCCTCCTTCCCTGCTTCTCTATTCAACAGAGTTTCACTGAAGATGGATAATAAATAATAAAACTGTCTCCATTATCTCAATGCTAAACTACCGCTGGGAAATTTCCCCTAATACTTCACCTTTCTCATCTCGACGATCAACAACAAACGGAATGATTTCAAAGTGAAATTGAAATGTTTATTTCATTTATCCTTAATTATATTGTATTATTTATTTATCTTCTTTCAACACATTTCAATCAATATGAACATAAACAATATCAATTTTTATTAATAATTGAACGCACGAACACACCACAACAATTTCGAATCATTTTTCAAAAGTAGATAGATAAATCACGCACGCTTGAAAACTGATTAGCAAAATATTCATCCATTCGACAATTGTGATTTCTTCAAATATGTTAACAATCTCTCTGTCACAATTTTAATATCAGATATTCATCTATTGGATAGTTATTTCAAAAATATTCTAATAATTGAAGAAAAATAAAGAAAAAAAAGGAAAATATTTGTAAACTTACAAGCAAATTCACCGAAGCGCATTGCAATCTTCCTAAGGTCACAAATTGCTGCTATTCCACCTGAACAAGAATTGACCTAGATCTACCGATAAGACACCTTATTAATGGCCGGTAAGGCGTGTTTTATCGATTTTCTGTCCGTCATTTATACAAAACTGAGAACTATTCAATCTGATCAGACGAAATACAGTACGGTGATTTTCAAGTATTATCTGATAAAACGTTTTACAATTGAATGATGCATTTTGAAAATTTATTTCAATAAATTTGTTTCATTTTTTAAATTGAAACAGTATTCGGTAATTTTCATCGACAAAATTAATCAAATTATACATAGAAACGATGAATAATATTGAACTTTTGAAATGATATCACTTTGTAATTCAAAAATTGCCCATTTTTTATTAGTAATTTTATTTTTATTTATTGTACACAACTAAATGATAATTACATAATATACGTCGACAAATAGGGATCGTTTATGAAACGTGAACTTATAAAGCGATATTTAATAAATTCAATTTAGCTGTTCAAATTATTTTCAATAACGGTTTTTATACTGTTCATGCTTTTTCACATTATTCTGCAAAAGTAAATTAATGAATTCAGTTCATAATAGATAATAATCAATAATTCTTTATTACTTTTTTGTCTGGAATTCATTAGAAGTAAAGTATGGAAATTAGAATGAAAAAAATTTTTTTAAATAGTTTATGAAACAATTATAATTTGTTATAATACAGATTTTTTTACTTATGTCATACCTCTGGAGTAGCTGAATTTTGAAAGTTATGGATATTTAAGTCAATGCTTAATATTGTGGTTCTTATTTATTTCATTTTTCTCAGCATGTCTTCGTTGATTTCCACATTGCGGATATTTAATTTGTCAATGCAATTAAAGTTTCATTTATTCGTCCAGATTGGTTTTGTTCTATTCGACTTAGAGGCACAGGAAATTATGATAATTTATATTTTTATATTTTATATTTCTAGTGTTTCTCTTTTAATTAGTCTGTCGTATTCATTCAGTTTATTCCATTAACCAAATTGCATTTGTGCAAATTATTAAAGCAGCTGTTTGAAACTGTTAAAATAAACTTTAGTTGCAGTTAAAAGAATTAATAAAATGTAAAATTAAATTAAATATCACGTGAAATTGGATTAATAAATATCGCACAAAAATCAAATGATCAAAATTATAGCTGGGAGCTTGGTAAATAAATGTTATCCATATATATACATATGATTTTTATTCCAAAAAACACATGCTTAACTAATTGATCATTTCAGGAATAAGTCAGTTATTGTTGAAGATGTGATGGAAAGCTTTAGAACTTAATGCGTGGATTTTCATTAATTAATTCCTACGTATTTAAACAGAACTGTGAGGGATGTGTAAAATTTTAAATTAATTTCCAGTTAAGTGAAATTTTTTTAAAAAATAATACCTTTAGCTGCTTGAATTTTATGCTTATGTATTGATATTTTGTTTTTCATGCAGTGCTTTAATGCTGATGTAAAATTTTGTTGAAAACATTTCATTGATAAATAGATACTTATTAAATAAAGTTTAAGTAATCTTTGAGCATGAATGAATGATCTTTACACAATGGAATTTTCGAAAGTAACATTTTAAATAATGGAATATATGTTGAGAGAAAGTTCCGTGAATGCATGTTTCAGAATAATAAGATGTTTTTACTTGCCTTCAACAAGCAGTTGAAGCTGCGCGCTTCAAGCGCATGCTTCTGCGCTGTTTTCTCCGAAAGACAGACACGATGAAGAGTGGTAATGAATGAGCATCATCACTAAATGATCATCCCATGAGGACATGCTTTTCTTATGTGTCCGGCACAGCCGGGCACGGCTTGGCATTTTGCAATTATTTTCTTATGCTAATATGAAAATTCATCATCAAAGTATGAAGTTCATATTTTATACCATTTTATTTTTTAAATAATTTAATATCAGTAGTAGTTTTAGTAAGCAGTTTTTAATGCCAAATATTATCTACTATGTACTATTGTATACTTAGCGTTGTAGAAGATTAATGCATTTTTAAGTAATAGAAATTTCAAAATAAAAAATTATCATATAAATGTCGTCCAATAAATATATATATACATTCGTGCGTATTGTTATAGTGTGAATAATAAAGTCACATGCTAACCGCATGAAATTTTTTGAATAAAGACGCTATAAAAAACAATACAATTATTAAAGCGTATTGCAGTTGTTTGATTATATTTTTGTGTGTGTCTAATGTTTGTTTGTTTGTTTTACTTTAATATAGAAATATGATAGTAGCAAGACTATTGTTGAATTATTTGCTAAAGTATTTGTATGCAGGTTTAAATTAAGCATTAAGAATGATGAATAATATTCATTTATTGAACATGAATATATATGACAGTTATTTCGTCTTGTTAGAGAACATATTAAATAATGAAGCACCCCCTTCTTCATTAGTAGATGTGTAAATTTAGCAGATTTTTTTTTCAACGTCCAACGTAACATTTTCGAAGTGACGACGGCAGTAGTGCAACTTATGAGTGTTATTTATGGTCATTATTTTTTATCTTAAACAATGATGTCCAGTTAATAATTTGTCTTTGCAATTACATCATTCCCAGTTTGCATATATCTCACTGTATGTATAATTGATCGAGGGATGTTCATTTGTTAAGCTAATAAAGTAAATAGCTTGAAGATGTTGAAGAAGAATTTTTGTTGAAATTATTTATTTGCATTTAGCAAATTGTTGCTGTATTGTATTTATGTTTGACATGTTTTCAATCTGATAAAAGATGAGGTGTGGTAATTTTGAAAGATTGGTTCTGATAAGCGATTGTCAAAGATGAAGAAGATTCAGATGAAATAATATCAACAATATGCATTAATTTATTCATTCGCTCATTAATCATTGGTGTTTGATTTTCTTGAGAATAAGCGTCTTTACTTGCTGTTGGCATGTTGCAACGTTCAATTATGAAGAAATATTCAATTTTTAATATTGCCTTTCAGATTTCTTACCAGCTTACTAATTTTGAATAATATTTTAATTTCATTCTTAAATGAATTTGTCTTTTCATTCAGTTATTTATTTCACAAATGAATTCATCAAAAATATATTGACTAACATTTCGCATTCTAATTTTGAGAAAGAAATATAAATTAAAAAAATGGTGACAATTTCCTTTTTCAAGTTATTTCAAATAGCATTTTTCATGAAAACAAAAAAAATCAAATATGTAATATTTCACAACTGTGTGAAGCTGTGTTCTGTTTAATTTACATTTCACAGAAAAATCATTTATTCGATTCTGTATAAGTTTTTAAGTGCTTTTTTTCTTGATTGATAAGATGATATGATGCAATTGTTGATATATCTGTGAAAATTGAACCTGAAGAGCGTTGTATACTGTTCAGTTTGAAATCAAATTTGTTGTGGTTTCATCTTTTCACCAAAACATACAATAAAGTGAATAATACTTAATATTCAAATTTGTTTATTGATTGATTTACTGACTTAAAGCAGTGAAAAAAAGCATTTGCTTTTTACTTTTTAAAAATTATGATTAATTGAAGAAAACTATTGTGAAAATGACTACGATGTGCATTCATTAACATATAATACTTGTGAGCATTTGCAATTAATTTACTTATTGTTTTCTTTTCTCTTTTTGAAAAAGGGATGTTGATTAAGTAGTGATTTATTTGTGTTTCATTTATGATCATCTCTTGAATGCTTATATTTTCTTATTGTTGTTGATGTGAAAAATCTTTTTTTCTTCCTTTGACAAGTTCTTCAATCAAAAAAGAAAAGTTTAATTTGTTATCTCTTTTTAATAAGTAACTTTGAAATTATAATATTTGCTATTGAAAAATTTTCAATTGAACCAAAATGTATTAATACAAATGATAATGCGGCCGAGTTGTTTTCAATACATTTTTTATATATATCTAATTTTCAGTTATTTAATAATTACATTGGTTAAAAGTTGAAATTTCACAATAAACTATTATTGATGTTTGCTTTTGCTTGTGATAGTAATCGATAGGAATTTCTTTGATTTTCCAGTGCTGCTTCTGCGGTTGGTTTATTATCTATGCATGCATGTGCATTAGCAGTGATGCTGCTGCAATCGACGCTTTTATAAGCAAAATTTGAATCATCCAAGCTCATAAGGTTCATCGCATAAAAAAGAGATAATGTAAGTTATTTTGTTAGCTTCGACGTTTCTCTTTTCAATTTAATTTCTTCGAATTTATATTCTATTTTTTTTTTTCATCTCTTTTCCAACTTCAAAGAACATATATATAAATTGACAGTTGTGTGATCTGATGTTACTGCAACATCATGCATCCAATGCATGAGATGATGCGTGTTTTTTATTGATTGATGATCATTGTTGAACAACTGTTCAATTAATCTTCATCAAGCTGATCTTATTTTTAACAAATGAAAATTGTTTTGTTTTAAATTTTTTAAAAAAATCTTGCATTTTTAAAAATTTATGCAAATAAAAGTTTCAAGTTTATTCAAAATAAAAAGAAAAGGTAATTCACAACAACAACAGCAACAGATGGCGTAGCGTAGAGAGAATAAAAAAAATTCGTTTAAAATATGTGTAATTTTAAACGAAGAGAAAAAATTATTCTTGATTAGAAAATTAATTATACAGTACGGCATCTCGTCATCGAAATCGAAACATTGATTGTTCACCAGTTGCAGTTGTTAATGGTAATTATGCAATGGATGAGAGATTTCTTGTCAACGTTTTCAGCAGTTCATTAGCAAAGCTATCAAGGAAAATTTATTTATATTTTCAAATTAGCCAGCCAGAAAATTGAACGGAAGATGGAACTTGCTGCAAAATTGATCCATTTATTCATTTTCTGTTGGAATTAATTAATTCATTCATTCATTTTTGTGAATGAAAATTAAATAAATGAATTTTTTGTTGAATCAAAATTTTTTAAAACAAATTATAATTTTCATACACACAAATTGGACATTTCAAATCCAATTTGATATTTATTATTATCACGATTCGTTTGTTTTAAACTTTTTTGTTGTTTTGATTTAATCTACACAAATGTTGGTATTGATTTCCAAACACAAGCATGTTGCAAATGTATAATTTATCATTGGATTATTTTCCCACATCTATGTACATCTTTGTTTTTTTTTGTATCTTCAACTGCTACGTTGTTTGATTTGTTTGTTTGTTTATTTAAATTATTTAAAAAATGTGTGATTATTCACTTGGAATGAATGATACTTTTCGTCATTGATTGTGATGCGATTTTGAATTGAGAAAGCTTTTGGTGAAATACTGAAGAAAATGTTGATGATTCATTCATTCAGCTTGCTTGGCAGTTGTTTACCTGTAGGTGTAGCAGTGGATGGAATGTACAAATGTATGAATAATAACAGTCAAGCGTGGGTTGGCTTTATGTAATTTTTTTTGCTCTCGGACAGGTCTGGTATTATTACAGAAGGTGGCAAAAATGACACGCATCTTATCCTTGACAGTGTCATCAGATGTACATTATTACGTTTTGAAATTTGTCAGAAACAAAGCTTGCAAATTGTACAGCTAATAATAATCAACATCATCATTATAATAAACAGGTTTCGCTTAAGTCGACAGATTCATTTCACTGTAAAAAGTCGCGTCACGTCACGTCATCTAGGTGTGGAAAATTCATTTCATACATCTCAACAATACAGAAAATTACAGTGCACAAAGAAAATTTTAAAAAGAAAATGATATCATCGATTGCACTTTGATGCGCAGATTTAAATTATGATAAATAATTTTGTTGTTGTTTTACCAACTAGCAAAATTTGCATAGCAGGTGTGAGATTCAGGTATGTCTATTTCATGTTTGTATTATTTTTCAAGAATGTTCCCTTGTTGTGTCAATTTATTTATAAATATTATTTTTTATTGTATATGCAGAAAATTATACTGATTTTATTTATTATTTTGTTCAAATAATGAAAAGCTCCTAAATAGATGAATGAAACAGTGGTGAACAGAAAATGTTGTTGCATAATTAAATTGTAAAATTTCATGTCAATGAAGTGCGAAATTTGCAACAAACCAGTACTACTGGAATACTGTCAATCTAAATTTTTCTCGCAGCACAAATTAAAAAAAATTTCCATAATATTTTCTGTACAGCTGAAATAATAGTGGAAAAATTATTCCATCAAGCGATGAAAATAATAGAAATTATTACTTTTTTTTCCTTCTTCATTTTTGAATGACGTATAAAAAGTTATTAATTTCATTGTTGTCAAAAATGAATGTTTTCCGTAATTTATCTTTTTTTACAAAAAAATTATTATTAAAAGGACTGAAAATTTTATTCAAATTGTTGCTGTAATTTTTATAATTAATATACAGGAAATGAAAATAAATTTTCTATTATTTAAAAAAAATAGAAAGAAAATTAGGTTCTATTTTCAATAGCAGGTAAGGAGAGAAGTGATGGAATAGGCGTGTTGGTTTGAATAAATAATTCCAAGTAGTAAAAATTTCCTCATTCTATTCAATAGTGAAATAAATGATCAAGTGGTTAGTCAATAATCAATCAGTGGTTGGTGAGTTTGAAGAGCGCATTATTATAATGCTGCTGCTGCAGCTGATGTTTGCCAGGCATTCTGTAGGATGTGGTGTGGCTTTTTATGAAAATCAATAATAGTTTTAATAATAATATTCATTGACATATTGTTGAAGTAATCAATATTTTTTTTTGTTCAATTAATTTTTATACTTGAAATTGTAATGAAAAATTAGAGAAAAATTAATAGTTGTTGGATTGTGGCATTGAATCATTTTTCATTTTTCTACTTTGCCTCATTTTTGAGGATATTTGAAGAAAATGAGTAATATTAATCTTATCAAGAAAATGCTCGACACAACAACCCATTGATCGATGTTGCATAAAAGTATTTCTTTTTTTCAAATAGAAATTTTCATTTTCAATCTGTAATTTATTTCAAAATAATTGTTCAAATAAAAAATTGAAATCAATAAACAGTATGATATTAATATTAGTTTTACAATTACTAGTTCTTTCTTTTTTCCACATCATCTATTTGTATCTGTATATCAAGATGCTGATTTGAACATTAAACGGCAAAGTTTAATGTTAGTTAAATTTTGTTTTTTTTTAATCAAATCAAAATTTAAATTTTTCCAGTGGGAACGGAGTAGTGAAATGGGTGTAAATGAATAAAATAAGAAGAGAAAAAATTATTCAAATTGATCACTTATCCGCATTTATTAAAAAATTTTCTTAATTCAAGTATAAACAAAAAAACGACATCATATGATAAGCACAATACAATGGAATACAGTACGGTGGAATGGGTTATCTGAAATTTACTTATACTACGGCAGTTTTTTGTTTTGCTTTTACTGTAATGTTTGTTGAAAATCACAGGAGGATTTTTTTTAATTTTTCTTAATTTTTCAATTTTTTGATCAATTTTGATGAATTTAATTGTAATTTCAAAATTACTGAACAATAAGAACTTGATCACACAACGTGAATATGAATTTTCATTTTGTTTGAATAAAATCAACAAGCATAACCAAAGAATTTTGTTATCAGTTCTTTATTCTGAATCCATTATAAAATGTCTGTACATTTAATTCAATTCAATTCAATTTAGACAACAATCAACAAGGCTGAACATAACGTTGAAAAACTACTCCAGGTAAAGCATTATTTGTTTTATTTTTGTTCCATATTATGATTATTCAAATTATTTTTATAATGAAATGAAAATTACTAAATTATGTAAAAGTTTTCAATATGTATATATATATATAATTTATTTGCGTGATATTTGGATTTAAGTTAACCTTTCCATAGAATTAATAATTGGTATATTTTATTATTTGAGCAAGTGATAAAATTAGCTTTTTAGATGAACAATAATAATTAATAATTGAATCTATTTAAGTGGTGTATGTATGAATTTTAAATGAAAAATAAATAAATGAATAAATAGAATTTCCTTTTCTACAAACATTGATCATTTAAAAGGTGAATGATCTCTAAGATGGTGATGTTCTAACATTATCGTGAGAAGAACTTGTTTAACGTTTACTTGAAACGTTTAATTTAACATTGAATTTTCTGCATTTGAATGAATTGCCTTACTGACGTATTTGTCCTTTCGTTTGATTTTTCTTTTCCTTACATTGTACAAAGTATATTATTATTAATTTATTAAAAAATGTAGTCTATTCTTAGATACATATATATATGCAATGTATGTATATATATACAGTACCTTTTTTTGCTGTTCATAGCAATAAAAATTAATTATTCGTTAAATTTAAATTATTTTTACTGTGGTGGAATTTAATCAAGATGATGATGATGTTGTTGTTGTTAAATCAACAACATACTTGGCTTGTGATGTGTTGAGTGTCTAATGTCCGCTTGTGGGATCGTATAAATGACTGTTTTATAGGTTTATTTGTCAGCTGTGCTTAATGTTTGACCGTGACCCTAGTGGGGCATCGTTCTTGCCCCAAAACGAATTACATTAATTAGCTTTGATTGATCAAGAAACTTTGGTCTTGGTGTGTTGGTTAGTTTGTTTATTTGTTTGTTTGTTTGTTTGTTTGTTTGTTGGTAGTGTTGAAGCCCCGCCCGCATTGCCTCGCAGAGATTGCGTTGTTGAATCCACTAATTATCAAATCAAAGTGTTGTGTTCTTACAGTCGGCAAATAGGTAAAAAGAAAACAAAACAATATCTTTCAACTTCATATTCATTTTTATTCTGTTATTTACTTTATTATTTTTAGCAAACAAAAAATTATTCATAAATAAATTGCAGGTGAATGTAGAAATTGACAAACAAATAATTTTTTACATAAATCATAAATTAACGTGTGATTTTGTCTTGTTTGCTCCATAGTTGCTTAGGTGAACAATAATTATCACCACTTTGTATGTATTTTTTTTATTTCCTTCATTTTTATTTTTTTTGACTTTAGCTTCTCTTCAAAAAAGCATTGTGTAGAATAAAAAAAATGCAAATTCAGTGAAAATCAATATTTCTCATACAATAAATATACTGTTGTTGTATTAGCATTTTTGAAAGGGAAGAAATGGCTTCTTGTGCTCAATGATCATCAATCTCAATAGAAAACTTGAGTGAAGTTTTCAAATCAGTTTGATTTTAATGGAATAGAAGTTTTCATGTGACGAGAATTTAATATGAATGCTTGAAACAAAAATGTAAATAAGTGCAAATTACACTGTTTTGATAAGCTTGCTGCATGAACAGGATGTTGTTGTCGAAAGGTTGTTTATTTTTCATGACTTCAATATTGAACGTGAAAAATAATGCTACCTGCGGTCGTTTGTGCTTGGAAACCCATCAAGCCAGCTTAACAACATTAGCGATGTAAATTTAATACTGCTTATTTATTTTTTGCTTTGTTATTATTTTTATATAAAAAACTTTTTTTTCTTTCACCATTTATTTATTATTTCATCACTGGTTCAGCTGGTAGAAGCAGATCAAAGTAAGTAGGAGTTGCATCAAAGTTGAAAATGTTTGCGTAGCACAAACTCCACTGAAATAGATGCACATGTACAATTTCAAATTACTCATTATGAATATTACTCTATTACATGATGGGATATTACAATGTACGTGTAAAATTTATTCAGTAATTCAAAAGTTTATTCATACCAAATCATTGAGTTGCAAATTCATTTTTTACTGAATTTCAATGTTATTCAAATTTTATGTTAATTTCAATTTCAATTGTGAATTAAGAATGAACGCAAATTTGAAAATTGCGTCAGAATTTAAATTCAGTTCAAATTGCAATCGGGTAATAAATTATAAAGAAAATGAGATTTTATTTAATTATTTGTGCTTGACCATTCTTGAAAACAATAAATTTTATGTGCACGAATGTTTCGACAAGATTTTGAAATTCACTTTAAAGATTCAAAGGTGATAAATCAATTTACCAGTTTAAAGCAACTTTCAAAATTTAAATTTACAAATTGAAGCTCAGTTGGAAAATAATTTTTTAAACTTTTATATAATTAATAAAACTCTTTATACTTTGTATTTTGTGAAATGAATCAAAACGTTTCAAAAAAGCTTTTTCCAACAGTGTTGCTTTTTGAATGCTTTTCAACTGTTGCTTGTCAATCTTTGATTTATAGCCATTTTTTAAAATTATACTTTCATATCTAGAATATTTTTTTTCTATGAACATCTTTTCTAATGATTAATTTAAAAAAAATTTTGTTTTTTATTGTAATTGTTCTCTTTCAGCAAACATTTTATCATTTTATATATTACAGTTATATAATTATTTAAACAAATATTTTTGTTTATTTGTTGTATGTAAATTAAAAAAAAATAAAATTGAATAAAGAGAAAATTAATTTAACAGTATTTTAGGAATTATTGACCCTCAAGTACAAGTGATATTTTTCCAAGTTTGGCTGTGAAAAACTTGAACTTTTCCAAATGTGCGTTCTGAGTTTGGTCAGAGCTGCTCTTTTCCCCAGCCTCTGACTTGCTTTACAACTGTTTTTTTCTTTCTCTATTGTACTGGTTAATTTTATTCTTCAGTTGGCAACTTCAAATCTACAGCAAATACATAAATAAGCGAGCAAGTGGTAAGCTTATTTATTTATTTATTTCTGAGATTGTTTTGTCGAAATTTTAAATTCATAAAATGGATAACGAAGGAAAATATTTAACAAAATTTTAATTGATTCTGTTTTCAGAATTTTCACAAATAGCTGAAACTTTTCACAAGTGTTCATTGCACACTGCTGGTTCATACAACATTTCTTCTAAAGTATCCCAAGATTGCTTTCAGTCAACAACAAGCCGTATAATTTTGCTTTGATAGCTTGCATTGTTTTACATCAGAAAATGTCTTTGGATGCAATGCTGTTGTCTTTATTGGGTACGGTTTGCCAATTCTATTGCGTTTTAAAGTATTGTTTAAACATGATTTTCAGGTTATTTACTTGAACATGCAGTTAATGTGTTGTTGTATAAAACTATTTAAATTTTTTTTGTGTTTTTCTAAAACTGTTATACATTTTTGAAACTTTTTCGTTGGTAATATTTATTTTTCAAAAAATCTCTTTCCCGGTCATATTAAAAAAAATATGAAAATAAATAATTTGCACTGTGAAAAATTACACCAGTGACATTAGCTCAATCAGTTGCTTTTTATTAGTGATACGTTTTGTACAGTTAGCCAGTTTATGAATTCATATTAAGCACATTTTTCTGTTATTCATCCATGTATATTATTTTACTTGTGCAATTATAATAATATTATAATTATGTAGATGACTGCTCTCGTGACTTGCAATCGAAATCCGTTCAAAAGCGATTAAATGAATGGGTAATAAATTATTGTCTTGAAACTACAATGTTTCGATGTTTTTCCCATTTAATCAGTTCATTTACAGATAAAAAATTCACTGCACTGCCGAGACTCAGCTTTTGTTATGGTAACTGACGATTACGGGCATTGTCGCGTTCAGGTACCTGCCTTGCATAAATTCATTATTTAATTTTAATTTTATCATATCAATTTCTTTATCTTTTGTTACAGTATTTGACATGGATAACTAATTTCTTTTTAAATGAAACATTTCTTTTAATTACATTGTCAAATTGCACGGTTTATTAGTTTGAAATAATAATGTTTTTGTCAAATTTTCAATAGTCATAATTTAGATTTATTATTCAGTTTTAATTTAAATTGTGTATGAATTGAAATTTTAATTGCTTGTAAATGCATTATTCAAAAAAATATTTTTTTCCTGTAATTTAAAGGATATGATTGTTTATTTTAGACATGTGGCTCACGAGATTTTCCCAGTCCCATCCATGCGGTAATGGATTATATTTATTTTTATTTATTTATTTATTTATGTTATAATGAAAAGAATGAAAAAATTTTAATTTTAGGGTAATCTCGACCAATGGGCTGCAATTTTTGAACATTCTGCTCATATTTTTTATAAAAACATTCCCAAAGTATGAAATAAAATGAAATAAAATAAAATAATTTGAATATTTCATTTGTGTCATTTGTTTCAAGGAACTGCAGCAGTGTGTGGCAAAAGTATTTGGTGAGAATCATTTACCGAATCTTCCTGTCTCTTTGCATGCTGTAGAAAATTCCAATGGAAGCGTTCTCATTGCCATTCTTTGCATATACCACTCAACCTCTGAAGCCTCAGAGTAGAAATTATTGTTTTTATTTTCTGTTTTTTAAATTTCATAATTATAATAAGTTCCAAACAATTAAAGGAATATTAGCAATGGTATTGGCACTGTCCACGAGTTGAGTAGTGTTGAATTAGAACAGATTCGTCTAGCAGGTTCAATGATCCGCATTGTAGTGTCCATGGAACAGCAAAAATCCAGAACAAAATTGAACGGATTCATTCTGACATTATTGAAAAATGTTTTTTCTAATCTCGGTATGAAAATTATATTTTTGTTTCGAGTAACAGTGAAATTTTATTTATTGCATTTGTGCAGAAAACATGGCTCAGCTTGTGCAGAGCATTATAAAAGATGCGAAAAAATTAATCCCTTCTGAAGAGTAAGTGTGAATTTTATCATTCAAAATTAAGATAATTTTTTTTCAATCTTGCAATCATAACAGTTTTTACTCTGATGAGTTTCAGTTTTGTGTTTTTGAAAGGAAAGCAGCAATTTTAAAAATAAAAAATGATGATTAATTATTTTTTATAAAAAGTAAAAATTGCACATTTAAGCTGCTCACTTTATTTGATCGACAATGACAGCAATGAATTGGTTGCTGAAGTAGTGGAGATGGATGAAAAAAATGAGGAATATCTTAAAGAAATCCGTTTTCCAATGAACGAGGGTATCGTGGGACAAGTTGCTGTTTCAGGTATACTGTATATGCATATTTTTTAAAATTAAATTAAATTTTACATATTTTTAGGAGAAATGCAAAACATTCAAAGAGATGGTTCTCCATCTACTAATGTGGACAAGCCTGCTCAACCTTTGATAGCCAATAACTCTTGCTCTGAACAAGAAGTCATCGTTCCTGATCCACTTCAGCAGAGGATGAAAAAGCTGCACTTTCGGTAATTATTATTGCTTATTTCTTTTTTTTAATTTAATAAAAACAAAATGAACGATTTGCTTATTTGTGTTATGAAATATTTTTAGAAATATGCTCTGCTTTGCGGTTAAAGATAAAAAAAGTATGCCATCGCGCAGTTGTATATCAACGTTGAAGCTTCTGAATTTTTTCAGATGTTATTGCTGTCATACAGTTGCTTAACAAAATCGGGACCGATGGTTTTACTTCGCATGATCAACAGCTTGCTGAATTGCTTTCTTCTTATTGTGCAATTAGCATATCCCATGTAAGCATTATTTTCAGTTGCGTTGAAAAAAAAGAAACACGACAAAAAAGCAATTCAATTAAATGCTTTGAATAGTGAAAATAATTGACGTAATGTGAAATGGAAGCTGGCAATGAATAAGGACAAATTAAATGCTGATAAAATAAAATAAAATTAAATTAAATTAAAAAAGAGAACAAAGAAAGAAAATTTGCAGTCAATAGATTGCCAGTATGAATAATTTTGTGAGTTTAATCAGAGTGCTGAAATTAAAAATTAGGATTTCAGAGTTTTTCACTTGAGCAACAGGATTCATATATTTCCTTTTTTGAAAATTTATTTGAAAACAAATTGTTAAAAAAATTACTACCTTCACAAATGCATTTATGATCTTTACTCAACAATTTTTCAACAACTATTACTCTCGTAGGATTTAATGTAATTAATGCTGTATTAGGAACAATGAAACAAAATTTTCTTTTTCTACAGTATACCAATAGGTTTTACTAAATGATGGACAAATTTTGCTCATCTCAATTTTTATGAAAAGGAATTTTTTTTGAAAAACAAGTTTCAAGACAATTATCAATTTAATACTTTTTTAAATAAGTTCAGAATTGATAAATATTTAATATCGTTTGTTGCAGCATAAAATGGCTATACAAGTCTTAAAGTTGCACCCCCTCTGCCTATACACACCCACACACACACATATATATATATATATAAATTAGAATAAAATTGTTAATCATTAAGACCAACGGCAAAATTTAATTATTTTTTCTTATTTTATTATTAGTAAAAGTTCGCATGCTAGCATTTTACGTCAACTTCATTTAGCTCAAGGTATAAAAAATATTGTTAATGGAAATTGTTTACTTCTATTTCTTATTTTGTTTTCAACTTCCAAGCAATTTTTTCTCATTTCCTTCGTTTTTTTCAAATTTATGTTTTTATTAATATGAATTTGATTAGAAATTATTTTTCCAGATTAGGTGAAAATTAGCAAAATTGTAAAACTGTGAAACTGCATATTGTGGAGAAAAGGCATGAACAATTAGCGTTCATTGAAGTATTTTTGTTGCTTGAATTCAATTAGCGTTCTTTTTCTTTGAAAAGTTAAGATCATCCATCAGCTGCTTGATTCGAGAAGAAAGCGTAGCTAAGGGAAAAGCTTGTTTCTTTGTAAAAAGCTTCTTTGAATCTGTACAATTTCATTTAATGAAATTTGCCATTTAGGAAAATTTTCTAATTTTTGTGTTATTGAAATGTTCAGTGAAATTAATTTATACTTATGTCTATTCATAATATTTGCTGATTTGCAAATTTTATTAAAATTTTAATTGATGCTATTTGTTTAAATGGTACAATACACTTATTTTCTTTCTTCAATAATTTTTCAATTTTATATTTGCATGTTTTTTGACATTTTTGGTGAGTAAAATTGAAAGTTACTGTAGATTTGAAAGTTAGAGGAGAAAATCTTTCAGCTGAAGTCATAAAATCATTTTGCTGTTGTTAAGGAAAATTTTGCAGTTGGATACCCACAATTTTTTAAATTATATATTATATTTGAATTCAGAAAACTTTTTTTTTCTAATTGCAAAATTCTTTTTTAATATTTTTTTTCTTATTTTTAATAAGTAATTTTGGCGTTAATAATGCACTTTTTGCGATGAAAGATTGTTAATTAAGAGAACTTTATACAAAGCTTGCTAAACTTTCTGAAATGTTTGATTGAGTTGGTCGAAGTATAAAAGACTTTGTGGTTTTGAAGTCAATAATCGACTCTGTATGTGTGTCTGTCTGTGTCTGCGTGTGTGTCTATTGTTGTAATTGAATAATCGAAAATTTCTCTCTTATGAAATTTTCTCACCGTTCATTCACGTTTTTATAAATTAACGACTTTTACTAACTTTAACTGAATGGATATAAGAAGTTCAGACTTTAATCGACACAGCAAATGCTGGTAGTGCAGATATGACTGACGCGCATGCAAGCTACAATCTTCAAGCTATATAAAAAAGCTCATAATTACAACAACAACAACAATAAAATATAATTCTTCTATCAATACATATTGCATTTTACCTTTACTACTAATATTTATTTATTTAAATTTTGTTTAGTGTTTGCTTTTCAAACGTCTGCAAGAAGCAAATCGACGTACGCATGTGGCCAGTGAGCTTATGATGTATCACACACAGAAGGTTGCTTACAAATATTTTTTTAATAAAATTTATTTTTATTTGTGGAATTAAAAAAAAGAATTTTTTAAGATTGCCGAAGAAGATGTGCTTCGGTTGAGTCTCTGCCCTGTCCCAGCACCGTCTTCTTTCAGCCAGGACTTTTTATCATTTTTTTACTCACCCAGAGAGCTTTCCGTACGAGACACGCATATGGTAAATTTGAAATTTTCCACTATTTGTATTTGGAAAATGTATCAACGTTATAAATTATGCATAAAAATTATAATTTTAATTATAATTTTCAAATTAACACAACCTTAAAAAAGATCTTAAGTGGTTAACTTTAAAATTTTCAACAAATTTTCATCATTTTTGTTGTCGAGATTATTAATAATTCAACTAACAATGTTATTATAAATCATATATGTATTTTTAATGCCGTTGTTTTCATATTTGAAATATGTATACTATATATGTATGTATACTTACTTTTCAATAGCATAAATTTAAATTTGTGTTTTTGTGATGCTTTTATGTAAATAAATAAAGTGAAATATTTAGGCTTGTTTGGCAATGTTTTACGATTTGGGTTATGCGCATAAATTTCGCATCAAAAGGCGCAAACTTTCCAGGTGAGGTTTCTTTTGGTTCCATGTATGCATAAAAATGTATGAAAATGAAAAAATTGATGCTAGGTTTTTGTTGCTGGTTGAAAAAGGATACAGAGATGTACCGTATCACAACTGGTATCATGCTTTTACAGTCACTCATTTTTGCTATTTGATGTTGAAAACAATTCCTGAACTGCGCCAACATTTATCGTCAGTATTTGTTGTACTTGTTCTTGTTCATTTGTGGAATGTAATAAAATTTTTCAGTGATGTAAGATGCATGTGTCTTCTGGTTGCTTGTCTTTGCCATGATATTGATCATCGTGGAACTACCAATTCATTTCAAGTACAATCGGTAACGCTTTTTTCCATTTTCCAACTTCACTTCAACACATCGCTATTTTGTTATTGTTAAAATTATTAATTATTATTAATTACTTTTCAGAAAACAGCTTTAGCTCAGTTGTACAGTTCAGAAGGTTCAGTTCTGGAATGCCATCACTTTGCTCAAACTATGTGCATATTGAACATTGAAGAATGTAATATTTTTGCTGAACTGCCAGCCAGTGTAATTTGTCATAGTTTTTTATTAATTTTTTTGAATGTTATTTTATGATTTTTTTTCAGCTTTACCAAACTATTTTGGACAATATTCGTGATATTATTCTTGCGACAGATCTTGCTCAACATCTACGAATTCGACCGGAATTTATTGAAATGGTCGAATCTGGACTGCAGCGCGGTAATCCACGTCACGTCTACATTTTGCTTTCCGTATTGATGACTGCCTGCGATCTCAGTGATCAAATGAAGCCGTGGAAGACGAGCAAAAATGTTGCTGTTAGAGAACTCTGCACTGCTTTTCTTACCGTTGATTCCTTCATTATTTCTCTTCTTTTTTTTCTTCCAGGCCAAAGTGTACAAAGAATTTTTTTCACAAGGAGATTTGGAAAAAGCAATGGGCAATCGACCGGTGGAAATGATGGATCGAGACCGTGCTGACGTTTTGAAGTTGCAAATCGACTTTTTGGATGGCATTGCACTTCCTTTGTACAAGTACGTCCATTTTAATTAACAATTTTTCATGTGCACTTATTCCATCTATGATAATTATCATTATCATAATCATAATCATATATAGCACAAGCATTATAGATTTTTTTTCCAGAAGCGATAACTTTTCAAATTCATCCAACTAGCGCAGTGAAAAACAGTAGTAAAGCTTTGTGTTTAATAAAAAAAAATTACATTTGCATATTAAATAATTGTAACGTTCCAATGATAAGTTGCTTTCAGAAAGAGGAGATCCACTATAGTTCATGCTAAGAAAAAAAACATTATTAACGGCACAAGTTATTTAATGTTTGCACGATAGCTTGTTTGATTTTTATTTCGAATGCAATTTCTCTCTAAATTAGAATTTGAAGGATATTTGGAAAAGAGTACATCTAAAAATAAATAAAATAAAATTAGTTTATAAAAAACTGCAATTTTTTTGCTCATATAAGAATAGAATGAAAAATTTTTTGTATTTAAAAAAAGAAACAACAAGGATGAATTTTTTGTCTTATTTAGACATCTTAGCCGCTTATTTCCAGCGTTGCTACCGGTATATCAAACAGGCTACCAGAATCGCCAGTGCTACGTGGCGATGCAGAAAATTATAATGAGCAACAGCAGCAACAGTTCATCCAATCGTTACGACATCGATATGCTTTTTAATGCAGATATTGAACGTCAAGTTGAAGAGATGATACAAAGTGCTACAACAGACAACGACTCTTTTCAAGAGACTACAACGACAAATGCAACCGTCAATTCATCTGAAAATCTCTGATTATTAATATTGTTTCTATTGACTTTTTGAACGAGAAAAATCATAACTGTACAAAATTCAGAAACGCTGAATTGTTTGTTCTTTTTAATGATCAAAAACAAACCCAAACAACATTCAGCTTTCACGTTTTATTTATTTTATGTTGTGTACCGTGAAGTGTGTTGCTTTACTATTTTCATTCGTATGTTTTCCATTTTATGTAATAATTTTAACTTGTCTGCTGCCCCATTCATTTTTAGCGATCATACGCAAACATACACGATGACATATATAATACATAAGTACATGCATACAACATGCACGACATGACGACTGTACTTTTGTTGGTGCTGTCAAATGATATAGTGTCTGTTCGTAACTATAGTTCTACGATTATTTTTAAATAAAACCTGTTTATAAATAAGGTTATTTTATTATTATAATTATATATATAGGCAGATAGATAGATAGATAGATAGGTAGATTAAGGTATTTGCTATAGCTTTTGTCTGTACTGTGGATTTCCATATGTGGTATATCCACCTGGCGTTTGAGCACTGCTATAACTACTATATCCGTAATATTCTGGCTCTGGCGGCTTGGACAGTAGAGCTTGTCCTCGTGGAGGTCGCTTACGCTTGAAGAATCCAAACTATAACAAATCAGTAAGTAAACTGTTATTAATAAAAAATAAAAAGAAACTGCATGCTTATACCTTCCATAAAAGCATGATGAGCAGAATAAGACTTGTTAAACCAGCTAAAATGGCAACAAATATTAGCCAAGTTGGCACACCACGACTAACACGAGTTGGATCTTTTGGATTTACTATCGTACTTGCCTGTAAATTTGAAAAAACATCATTTAAGCATAACAATACACAGCACAAAACAAAACCATCACATACAACAGCATAACGTAATGGAAGTTCAATTGTGGGATGTCTGTAGGGCAGTTTTGTTACTTCCGCAATTACAAGTGATGATATCATTGCATCATAAAAAACTTCATCAATTAATGTGTTGAGCCAAAGGCGAGAATCCACTTTCAACAGAACTCTTTCATCTTTCTTAAAATCTTTTATTTTGCACTGCCATTGTGAACAGGCCATTTCCATGCAATTCTAAAATAACTATTCCATAAGATATTCTTTTCGATGCTATTTTTAAACGACAATCTATCACCAGTCGAACACGCTGCAGTACATTACGCATTTGACCAAATGCATTACCGAAATCACCCAAACTTTGCTTCATCAAAGCCATTGCATTACGGAGAGCTTTCAGCACGTCAGATTTTTCCTCGTACCGTTGCCGGCTGTTCGCTTTTTCTTGACGTTTCACTCGAAACACTCTTTCAATAGCATCCTCTGGACGAGGAACAATCTGTATGAAGAAAAATTACGTATGCATATCTTTTTTATAAGTTTACATCAGCTGAATGCACTTACTATTAACCCTTCTGAATTTATATGGCCTTTTTGCAAAAGTTCGCAAGTGATCTTCCCTTCAGTTTCAATATCATCAATTAAATACAACAATGGTTTTGCATTGTCCACAAAATAACTTGGCCAATAAACATCTACTGACATCTCAGACAATGTTGAAGGTCCAAGATTTCTTATCTATAATGCATTCAAAGT
Source organism: Trichinella spiralis (assembly GCF_000181795.1). Lineage (NCBI taxonomy): Eukaryota > Metazoa > Nematoda > Enoplea > Trichinellida > Trichinellidae > Trichinella > Trichinella spiralis. The sequence continues at coordinate 11,629,485 of NW_003526943.1, forward strand.
TGTTTTTTTATTAATCATATCATGTGAAAAGAATTTAGTTTCTTCTCAGGATTTTCACGTTCAAAAAGCTCAATTTTAAATATTTCAGAAATTATTAACATTTTACAATACTGTAAAGAGATAAACATTTTTTAAAATAAAGAACAAGCTAATGGTCAGCTCAAATACCTCATAAACATGTGAAACCACAGGTCCAGCGTCACTGTCAAAAACAAAATCATCTCGACGGTCGTTAAAGTCGTAGTGATACGATTCATTTCGGGATACCCTTGAATATGAATAATATTACAGTAAACAATAGAGAATATTAGAAAAAATATTCTTACCCAGTGACAATAAAATCAGCTTTTACTTCCATGGGAATGACCAACAACACTTCATTGTCTACCAGCGTTCTTTCAGTTTCATTGTTGGTACTAAAATATTTTGTAAATTAAAAAACATGAATTTAACAAAGAATAAACTCAACATTCATTTGGAATTAATATTAAAACTTAAACGGTTTTTCATGTTTCATAAAGAGCTTGATGAAAGCAAATGATATGAAGTAAATTTTACAGAAATAATTTTATTATATTAAATTTTCGTTTGCAAAGTTTAAAGTTTAAAAAGTCTTGCATTACCTGTTTGTCGTTAGATTTAAACTAATTCCTCCCATAACTAAATCTAAATTTTCTGTCGAAAACTGCATGCTGAATCGCACAGTCGATGATTTCGGAAGCGGATTACCAACATCACAAGCAATGACGTAATTTTTTCCATTATTCAACTCTTTCGGTTGTGAACAAGTAATGGGACGAGAAGGCATTTGACGTGTAAAACCTTCATAATCTAGACCAACTGGAGCAACTATGAAAAACTGAGCTTCGAATGCATCTTCTAAAGCATTGTGAATCACCACTGATACATTAAATCGATCATCAGCACCAATTAAAATGGATTCGCGATTCCTATAAATAATAGATCACAGCTGACATAAATAATTCAGCATTTTATCTAATTTCAACAGACCATTTTGATCAATATGCAACAATTTAGTTTCAAATGTACTTACAATTTAGCAGTCATCTGCAAATCTGGAATACAAATATTATCTTTTCCACAGTCTTTTTGAATATTAATCTTAAGAATAAAAATTAATTTATAAATCAGTTCACAGAAACAAGCACAATTCTTACTTCTCCAGAAATCATACTGGGAATGTAAGCATCCATGACAGGACGCAGCTGCCTTTCCATGTATCCTTCATCCACAATACTGTAATTTACTTGAACTGTAATTGGACTAAGCTTATCCCGAATGTCATCCTTAAGTAGCGATTTTACATGAAATTTAATTCAAAAAATAAATTTGAAAAGAATTTACTAGGACATAAACGTAACGTCGCTCGCACCATCGCTCTCCTTTACGAATAGGAACAGAATCCAAAGTTAGTTGAGTGACGCTGTGGCTTTCAAGAAAACGTGCTCGACTACTGATTCCTTTTTTTGGATCCAAACTGACAATAATACGAAAATCTAAAAGTAATTCTTTTAAAATAAGCTGTGCAAATTTTATCATAAATATTTTCTCTCACATAATTCATCAGGTACAGTTTTGCCATCATATGTTAGACAAAAATGAATCTGAGTGCTGCAAAAAGAAATTTCATCAATTCTTATTTTAAAAAGAAACAACAGCTATAAGTAGACTCTATATAATTCACCATGTAACATTTTCTGTTCGAAAAAGCCGACAAAGCTTATTTTCCAAATTAACAGTATCTGGATTTACTTTAACAAACCCAGATACAGAAACAACCGGACGAGTCCTATAACAATAAATGGATACGATAAAATAAAATATGAAATAACTTCTGATTATAAATATAAAGAATACAATATGATAAAAAAAGAATATTACCTAAACAATACGGACCGATCTGAACTGTAAGCTCCAACAAGAACATCTAAAATGAACAATATTAATAAAAACAAAATAGGAATTTTGCCAACAAACAATTTATACCGGGATAATCATTGTTATCAATGTCGACACCTCCCGTGACTGACCAGCCAAACGTTCTTAGAGATGGATCAATATCTCTGGCGTATATAACCTTAAATTTTCAACAACAAGTATTAGCGCATATGAATAAATTTAGAATAATATTTATAGATTGATTTACTTGACTAAATTTTTCTTTAATTCCATCTTTCATACCATGATACACATATACAGCACCTTTACGATCTTCACCATCGTATGGTGCGCCAATAACAATATCTAAATTTTAAAATTAAAATAAGTATGTTTTGATTTTAAAATACCATCGAATGAATCGCCATTCAGATCTCCAACTGCAGCTACGTCATGACCAAAGCGTGACCATTCTTTAAGTCCCACCAATGTGGTGTATTTCACAAAATGATGCTACAAACAGTAAAAACAGTATAACACACATTTCCATGTCCATTATTATGTATTTGATATCAAAACTTACCTGTTTGTCTTGAAAGTATACATATACTGCTCCAACTTCATATTTTCCTTCTGTTTGACTCTTATCGAGCTGTTTGTTCTCCATGCCAATAAATAGCGGCGCACCAATAGCAATATCATCCAAACTGTAAATGTAAGAAATATGAGGAAATAAATTTTGCTTTCTTCACTATCTTTAAATAACTCATTAGGAATTTAGGTTTCAAATAAAAAAATTTTTCTTAATGAAACGAAACAAGACAATCATTACTAAGCAAATATATATCTCATACCCATCGTCATTGAAATCTCCAACAGCTAGTGCAGCTCCAAAATATGAACCAACTTGATGGCCAGTAATATTTTGCAATACTTTTAAATTACTGTCGAACAGAACAACCTGCAACTTCGAATAATTTGTCAAATAATAAAAACGATTTTATTACTCAAAATATACTAACCATTCCAGTAAGAAAATTTCCTTTCGGTACACCAACAGCAACATGGTTGTCTGAATTACCTTTAAAATCTCCCACAGCCATCGAATAGCCTAAATAAGTTCAAAATTATTTTTCATAAAAACAAATTTTAAATAAGAAAAGGAATGCAAAACACAAATTTACCCATGTATGTATCATCCAAGTATGCTGGACCTTCAGATGTACGCTTTACCATATCGTCACGACCAATTTCTTGCATAACAAGTGATCCTTGCCAATACCAGGCACCTGGAGCACCAATGTACAGCTTGTTTTCTTGCTGAAATTGAACATAATGTTTATAAAGCTTAAAAATCATTCATTTATTTATTTACATCTGAAATGGCAGCGCTGAATCCAGCCATGCAGGAACCTAAACGGTGATAACCCCATCTTGCTGAAAAGCATTATGACTTTTATTAAATATCAATATCTTTTTTCAACTTTTTTAAAATTTAATATTTATACTTTCTATTCGACAAGGAGCGTATTCTCGAAAAGAGCTGAAATTATCCTGTGCTAAATAGCACGTTCCAACGGGTTCTTTACGATCAAAAGTGGAATAAAAATATGTATAACGTGGGGCACAAGCCTAAAAAAAGCCAAATTGAAGGCAGAAATAAAAAGAAAGATTTTTACACAAAATAACATACCAGAACAGCATCACCTTTTTTTGAGCTCACCACCGTTGCTCCAAACCACTGATCAGATTTAGAATCAATTTGAAGTAAAACTGAACCATTCAGAGCACGGGCATGTCCTAATTACTTGTAAATTAATGTAATACAGGAACAATAAAATTTTTTGTCATTACTCTACTACTTATTTACTTTTTATTTATATTTAATTCATAAATGTTAAATTATTCCAAAAAAACTAATATAAAAAAATTTTAATTAGTTACAAAGAAATTATTATTTACAGTATACTTACCAGCGGTATCAAAAAATATTTTAGTGCATCGTTGGTCTTTGGTTTCACAACGAAAAACTGCACCACCACGTCGAACTCCAGGCTGGCCTGATTCAGCTTTTGGGGCACCAATTAATAAGCTAAATTCAATTATTCTCAAAAATGACAGAAATATTATAATGATAAATTTGAGAACATGTTGTAAAAATTATAAGAAATTTTAAAGTTTTTCAAAGAAGATATATACAAAAAGTTATTTTTCATATTTTTAAAAATGAATTTATGAAAGCAAAATCAAAAGCTGCTTATTTTAATAAAGAATATTTTAAATTTTATAAGTATAAAAGTAAGTTATCTGCAAACAGAGATGAAATTTTGTTTCAAAAGTGCACTTGATGCAAGATCAGTGTAAAATAAAAAGTTTACAAAAGAGAAAAGCTTACGATCATGTTTTACAAGTTGAAGCACTCCAAAGTTAGCTTAACTAGACGAACAGTTAGTGGAAACATATTTTTCAAGTGATTTAAAAACACGTTCATTGCATTTTTGATTTTCCTGTGACAAACATTTCCAGTTTAAATTTCCAGCTTTTATAAATAATGCAGCTTCTTTTGAACTCTTCAATATTCTAATCAGAAATTCAAGTTACCCTTATAACAACTTTCTTATATATAAAAAATAACAAAAAAATTTATCCATTCACTCAACAACTTGTTTAAGAGAAATTCAAAAATATTCAATCCTATGCATTTGAATGAAACGAAAAGAAATTTATTTCAAATTTTAATAAATTATACATTATGTCATCGCCTGTTATGTGTGGATAAATTGTATAAATACATTAAAATTTTCGAATATCCATTTTACATTTAATATTGTCGAACAAATAAATCAATCAATTTGTTATAAAATTAGAAGAAGTAAATAATATTTGTACACTTGCTTATTTAACATTAAACAAACAAGAACAAGCTTTGAATTTTTTGAAATAAAAAGGTTTAAATAAATTTTTCAAATACAAGTGACTAAAATAAGGAAAATTTAGGAAAATCCTACAAATTAAGTGGACTAGACTGATGCATATTTGAAGTATAATTTTCTGATCGCTTCAAGTCAATTTACCTTCTGGAAATATTTCAAATCACTGACAAATCTGTGATGTGAATGGCATGGGAAAAAGAAAAATTGTTCAATTAATTTTTCTTTTAGCCACAATAATAATAATAATAATAATAATAGTAATAGTAATGGCAATTTGAAATGCACATGTTTCTGATCGGAGAAACAATGACGTACATCTGATGACTCAAATAAACTCTAAGACATTTTAAATGCGAGGGAGTTTTATAAATTTCATGCCAAACTAAATCTAATTGCTATTTTTAGAGATAATTTTATTCGAATTTGTTTGATTGCATTCACTCATAATCCAATCAGTTATTCATAATACATTCATAAATATTACTTGCCACAATTTGACAATATATAATATTTTTTATTAATTTATTTAAATTATATAAAACGCTTCTTGTTGAAATATAGTTGTTGCAAATCAAGCAAATACACGTAGGTAGATAAATGTATGAACGTTAATGAATGAAATTAAAAAGAAACATACAGATCAGTCATGGTCGAAAAATAAATTCCTTACGCTTCAACAGTTATCAGTTATCAGTAGGAAAATATTTCCTGTGTTAAGTTTTACTGGATGCTTATTTTCTGTTCAAATTGCCTCATATTCCTATCATACATTGTCTGAAGAATTCTTAATTATTTACATATGCATGTACTATTGCTTAAAATTCCTTATTTTTAAATAATAAAAAGTATTTTTATATATTTAAATAAACTTTTGATCAATTGTTTAAACTGCTGACAGTGAATGCCTAAGAGAAACAAAAAACAGTTTAAATGTAAAATGCAATTGTCTTCTATATGAAGAGAAAGAAATCGATCAATAGAGCAGAGATGCTTTTCTCGTCTCACAAGATTTCAAACATTTCTCTCTGTGAAGGGATTTCCATTTTGCAATGAAATTTCCCTCTCAAACAGAGATTATTACCATGATACTATTTGGTGAAAAAATACTACAGAGAGAAGACAATTACCCTTGAGATTAAGGTAAATTTGTCTGACAAGCATATTCAATTTAAATTTAAAAAATGGAAACAAGAAATACTATGCCCTTCGTTGCTTATGGATAAATTTTGAAAATTTTAAAGAAAATAAAAAAACATTGAAATAAAGACAAATTCGCAAATGACATGTAGATTATCTTATTAAATTTTTTTAATTAATTCAATAAAATTTTCAATTAAATTTGGCTTTTCAAGGGGAAACTTTTTCTGTTGCTTTGTGTTTCATCAGCTATACCATTTCATTATATACATACATGTATATATTACACAAGTACGTATGACATGCATATTTTTATTTTTATTTTTTTCACAGAAGTGTGTACGAGTAAATTTTCAACATAAAATTAAAAAAAAGAGAATAATTTCATTAAAAATGCAACTTTCCAATAAATATTAAACATTAAACAAACAGATTATAAATTTAAATATTATTGTTTCGTCGAATTGAAAATCAGTCAAAACGATCAACTTACGCATGTTTTAGTAAATGCTTTTTCCGCTTTGTTATAAAAACAGGTCTACTGCGCTTAAATACGTTCAACTGCCGCAAAGCTAAGTTAAATTTTGCAACGTTCCTCCAACACCACACAAGTGCTTGTTAATCACTGAGAAAATTTCTACCAAGTTTTATGAAAATTAGCCTTTATAAAAGTGTTATTCTAACTAATAATCCCGATATGTCTCTTCTTAAATATAATATTAACATGTAAAATTATTTAAACTCGACAAATGTTTGAAATTGATAGAAAAAATTATGCACATATAGCATACCCTGCTTGGCCATTAGCAGAATTTTTGAACATGGCCACGTCGTAGCCAAACATGGATTTACGATCACCACGATGGATTAATTTTGTGCGTAGGTCGAGATTGAAGCCATCTGCTAAGGTAGCAAGCAGTATAACGAGAAGGCAAGTCATAGGTTGCCAATTCCAATAGAGAAGCATTGTTGCCATTCGTTGAACGCTTTGATGGACGCGTATTATTTTAATCACAGACTTCGAATAAGACGATGATGATGAAGAAGAAGCAGTTTGCCTATCCAAAATTGAGCATATCTCCTAACCAACCAATAACGTTGTTAAGCTGTCAAAGTAGAATTACTGAAATGAAAAATACAGACAATTAAGAATAGTGGGAAAGTGAATATTTTCACTGAAATATCATAAAACCACGAAAGAGGGCGATGGACCCAAGCGCGAAGGCAAAATGAAGTGAAGAAATGCGAAGAGTCATCGTAGGATTGGCAGGCAGCACGTCAACAGCGACAGCTGACATAAAGCCGAAGAGAAAAAAGCGCCTGCTTGCTTTTAGAAAACTCAGACAGCCCGTGTGCATTATATACTTCTTCCCCTAATAACACATGCTTTCTGATTGGCAACTGCTATAACTGATCCAAACAAACCAATCCACCACCAGTATCACTATTATTACTATTACTGCAGCTACTATTTCTGCTGCTGTTCCTACTGCTACTACTGCTATTACTACTACACTACACATTTGCAATATATATATATGTTATATATTATTGAATAAACTAAACTTAAAATTATATTTTGAAAAAAGTATCTAAAAATTAACAATTATCTGAAAATAAGAAAAATTATCCATTTATTTTGAAATATATAAATTTTTATGCTTTCCTAGTATTTGTATCTACTGAGAGAAGGATACAATGCTCAAATGTTGGGTCAGACGGTCAAGCGGTCAGCTACATAGTGCGCTTCTGCTGCACAGTCTCATTATATTACTTCACTCGCCAGCTGCACCGTGATCAGATTTACATACGACATTCATTTTATTCTTGCAATTTTTCCATTTCAATTAAATATGGTCAATGATAATTTTCCCATAGTATGCATAGTTATATGGCAAAATTATTTTTAATAATAAAAAATATTGATTTCCATTGTAATTGTAAGAAAGAAAGCTGTTGTTGTTTTAGTAGAACTCGTTATTTTATTAAAAATTATTTCTTTGAAATAAATATTACCATAATAAAGTAAGTCAATCAGTTAGAAATTGGTAAAAAGAGTAATCTTTCACACTACATTCATTTTCCATTTTCATCAAATTTAACTTATATGCATTTTAATTTATATTTTTGCCTACTTTTAAATAGTAGAAACTAATTTCTCATTTTTTCTTTTCTTTGTTTGAAATCAAAATTTATCGAAATTAATAATTCCAATCATACTGTATCACATAACTGCATTGTTTTTATTGCAAAATATAAAATTCATTTTTTAAATAATGCATTATTTTTCGAAGAAAAACATAACAGAAGAGAAAATCTGAGAAAACAACACACTCCAAATGTTCCTTATTCTCAGTTCAATAAGATGAAAAGTGAATGCAGAAACAATTCTTTAGCCTTTTTTTTAAATAGGCATATGCAGAGCTGATGAGCAGATTGAGAATATTTTGAAAGAGTACTTCATGCAAAACGATACAATTAATTAATTATTCAATGAGTGTGCATTTTTCGACAACAATCAGTTGAACATTAGCACAAAAAATAGCATACCAAAAAAAAAATTACCTTAGTATAAATTGTATAAAATGTTACAAAACTGCGACATGAGATATGAGAAAAACCAAAAAATTTAACTAATCAAATAATATTAAATTATTTTTGTAAGAAAAAAAATTAATTTCATTTGCATTCATCATTTTAAATTCAACAAGTTACTTCCTGATGTAAAAGGAGGAGGAAGAAGAAGCAAAAAATTGCAAAAAATAACACGTGCAAATTGCAAATCTGATACAAACAAAAAAAATAAAAGAAATACAAAACAAAGAAATAAAAATAATGAATATTTTGATAAATAAGCAAATTTGCAATTAATGCAAATGCAGAAAGTTGAAAAGTGGAGAAACTTTTGTAGAGCATGTTTAGGCAAGTAAAAGCAAACACACGCAAACATCGAAGCTAATGACAACAATGTCACGTAATTGACCGTTAAAGTCAGTTACGTGGAAAGGTGTAACAGGCAGGTAAAATAGTGTAGTTGTGCGCATTCAGTTTCAGAATTCAATTCCAACTTTGCTGACAAAAGAGACCAAGTTTGAAAAGAGGACCTTGGAAATATGCACAAAAGCTGGTCGCCCAATATTAGCCTCGCTTCAATCAAGCTCACATTGAAAAATAAAGAATGCCATATTTTATGCATATTTCTTCGATTGCCGGAAATATACTGAAAATTGAAGGACACCTGCCGAGTTATAAAGACGCAAACAACTAACTGAACTTCAACTATTAAAAAGCTAATGATTTTAAATAAAACTTGAAATTTTTAAAAATTGCATAAAGCAAAAATTATAATTATTTTTTTGCAAACGTTCAACTGCATCAAAAGAAAAACCAAAAAAAAACATTCTATTATTGCTGCTTTTGTTTATTTCTCAAAATAAAAGCAATAAACAGTTTAATGTTATTGATGTAAAACAATATATATATATATTGCTTCCCAGATGCACGTGAGATGCGATGAAATATTGCAAAAATATACAATGATAATAAATAACTATTTCAGCTTTATTCCACTCGATTAGTCAATCCCAATGACAACTTTTGCAATTATTATTATTATTATTATCTTGAAACGATTTTGTAAATGGTTAAGAATAATAAATCTGTAAGATGTGAACATTCATTGTAAACACCTTAATTGGAAATCTGTTTTTTCTTTATTTTAAATTAAGCAAAAACATCCCTTTTTCCATATAAATTCGATGGAATGCGTTAAGTTGCTGAAAATTATTGATCAATCATCATATTATAACTGTACTGTTATTTTTTATTCGCGTATTTTTTTAAAGCACTATATCATAATTCATACATCAGGTATGCGTGCAAATGCAAATTTGCAGCATGTCAAGTAATCAATTAATCGATGCTTATAAATTAAATATTACCCAGAAAATGCAAATTAAGCTAAAAATAGTTGAGTTGAAAACTGACATAGAAAGCTGTGTGTGACAATTTTTGCTTCAATGTTTCTTATTACATTAAACACCACTACATTACTACAGCACGGTAGTAGAAAATTTTATTTTAAAATAATAATAAGTGATGAATGAAAGTGATTTTAAAAAATTACAATCATTATATATGGACAATATTATTATTGAACTGTAAAAGTATGTACGCGATTCAATTGTATTATAAATCTTATATAATGTATATTTCAATAAGTGCATATGAAATGTTGGCAAGAAATGAATTTCATGTGAATAAAAAAGAAATAATTGTTTGAAAATTACCATAGAAGCAGAAATGATGTTGTTTGATCATGGTGAAGAAACGTCAAAAAGATGGACGGATGGAGAAAATGAAGAACCAGAAGATGGGCAATATTTTCAAAGAATTAAACTGTCAATGCAAACTGTTCATATTGAAAAGAAATTGTCATTTAAGTTAACCTTTGCAACCGGCCCGCCAACGCTTGCTTTTCCGCTTAATCGTAGTACTGAGGGAGTGTGAGAGAGTTTAGCTATTTTCAATAGCAACGTTCAAAATAAGCAACCCGAAAAGCACAGCAATTGGGAAAAAGCACACACCAATTGTGCCAGATGAAGAGCCTTTTTGATGATAAGCTGATTCAAAAATTAAAAATGATATTTAATTGAGAAATTGTTGCACATCACGGTCAACTCGATCATCCCACAAATTAGCTAACTTGAAAACTTGACGTGAAGAAAAAAGCCTCAATCGATGAATTTCAGTTCAACTGAATCACAGAGTTAAAGTATATAAATGGAAATTTGAACGGTGGGCCTTGCAAACAAGCATCGATCTTGTGCCTCTTTCCTTCCTTCCGCATCCCAATCAGCCAATGCATAATAAGCACAACAGCATACATCTATCTCTTTGTTCCCATTCTTCCAAACTTTCCAACTTACCATATTCTGGGCATAGCATGGCTTGGCTTAGCTCACAATCGACACCAACTGTTCCAAAAATAGATTATGCACTTTCAAGAAAAAACAATAAAACAACAAATACACTACAACAAAATCAAATAAATACAAATACAATGCAACAACCACAACAACAAATAAATAGCCTAAATTCAAATTTAAAAAGCATACATGCAAATAAACATATATTTGCAAATTTATTAAAATTTCAAAATTGCAAAATATGATGATGGCAAAAAAATGATTAACAAAAGGCACTGCATATGATATCTATTTGATAGATAATGTTAAATATTTCTGTTATTACACACGCACATATAAATAAATAAATGAATAAATATATATAGAGAGAGAGAATACACAAACAATGAATAACCTGCTAAAATAATGCGTGAGCTACTTTTCATTGAGCAGCGATAATTTTTTCCTGCCCTTGGGCAGCAACATCTGCTGAAGATGCAATGTAAACAGAACTGCCATTGCAGCGCATTTCAAATAATTGACTCCATTGCGACGTATTTTTCGCGTCTTCAACGCGCACAAATGACAAAGTGATTTTTCCAAATGTTGCTGCTGTTGCTGTTCACTTGGGTACAACTTTCTCTGAACATCCCAATTTTGCCAAATCAAACGATCCAACTGAAACAAAAGTACAACAAACAAACAAATACAATGCTTAAAACAAATATGATTGTGCAGTTTACAAAAATCTAAACCAACAGTTCAAATTACAAAAAACCCCACTCACATATACAAAATTATACACTCACTATTCTGCTTTATACGGTCAGCTTTTAAAGCTTGTGTTACAGAAAATGAAATTTACCTCTCGTTTCGAAGAGTCCCTTTGACAATCATGACAATGCAAACAGGTAGGCACGAATAAATTGAATGCAGAACTTAAATTATAACTAAAAACAATTGCATCTTTAAGTTAAAAAATTCCGTCACTTCACTGTCAAGCAGAGCTAATACAAAGCTATCTGACGATACATAATATACAAACTGATACAGTTCATAATGAAACACAATATCGGCAAATTTTGCAAACCGCAAACAAATCACAGACACACACACACACAATGCATAAAGCATAATTAGTGTATAAAAATGAAAATTTAAATTAAAAAAAACCATAAGCAGAATGCTTTTTTCAATCAGCCTCCGGCACAAATTTGCTTACTGCAAACCCAACGGTTCAGGTGAAATAGGATTATTGCGAGGTGATTTTTGCAAATGTTCCAACAGAAGCTGTGAATCGGCTTTCAATTCCACTTTTTCTTCACGCAATTTGTTCGCCTCGGTCAAAAGCATATCGCGTTCTTTTTGAAGTCGGCGATTCAGTATCACTTCTTCGTCAAAACTTTCACGAAGAACCTAACATTTTTCAACATCAACGCATCTTGAATAATGTAAATCAAAAAAAAATATAACCATTAATAAATAATGATTTAATTAAGTAATTATTAATCACATTAAATAAACAACATACAATAAACTTTATCTAGTTAATCGTATATTTTAGATTTTTTAAACATTTAAATTATATTTAACATGATAATAAAATTTACTTTTATAACGCGAACAGATTCAGCATGCAAAAGTTGGTGCATTCTTGAAGAACTTTCCGCATCTCGATTCAATTGTTTGTATCTTTCTACAACGTCCGAATATTTCATTCTACAGTCGAGCAGCTCTTGGAAAAGTTTGTCAGTTTTGATCCGCAATTCCACGCAAGTAGCCCGCTCGTCACCAATCAGCTTGTTCAAATGCAAATTTCGTTCACGCATCTCCTTCATCTCTTCCTTATGTCGAGACATCTCTCTCATGCGATTTTCATTTGCCGCTTGTAAATTGTTCATCAATCGATTATTATAATCTCGCAACTGTTGCATTTCACCTTTACATATTTGAAAATTAATCGTCAAAAATTTTTTAAACAACAACTACAAAATCTTCCCCTTCAAGTAATCAATAGAAATAGACAAATTTACTTACTTTTCAACTGCATCACGCGTAAATCTTGACTAAGTAAATCATCTGCAAGCTTAAATAGAAATTTAATTATCACAAAAAAAGCTGTGTATAAGGAATTTCTCTTTTTGAAACACTACACTGGATTTAGCGGGAGATGTTGCATCGTTGGCATCAAATTCGCCGGATGTTTTCTTCACCACAACAGTTTCGTCTCTAGCAGCAGGATCGAAATTATTGGAAAGATCCACTACAGGCAACGTTTTTTGTAAAGTAGATTTTTCAGATTCATTCACCGATAGCAAAGGCGTTTTGATAATCTTATTATCAAAGTTGCACTGTTTCAAGACTGCTTCGAAATCATTCAAATCTGTACTAGCAACATAAGCGCTGCATAAAACATTCCTGACCGTCCCTGTCAGTGCATCCCACAGTGAAGTCATGTTCTCGCAATCAACTGTTGTACACAACTCTTCAACTGTAAAATATACAACAATTTTACAAAGAACCGAAAAAATACCGCTCAAATTTACTACCAAGACGCATACGCAGTCGATCGCGTAGCTGATTCAGCTCGTCATTAAATTTACAGCACGTATCATCATATTGAGCTTTTGCATTTTCCTTCAATTTCAAATAAACAACAAGAATAAATTAAATTCAATTAAAAAATCTCAAAATTGCAATCTTTTACCTTCCACTGTTGGAATTCCACTGCCAACAGTTGCAATTGTTCATTAGCTCGAGTATAATTTTGTTCGAGTTGAATTATTTTCGCACTTTGATTTTCCTTAAATATAAACATCTTTCATTAATAACTTTTCCAAAAAAAAACTATTAACGTTATTAAAAGTAATTTTCAGGAAACAGTTACCTTCTCTTTCAACGTCTGATCCAATACATGTTCCAAATCGCTTATTTTATCCCTGAGATTGATATTCTCCTCTTCTTTTTCTTTCATTTTCGAACGATAATCTTCTGTTTTCGATTTTTGACTCTCGTATGCTTTCTAGAATGCACGAAATGGGTAAAATTTCAAAGAAAAAAAAAAGAAAATCTGATTTCAAAGCATTCTCACATGATTTCGAAAAAAAACAACATTATATAAATAATAAATTCTACTTTTTGATAATTTTTTTTAAAATTAAAATTACTTCTGAAATACAATGTGAACAGATGTAAAAAATTTTGAAATTACAATTTATACCTGAACATCTTTTACTGCGCTAACGTGAACTTCCATTTGCGACAGTGTGGATTGCAAGCGTTCAATTTCTTCTTTTTTCTTTTTAAGTTTATAACGCAACACTGGTTCATTACAGCCAGCATCCTGGGCAAACAAAAAATTAAAGTCAATCAAAACAAATTTTCATAATTTTAAATAAGAATTCAAAGTAAACTTTTCCATTGCAAATCTTACTTACGTCCAAATCGCACTGTTCATTGTAATAATTCAATTGCATCGCTTTGTTGTACAATTCTGCACGACAACTTTTCAACTCCTCTTTCAAGGTGTCAATCTGAATGGAATGGAAAATGAAATTCCATTCATCTCCAGGATGGAATGACAAAAATATTTCAATTAAAATTTTGAAAAAAAACAAATTTTACAAACCTGCATTTCATTTTCTTTCTCTTTCAATCGGAACAGTTCCAATTGTTGTTCAGCATCTCGGAGACGATTCACGACAGTATTATCACCAGCAAATGACAATTTGTCGCATTTAATTTGCAACGAAGCATTCTCCTGCTTTGCGTCATACAACTGTTTGGTCATCAGTGCTTTCTCTGTTCTCAAAGCCTTAAAAAATGCAAAATATTTTTTTTGTAAATTATGCACGGAACAGATGAAAACAAAACATAAATTCCAATATTCATCATTTTCTACATCATTCTCTTGGCCAAGTTTCCATTTTTCGCTGCGCAATGCGTTGTATTGTTCTTTCAGTTCATGCATTTCATTTTGCAATTGTTCACATTCTTCGAATTTTTTTTCCAACATCTAAAATTGTATCCTATTCATGTTCATGCACAATTGTCAACAATAAATTCTCTCTGTACTTCATTAGATTTTTCAACAGTTGTACAGCTAATATTTTTATTGTCTTGCATTTCATTCATCAAATCCACCCCATCGACGGATAATGATGATTCTGAAAGGCCACTTTTAATCATTGCCTCTTTCAGCTTGCGTTCCAAATTTTCTATGCGTTCGACATTCTTGCGATGTTCTTCTTCATGTTCCAAAGCTTGATCCTGAAACAGTTTAATTTGCTTAAATTTCCATTTTCAATTGATCAAATTTATACAAATTGAGCATTGAAAAAACTTACTTGCATAAACACTTTCGATTTATTCAACATTCCTTCCAAAGCGATCACTTGAGCACTGTATTCTTCCAATTTTTCCTTGGCGCTGTTCTCTTGTTGAGCATGCAGTTGCTCTTTTGCACTGAGTTCAGCTTCAAGTTCGTCGATCTGTTTCTGCAATCGACACTGATTTCCAAGCGTTCTCTCACTGAGCTTTTCCAATATACGATACGTTTTTCTCCTGGTACCTTTGTTTATTAAAAAATAAAAAATTCAAAAATTTGAAAAAAAAATACATCCATCAAATGATTCACTTGATTTAATAGGATCCAAATCTTCATCTTCTTCGTTCCACTGCAGTCGGGAATTATTATCAATCAGATGAATCATCTGATCCAGCAAAGCAATTTCAGCTGCTTGGATAGCTTCCAATCGGTTGTTTATTTCAGAATTGTCGTTCAAATTTGCTAAAATTACTTGGCATTATTATTATTTTACAAATATTTAAAAAGCCAACGCTCTTATTGTCGTCGAAAGCAGGTAACATTCAGCG
Source organism: Trichinella spiralis (assembly GCF_000181795.1). Taxonomy (NCBI): domain Eukaryota; kingdom Metazoa; phylum Nematoda; class Enoplea; order Trichinellida; family Trichinellidae; genus Trichinella; species Trichinella spiralis. The sequence goes on from NW_003526943.1 coordinate 11,645,236, forward strand.
AAATGTACACAACACATTAAATGCAAAGTGGAGAGAGTTAGTTCTACTAAATAGCTGCCTACTGCTTTGCCAGTAGAGGAGAATAGGAAAGACAGACACTTTTCCTCTCTGCTCTTCATTATTATAGAAAACAATCGTTTATTTTGTTACATAACAAAAATAAATACAATCTAGTAAATATTCAAATAAAACTTCTCATCATGCATTCAAAAGAAAAAGAAGAAAATCACCATTCCAACAAAAAAAATTATATTGCATCAAACATATTCTTTTGCTTTACTATTCTTAAAATAATACACAACTATTAATTATAATTTTGCAATTTGAAATAAATCCATCTCAGAGTCTACAAAAACTATTTTTTAAATCAAATTATGCTTTTCATTTATCCATAAACCAAAAAAGAAAACATATATTAAAATTAATAACGTTTCAAAAAATAACGCGCTTGTATTATATAAAAAGAGTTTAATAAATTTGTGACAGAAAAAAGTATCAACCAATATTTTATTTGAAAATATGTTCTAATGGAAAAAAGCTTTAACTGTATGGAAAGGAAATATTTTTTGCATACTGTATTACTGAATTACGTGGAGATATAAGTGTTTTTTTTACCTTCGACGCATTTATCTCGATATTCATTAGTTGAAGCTTTTCTGTTGTGGGAGATCATTTCACATTTCTATTAAAATACCAAAAAAAATAATTTAATCTATCAAAATCATAATGGTTTAAATACAAACCAAATCTCCGTTTTCGTTGCCTCTCAATCGAAGCTCACATTTCAAAGCTTGCAATTCAGAACGAAGCATCATCACTTGTTCGACAAGTTCAGTTTCATAATAAGTTGCATCTTGAGCCGTTGTCTGAGCATTCGCAGATTGCAATTGAGCAGCTTTGGAAACTGATGCCATCGTGGATTTCAAATTTGCATCGTCAGCCAGAAGATTGAGCATCAAATCCAATCGCTGAAGCGCCTCTTTGCGTTCAGCCAGCAGACGACTCTGCACCATCAAGCATTCCAAAAAACAGTTGAACCAGGGAAACTCGCTCTGCCACTGATCTACGACAATACAACAACTGCTACCATCACCGTTGCCATTTTCATTACTGCACTGATCGATTATTGGATTTTCACCAATGCTGCCGTATTCATTTTCCTCGTTGATTAGCTGCTGCTTCTCATTGCATGCGATTTTTTCACCTTCCAAAAATGCAATTTTGTAATGGCTTTTGTCCGGCTCATATCGTCCATTCGACCATGCTTGCGTGTTTCTCTCATTGGCCTGAAAGCATAAATGACGCACAAAGCGCACCAGCCAATCATCGCCGTCGACCCGCCATCGAGAATCACCACCACCAATAGCCTCTTTGTACCAGCAGTAAAGAGGTTCAAATTCGAGCAACACGCGCAACTTCTGCAACTCGCCGATCAGTTTAACAAACGCTGGAGATGTGCCCTGCTCTTGATTCGACGTCCCGTTGGCGAGACTGTCTTCGCTTGAAGTGTCCACACCACAGGCCACGCCTTCCGATGCAGAGCCGTCCGCCGAGTCCCCACTGGTGGATCGGTGCATTTCTTTCAATTTTACGACTCTACTTCAAAACTATGCAAAAAAATTCACATTATCATTTCAGTACATCTAACTGAGCATACACGGACATTTACACTAACTACAATTGCAACACTGTATATGTTATCATCGTACGGTATTTCAAATTAAAATTTTCCTCGTCCAATATACAAAATTATCTTCAAATCACAATAAACAAAACACAACTGCACACTGAACAGTGCTGACAAAATGATGCCTGATTGAATACAGTATACAATTAACAATTTTCAAATTAACGTCTCATGAAAATAAAAACTTAACTTACCGCTACTCCAGGTAAGAGAAAATGAAAAAAAATACGTGTGCATGTGTGCAACAAAGACACACACACACACACATATATATATATATATATAAGCAAGTTGCTTTTCGCAATTAATAACTGAAAATTGAAACATAAAAAGATGAAGAAAATGTTTCTGCTATTAAAAAGTTGTCCATATTTTTCAGCAAATCCTCTACAGATGTTGTTGCAGAAGTGAGCAAAGTGAACGCGGATATTTCGAGAAGAGCAGCCGTGCGCTGTGGCCACTGATAAGTGCAACAACTTTGCAAGAAAGCAAGTCAATAAAAATGCAAAGATAAAACTTCAACCAAAAAGGCCACTTAATCATCGAACATCACCTCATATAAACAGCTGTGGTCATTCGTAATTCGGAATCGAAATAGAATATATTTTGAAAAAAAATATATTAAAACATCCAATTTAATACATAATGATACCTTACAAATTTCATAAAAAAATTTAAAACTTTAAATTAGAGCACTATAAAATAATCAATCAATCATAATGAAATTAAAAATATTTCCTGTATGTATCAAAATTTTAATATTGAAAACGCTATTCCAAAATATTTGTACTTAAGTGAAAATAAAAAAAAATCAAATTGCTGAGAAGAAAAATTAAAACTACATTATAAAATATTTTAACACAAAATTATCTGGCTTAAAAATTATTTCCAAACAACACATACCAAAATCAACCTGTCTGTATTCAATAAGCCAAAATTAGAAATGGTATACTGTTATGAATATAATCAAGAAATGTGGTAAAATTTTTTTGAATGTTTTAATTTCAATGTTCCAAAAAATAATTATTTATTAATTTCAGCTTAAATTTATAACTATTCAATTATTTTGAAGTAATATTTTATTTGATTATTGTAATAAAATGACTTAACACTGCTTACTTTTTCAAAATTTATTAAAGGTCATACTGTAAATTGCACAAACATTGCAGATTTATGTGTCTTAAGCGAATTGTATTTATACTTTTTATTTAATTTGATTTTAAACATTTTTATAATGAGTCCGGAAGATATAATGTACTATAGCAGGCCTAGCAGTGATTTGCTGAATATTGAGAGAGCGTCTAAAATACCATCATTTCCTGTTATACCATGGGCTCAGCCGAAAGGTCGACTTCATTGCTTCATTCATGAAGAGGGACAGCCGTGTCACAGACCTGCCACTTCGTTTATTTCTAGCAAACGGATAAAGAAATTATTAGCCAAGTCAAATTTAAAGCTTATATCAAAGTCCGAAGTAATTTATCATGAAATCACTCTTTATTTTATGATGTTATGCAATTTTTTATTCGTCTGAAATTGAATTGTTTTCAGTTTAATTTGTCAAAGGATAAATTATTTTCTAAGATATGTATATATATATATATATATATTAACTTTATGTTGTTTTTAAACGTTCTAAAGTAAGAAAAAAATGTAACAATGAACAATTATCAACCTTCAGTTTATTGTTTTCTGAAATTTACTTTTAATTTCATAGTATAATTGTTTAGAATCCTATTTTGTTTCATGCTTTATTTTATAGGCAAGCCATGTATATGTGTGTAATATGCACAAGAAACAGTTAGACTCTGAAAGAAGTGACATAAATTCTGAAGATGCGAATAGTGAAGAAACGATTACTGGTTACAGCCTTATACGTGTAAGATTATTTTTTCTTATATTAAGCCCATTCTATTTTTAATCATAAAATATGAAAATAAATCATTTAAATATTTATTTCGGCACGACAAAAACTGACAAATTGTATTCAGTGCAAAAATGAAAATTCATTGTATGAAATGCAACAACTGTAAGTTCATGTTTTATTTTGCCATTATGACTTCTTACATTTCAAAGTGTATTATTATATTTATTAGTATTTAATGTTCATTAGTTATTATGAAATCATACTGCGCCGTGGGATTATTTGATGAACCATAGAGATTACTTTTTTATGGTTAGTATTTTTGTTAAAAGAATGCTTTAGCAGTTACGTATTATAATTGAAATAATTGCAAAAGTAGTAAATGCTCACTGAATGAGAGCCGTCGTTTTATTATAAATAAGGTGTTTGCAATTTTATGATTTCTTCAACTGTAGCGATGAATCGATGTTTTGAAGAAGCTACAGTATGGATATATTTTGAAGTGACGATTAAGTATAATTTGTGGCAGTTATCAGCTGTTTATCATTTAATGCATTCGCTGTAGTATTTAACATCAGTTGTTAATAATTTATTTATAAAAGTATTAACTACAGTTATTAACATTTTAATTTTAGGCCTGTTTTGATCGTATGGCACCCAGAGCTATCAGAAGATATAAAAAAGCTAATAACTTGTCTACAGATCCAGCTTCTACCCGTGATGAAATTTTAGACATATTGGCCAAACATGCACTTTCATCACCTGTGAATGAAAAAGAATGCATTGCACAGTGTGTTTTAAAGATTAGTAAGGCAAATCAAGCTAAAACAACTATTAACGGCGATGATGTTCGAATAGAATAATGAATGTACTTTGTGATAAATTTTTATTCTACTTTTCATTTTATGTTTTGTACAGTTGATTTGAATTTTATTTTTTGTGCGTTGAATTCAGTTTAAGTGTTTTAATGTTAGTCTGACATTTTATGGTGATTTGATTTGAATTGACTGAATAATGAAAAAGAATTAAATTTTTAAGCAAACCCCTGGTAATTGAAAATTAAGCTTACACCGAAAGTTTAAACAAAGTTGCATACTATAAGAAACAAATATTGAAAATTTTTATTTTAAAGTGATTCAATTTAAAACAAAAGCAGAGGTTTAAAATTAAAATTCAATGGCTGAAAAATTTAACATTTCCAGTTTAATACAGTTACAAAGTATTCTTCTTTTCTCCTGTATGCTGTTGCACACTTGCACAGTAAGTATGCTTAACACAACATGATTATATATGTATTTGTATTTTTTAATTACGTATTTTCATGTTAAGTTAAATATTTGTTGTTGAGAATGTACAATGCTTTTTATTGAGAATATTTAATTATATATGTGAAATATTAAAATTGATTTTAGATGAATTTTATGTTCACTCTCATGAAAATTTTTGCTCTTCTGAGCTACAATTTCAGTGTGTTGGAAGCTGAGTTTGGGAATTTTCGCGGTCTCTGTATCAGTGATGTAATGCCAGACTATAGTATTGCATCAATGAAACTTTCTCATGACACTTGCATCTCACTAAATGAATTACGTTCCAATGATTTTGTCGCATCTTGTTATCCTGGAAGTCTGCTGGACTTAAACGATTTTCGAAAAGAACGTTTATTAATGCGTCTGAATGACAATATCGTAGACTTTGTGGAGGCGTTTGGGAAAAAAGCAATTTCATTTCCAGCATACATTATGCAATTTCCATTTACTCGACCTATATCTCATCTTAATCTGGAAGAGCATCTGAAAGTGAGCGTAATGCCATACTATGCTACAGAAGCTGAGTATTATGATTATTCTTGTGAAAAAAATTTGGAAGATATTATTTGCACACCAGTGCAATATGCACCTGCAGTTCCAGTGATCAATGTAACGAGTTTTTTTGAGGCACAAAAGAAGTTCGTTGCTGAAAACACAGCGGATTTGTTGGAAACTGCTAGAATTGCCACATATTTTGAAATTGTATTGAAAACCGACAGTCATTTATCATCTTCAGGTATAGATGTGAAAATAAATCACATATATGAAATCATGTTCAACGTCAGCTATGTAATGTGCACAACGGACTTTATGGACAACTGTGTGTTCTTTGATAAAGAGTTGAGAGTTTGCACATATTGCAAACCAAATTTTATAGGCGAATTATGCACCAGTAAGTTGCATTGTATAAAAATGTATTTTGCAATTTTCTTAAAATATATATTCAAATTCACATTCACCTTAAGCTAATAATATTTTCACAACATCACAATAAATCATAAAGTTAAAAATGATAAAAAAAACGATTGTTTTTGAAAATTAATTTCTGCATTATAAAATTATATGTAGTGAAGTGGTTATTTTTAAAATTTTATTTACATTTAGAGGAAATATCTCATGACAGACTTATATCGTGCAATACGTTAGACTGCGGTGCGACTGGGCAATGCGTTGAAAAGGATGGTCATTCAATGTGCATCTGTACTTCTTATGATGGTGTGATGATAAAATTGAATATTATTTAACTATAAAATGCTTTTCATTTCAATAATTAATTGATCACGCAGAGATAATAGTTAATCAGTCAGTCAATCAATCAGTTAGTTGATATTAATAAATAAATTGAATTAAATTAATAGTTATCATAAAATTAATAAGCTTAGCTTTATTAAAACATTTTTATGAATTTTTAGTTGTAGAAGAGAAAAAATTATTCATCATTTACATTGCTTATTTTCTTTTTTGTCGTTTTATTAATATAAAAATGTTTTTTCAGATGATAAGTATCAGAAACTATTTTGGATACTTACGGTCGTGGTGGCTATTGGTGTCTTTTGGCTGACCTTTTCTCGTCAAAAAAAGAAGGTATATCAGTGGGTTATTTTTCATTATTTTTCTCTAGGTTTGTTTCATAATTGAATAATTTAATTTCTGAGTAAAATTAAAGCGTTTAAATTTTGCTTTTCAACTATACATATATGTAAAGAAACGAACTTTACATTTTCAATAAGAAGAGATTATTATTATTATTATCGTGTGTCGCTGCTGTATGGTGTTCAAAAACATGTATAAATAAATTTTCATGAATTACAGCAAACAGTTTCATTGTCTGAAGGTCCGGAATCAAAAAGTCCACTACCATCGTCAAGCAAGGCTGAAGAAGTGAGTGAAATTCAGAAAAATACAAAAATAATAAAACTTTAATTCAACACTTGTTCGTTTAGACCAAATCTCCAACTAATCCTACTGCCGTTGTATAAAAAAAGCATGCGGCCATCGGATGCTTTTCTACTCATCGATCATTATTCATCAGTGCCAAAGGTGGAAGAATAACATTTGAAAACTTTTTTTTTCAATTTTTCATAATAATAATAATATTATTATTATTATAGTTTCAAAATTCAGAATAATTTTTTACATTTTTATGCATTTCCAAAAAGGTTCAAAAAACATTCACATGTTTCAACCATGATGTCATCATTCATCATCATTATAATTTTCACTAAGTGAGGAAGATGTTAAATTAAAAAAATCAATCACTGTTTGCATGTTTTGCATTCTGTTCCAGATGACCCTCCCTACCTCCACCTCCCTCATTTCATCCACAACCCAACCGCAACATCCCTTCAAAAAGCGAAAAAGAAAAGGAAATTTCTTTACTTGAATAAATATAAATGTGAATGATGAAGTAAAGCATCAAATGAATGAAACGGGAAAACAGTAGCAGAAAATGGACTGTTTCTGATTGCCGCAATTGGTGGACAGTATAGTTGTATTTCACTGGATAATGGATAAATAAATAAATACAGAAAATAAGCCGCTAAGTCAACGTTACTCTGATATCGTGGACAATGTGCTTCATTTGTAAAATGAACGACGGACTGTCCAAAGATTGTTGGAACCGATTGATCGTGCAGATGAGTAGATTTGGTTCAAATCGGCACTGGTGATTAAGAAGAGGATTCAGCACGTCGTTGGTGAAAACTTGCATCGACATCTGATCAATGCAGACCATCGACGCCAGCGTTTCGCACAAGCTGTCCGTCAGAATCGAATGCATACGATTTGCCAAATTTTCCACAATGACCATCATAAAATCCGTCGCAAATTGTTGACGAAAAACTGCCTAAAATTAATAATAACAATAATATCTTTCTTTTTTTAAATCAAATCAACTACTGTATACCCGTCGAAAAAGGGACCAACGATTGTTCAGCTTCACCAGGTGACAGAGTACAGATTTTATGATAAATGTATTCTCATTTTTCATTCCAAGCCAGAAGCACTGAAATTTGAAAATATCCCATACGAACAAATTTTTGCAAACGAAAAGCAAAGCAACCTGAAGCAAAGTTTGAAATTCAGCTGGATGTTCTGGAAAAGCGTCACTGTTCAACGTAGACAGGGTGATTTTGGAAGGAAAAAAATAACGCCAACGAAAGTCCAATATATTGAACACCAGGTCGTAAAATTTTTCTTTCACATCAACGTTCACGTCTTTCTGAATAAAAGAAAAAAATTATTTTTCTTTTAAATTAAAAACAAAGTTCGATAGTGCGTTTTAAAATATTTTAATAATAATAATAATATCACAAACTTGAACAATCAATGATCGCAGTTCACCGTTGACAAACGCAACAATTTCCGGTAGGAGTTGAGTAAATCCACCTTTGTGTTCCCTCACAACTGTTTTCAAAGTGAGCAAAAACCTAAACATGTAAACAAATAAATAAATAAATAAATAAAACTGATCCATAAATTCAAAATTCATACGTATATATATATATATATATATATATATATAATTTTACAGTTACAAACACTCGCTTTTGAACACTGCTTTAAAATTATTAATATATTTTTCAATTTCTATTCACTCACTTCTCTCCACACGTAACAATTATAAATATTTACCACATTATAATATTCGACGAATCAGGCCAATATGTAAATTGCTTGGATAGTGTTATTGAAACGAACGTTTGAATAACACTTCGACAAAAATTAATACCAAAATTCGTAGCCAACGGCTGCATAATATGCGTCAGTATGTCGAGCAATTTTTCAGAACAACCTGAAAATTTTATCAAAAAAATTGTTATACTGCGTTAATTGTTGACAGTGATGATGTTAATGAAAAAAGAGTTTTAATATACACTGTATATACATATATATATATACATGTAAATGTATAGTAGAACAAGAATAACAACCTGAACTACAAGGCATGGATCGCAACAATCGCAGCGTGCCTTGTCCAATGGGCTTCCAAACTTCAAAGCATATTTCCTTGGTTGCTTCGTTTTCACCTTCAATCGAGCGCATCAATTCAGCCACAACAGGTGCAGTTTGCGAAAGTGCTAAAGAAAAACCAAAAGAAAAAAAATTAATCAAACAATTATTATTGATAATAATAATAATAATAACAAGTTATTGTACTTTCTAAATTTATAAGGACAGTATTTTCCGTTTTCAACAGATCCAAATAATTGAGCAACAGATTGTCAATCAGTCGCTTGTAAAGCACCTTACGCTCGTCCCATTCTTGTTCACAATTTATCGAATTGAACCATGGCAAAATCAAATAGCTAGCCAGAGATCCGTGAAGTACATTTTTCATCTTGAAACAATATTTCAAATTCAAGTAATGGAAATTTACACGCATACAAACAAACAACCTTGTCAGGCAGAAAGTCGTATTTGCCTTTGATCGCTTTGTTGTAGATCATTTTCATGCCAGGCGTGTGCAAGACAAAAGCCTGAGGACGAATTATCAAAAGCACCGCATGCAAAGTGGATATCGACGGTCCGTAAAAGTCCATCTTCTTCTTGTCCCCGGCCAACAATTCTGCAATGCCACCGACTACTGTAGAAATGATCGAAGAAATTTCCTCATTGCCAACGCCCGTCATCTGTGCCGTGGAATAGATCTGCGAGACCCAAGGCGCGTACGCTCCAAAAGTAATAAAAGTCATCGACATTCTGCAAAAAATAAAGTATTCATTATTTATTATATTATGCAAATGTGCAAAAACTGTTTCCACTGAAAATACTAACAGTCGGCTGAGTAGTTGTTCGAAAACTGCTGGAATTTCTGCATTCATGAAGAACTGCTGTTGCCGACACAATGAGAAAAATACGTCAAACCTTGAAAAATATGTGTTATAATAATAATAATAATAATAAGTAATAAAATTTAAATTTAACAAAAAAATTTGATCTGAAATTGAATTTACTGCTTCAACCAAGTATAGCATATCTGCATCAATGAATCGTCTTTCGTTTCTACGAACATCGGTGCCAGTGACCAACAGATACGAAGCACAAAGCAAAATTGTCTCAACCAAATGCAGAGCTTCTCTGATTCGCTTTCTTCAAAAAATTCATTCAACGGTTTGTTCCAATAGGTCATTGCTGACGTGAGGTAGTTGTTGAACCTGCCCATCAGCAAATTCCAAACTAGTGTAAAATCCAACTGTCCAATGCATACAATTATTCTTTCTATATTATCTTCAACAGTCTCATCTTCAACTATTTCAGACTGAAACGGAACAATAATAATAATAATAATAATAATATGCTAATTTTCGTTTTCTTCATAATTTTCAACGCTTCTACAAGAGAATTACAGAAAATTTTCTTTTCACTTACTTTATCCGTTTCACAGAGATGTTTGTACAAATCGTTCACTATTGAACAATTTTTGAGAGTCTTTTCAAAAAATACATTAATTATATCTTGAAAAATGCACTGATATCTAGAAAAAAGCAAGATAATTAAAATGAACATTAATATATACATATATGTGTGTGTGTAAAATCAATGAGCGGAATCTACTTTGCTACTATGTTCGACGCAATTGGATATGAACCGTGCATGTAGAATTTCATGGATTCGGCGATACATGCCCAAGTGCTGCAAAAGAATGATGAAAGCGATTCGTCATCTAGCTGAAACAATCGAACAATCATGTACACATCCACAGACAGACAAAACCGTACAAAAAATAAATGAAGCAAAATGCAAAGAAAAAAAAATATATATATACTTACCACTTTGATGTAAATTTGCAATGTATCTTCCATATATTTTAAAACACTTTCGTGGAAAAACTGTCCAGGTAATAAATAATTTGAAAAATAGCAACGTACCACTTCGGCAAGTTCACTGAAATTTTAAAAATTTAAAACAAATAAACAAAATTTCAAAAATTTCAAACCTCGCAATTTTGATGGAGCTCTTTTCTTCAACCATCTCGCCAGTTTGCAATTTATTCCCCTGATCGTATTTTGTAAATAGTTCCACAAGTCGATTGGCAATGCAAAGTATGAATGTTTCAAAAGCAATCTTGCCCACCACCTTATCCGCCTTGGGCTGCATGAGCAAGTGCAAGAAGCATCCAAACGCGGCACGACTGACCCGAACCACGGCTTCATTGTCCACGACCGATGGAAACAGACCAATCATGGCCAAGGCAAACAGCTGGCACAGTGCAATATTCTCGACCAAACAGTCGAATTCTTCGAAAGCGAAAATTCGGCTAATGCAATTGATTTCCAAGCACAGCTCCTCAGCTTTCAGTTCAATCACAGAAAGTGATTCTTCAGTTTTCACCGCAAACAAATAATAAAAATAATTCAACACCGACATCAAATAATCCTGATATCTGCTCTCGTTGAAAGTCGCATTGAAATTATGGTAATTTTCCAGCAAAGCTTTCATGCTTTGATTCAGACATTCTGTAAATTCATTCAAATATATAAATATAGATGTTAATATAATCCGATTAAATATTACCGATGTATTGATTTTTTTAACCAATAAAAGTGTATATATATATAAAGGAAGGAAACATTTATCAGATGAATAATTAAACATTATCAAGAGTAGTACAATTATTGTTTATACAAGCAGCGCGTAAAGATTTGCAAAAATCAAAAATCGCACCTCAAATGTGCTACAGTAAACGCACTTTTATTAAACTTCTAGTAAATTTCATCATATTAAACAACAATCAAGAAGTGATTTTAAACGAAAACAATATCACCGTTATTGTGATAATTAATTACACTAACTCCACTTGCACGTCGAAAAATAACCTTCGTTTAATTTTACTTTTTTCTCAATAAATTAATATTTACAAGAAGAGTATTTTACCACTATTTATTGTCAATTGTTTAACTTGAAAACAATATTTTATACAAAATCAACCAGTTACTTATTTAAAAATGAAATTGACTGCTGCGAATATGCTAATAATAATAAAATATGCAAACCTAGCAAAAAGTTGAGAATGCTCGCCGATTCTTTTTTCATATTTTGCAACAGAGTTTTCTCTTGTTCGTACAACAATCCGGACTGACCGTCACGCTTATTAAATTCTTCCAAACTTATCAACAATAATTTCAATCCAAATCGCCTGCTTTCTTGATTAAGTATGCACTGAAATTTTTTAACGAAACAAAAGCCCTTGCAAAGCTTGCTTTTGCTTTAGTTAAGCGGGTCGTGTAAAAAAAACAACAAAGATTACTTTTCCAATGTCGGCAAAAAATTCAGGAAACCGATGAGGCCAGGATCGGCAACCAATACTTCCAAAAATTGCCATCGTCTTACTTGCAGAAATTTGATTATTTTCCGTGTGAAATTTCACTGCCAAATCGTAACACTTGCTGGCAAACAGTTCCTGCTCTGGAAGAGCCATTTCATTCCATTTCACTTTAACAACCTTCTGCAATATTTCCTCTCATCAATTGCAGTAGAAAATGTTAATATTAAAAAAAAAAGTAAATTAATTATTTAAAATCATTTTCACTTCGTTTCAAATGAAATTATTCAAAGTAACAATACTACTACTACTACTACTACTAATAATAATAATAATAATAATAATAATAATAATTTGTCAATACCATAACTTACTTCTAAAATGTTTAACAAAAATGATTTGACCAGCATATCATTGGCCGAAGTTCGAAGTATACTGAAGCAATATTCGACTGCATTTTTGTTTTCAAATACTTCCAGTTCGCTGTCTGAAATGACTGATCAAAAATCCGAATCGCAATAAACACACATCGAACTAACTATTTACATATTTCTTTTCGACGTTCATTAGTTGTAACAGGATTCACCACTTCGTGTAGAAGTTCAGTTAATTTTTTACAAACAAACTCTTCGTCGTTCATTGATAAAAAACACAAACGAGCACGAACAGCCAAGTCTCCGGTCAAACAGCTCTCTTTCGCAATCACATACAGAATGCATAAATTATAGGCAAGTATAAATTTAAACTTTCACAAATAACATAAATTTCTTCGTGAATTTTGTGTGATTAATTTTAATTTGAAATAAATTTTTTTGTATTATTTTTTTAATAGAAAAACAAAAATATAATTTAAATTCAAAAAAAAATCTGCATGTTTTTATGACCAGCATATTTTTATACAGTAATACAAAAAATGAACGTTATCTTTGTTGGTTGAATGGTTAAATGGAAATTTTGAAAATTTTCCTCCATCGTCTGATGAATTAGATAGATGGTAAAAATTGTTGAATGTTTCAATTTTTTATTTTATCATTTCAAGATTATCAAAATCATCCATCCATCATTCAGGGACTCGGGGGAATAAATATCAGTGGCTAGTGTGTGTGAATCAGTTGAATTGCACAAACTGGAATAATATTTGTGCATAATAATCTGGAAAATGTCGAGTGCACACACATCACACAAGCGATAGAGTATGAATAGACGAGTATGTTGTAGTGATTTGTTTGCCGATGTTCTGGATGATGGTGATGTAATTAATAAGAAGGGAACAATTTATATATGCTGTTCAAGGTAAGTATTATTTGAATTGGATCAAAATGTATTGAATCTGGTGAAAAAGAAGTCGGATAAATCAAATTACTAATTTGTCAAATGCAACAACTGGATTTACGTGAATAAACATGATGCAACTGAAACTTTAGGTGAAAAGAGCAAGCAAGCATTTCAAAGTAGATTTATCGTAAGCATTCCTTTTCAATTGCAAGCAAAACTGTACTGTGTGAACTTTCACTAGCCACAGGATATGGATGGATGTACTGAGGTCATCATCAAGTGGTGACCATCGACATATAGTTTATCTTGCTTAGGATTTTATTCGACATGTTGAAGTCAATGAATAAATGACCCTCTCCCCGTACTTTGAAAGCCCCAAGCACGGAATAAATAATGGTAATTATTGTCAATTGATCATAATAATGGATTCGTGTACAGAGTTTTCGGTAATTTGATCGATTGCAATCCAGTAAAACAATTTTTTTGCATTTTCATTTTATAAATTTTTTCAACAAATTGTTTTTAAAATTTTATTTGTTTCAAATCATCAACATTGAGGAAAAATTTCCAATTCCAAGCAATCATCACAAGGTGGAATAAATTTTCTTCTCTTCGAACACAAAACCCACAAAGATTGACAAAATTTCCCTGCTGCGTTCGAATTGAAGCTGTGACACAATATTTTTGCCTCAAAGAACTACTACAGAGAAAAACAAAGTCCATTATTATTATTATTATTATTATGAAAGACAAAAGAATGATATAAATCGGTAAAATAAAATTTCAAATTCCACTTTCACAGTTTACTGTAATTCGACTGTTCGCATAGATACATGTTCAATTGATCGTCGACTTTCAAGTTGGCGTTGTTGTAAAAGCCGCCCAGCTTGGTAAATCGTCGTCTGTGGCCGACGTTTTCGCCGACAATCCAGGCGGGTGTGGCACCGATTTCTTCCAAAATCGCCTCGAATTCAGTCCGCTTGCTGTTTCCAGTTGTAAGCCGTCGCTTTTTGGACAGTCGCTTCAGCAGACAAGGCAACAGACGATCGACAATGCACTCTTCGATCAGCAGACAGTGGAGAAAGTTGATCAGTGCCAACAACAGTAGCAACGTTCGAAAGCGCATGTCGGGTGGCATTTTCAATTCCAACAAATCGACAATCCAAGCCGGAGGATTCAATGTCAGCATTGTCGAGATTCCAACGGCGAACAGTACGCTGAACAGGAACAGACGATTGCTGAACATCGACTTGCGGTAGGGAAACGATTTGGAATAGACCACCACAAGAGTAATATATTGGAAAGTCGAAATCAAAAATACCCCAGTAGCCTGGTAGGACGGATGGACTTCAGCTTTGGGTGAAAAATAATGGGGCACAAACCAAGCCTGCTTCGCTACGTATACGAACGAAAACACTTGATAAAAGATAACGGTGACCAGTTGGAGTAAAAGTGACGAGATGGAATTCGACGACATGATGCATACGTTCGGCGCTTTGGGATGTAGACCGTCGGCGGCGGGTGTGCGACCGAACGAGACCGTGAACAAAGTGATCAGAACCAAATCGATGAACAAAAATTGAAAATCGGCCAAATTGGAACCCAACCAGTAGACCAACGAGACCGACAAAAACTGAGTCAAACTGTAACTTGCCATGAATTTGAAAATGCCGAACGATGTGGTCAACGCGGCCCTGCCTTCACGAATGACCGACACGACGCAGTCGATATTCGCCAGTTTGTACGTAAATGGACTGGCAATGGACGCTTCGCCGCCGGAAAGGCTAATACCGGCGTGGGCTGCTTTCAAGGCACCACAGTCGTTGGCCCCGTCTCCGCACATGGCTACGATGTAATCGAGCTGTTGCAAAATGTTCACCAGTTGGGTTTTCTGTTCAGGAGACATTCGGGCAAAGACGTTGCAAACGCAGATCAATTTCGGCAACAAATGGGGAAACCTTTTGCAGAAGATGTCGAACGTTTTCCCGGACACGGCCAACTGATAGGACGGCTTAATTTGGTGGATTTGGACGGAAAATTGGTCCGCATCCGGTCGTCTGGTTTCTTCTTCCGCCGATAGTGTAATTTCGTCGGGATGGAGTTGAAAAGTCAAGGTGTCAGATTCGACGGATTCGACGAAATACAACGGCAACGAGTTGTCGACAATCGAACATTCACGAGCAACGCAAGTGGCGGTGAGAATGTTGTCGCCGGTGACCATGACGGTTCGAATGCCCGCTTTGCGCAGTTGACCAATCACAGGCGTGGTTTGTGGTTTCAGGCGATTTTCAAAAATCAGCAGAGCCAAAAGTGTCAAGTCGTGTTCGATCGCGTCGCGGGACATTTTCATCGCTTTCAACAGACTCGTATCCATCAGGCGCATCGCCAACGCCAGCACCCGAAATCCCCGTTTCGTGTAATAGCCGAGCACGGAGTCGAAATTTTCCGGAATCGAACTCGACCGACAAAGGCTGATCACAGTTTCCGGTGCACCCTGCACAAATGAATCCATTTTATCCGATTTCAACAATATATATATATATGCAAATGCAAATGCATGTCCAACCCTACCTTGCAGTACAAGATGACTTCGTTGGAGAGCAATTCTCTGGTCAAGACGGACATGCGCTGCAAGTCGGACGAAAATGGAAACTGCTTCAGGACGGCAATTTCCACGCCGTTCGGATTCGGCTGGCGAACCAGGGTCGGCGGCAAGATGTCGAACCGTTCACTTTCGTTCACCGCTTGGCTCTCTTCGAACTGCCAGCCGGTCTCGTTGAACATCACCAAGTCCAGTGGATCTCCCGCCAACTGCTGCCCCATCTGCGTCAACGAATGGCAACAGGCCATAGCACGGACGATGCCGTGGCCGGCGTCGAAATCCCGCGCCTGCTTCAATTCCACCCTGAAAATGCCCCTGACACGAAAAGAAATTAATTGTATTAATTAATATCTTTTTTTTCCTCCCTGTTTCTTCATACCCTTGCTGCGGTGTTGGCAAAATTCCCAAAAAGTCCAGCCCGTCTTCGGTCAGCGTTCCAGTCTTGTCAAAGCAGACCACATTAATACCACCGCAAGTGTTCACTGTATTCGGCGAGATGCAGTAGATGTGCCTTTTTTTCAAACGCGATTCGGCCGCAATCACGCCCATCGTCATCGCTGCCGGCAAAGCTGGAGGTACGCATATTGTAATCAAATCCAACGCCCTACAACAATACAATACAATACAACGTTATTTATACAACTGTTCATCAGATTATTTTCTATTTACTATAAAAAATAAATTTTCAGACCTGACAAAAATTTTCCCAATATTACTTCCGCGTATTGTCATCAAAACGATCGTATAAATAATGCCGACACTGGCGATCAACGCGAGCACGCCGACAAAACGAAGCAGATCTTTGGTAAATTCAAAATCAACCGGCTTCGGATACATTATCGAACGAACCAATTGTCCTTTTTGCGTGCTAAAACCCGTACGCGTTACAACTGCCTAAAACAAAATAAACGATCATGGTTTGTTTCCAATTTTTGCTTTAATAAACCACCACAACAGAGATACATTCAATTCATTTATCGACCACATGCAAATGGAATTTGCTACTTTTACAAAATTGAAATTGAATCATTCAATAAACACAGTGCAATCGATTTCATTCCAAACATTCGTCGCATAAAGTGAGTGTGCATCATGACGCTTTATCAGCAGTAGCAACAACAACAACAATAGCAACACGCAATTTCAAAAATCAAAAGATGAAAATATTACAACATGCATGAGAAACATTTTTCTCTGTGAAGAATTTTAAAGATTATAATTTTACAAGTTCAAATATTGAACAAACAATTAATTTCAAATTAAATAATTTCAGAAAAAATATAAAAAAAACAAGAAACGAACCTTCACTTCGTGGCCTGAATAGTAACGAGTCTGCAATACATGAGTACCGCAGTACAAGGTATGCTTGGCGTGGATCTTGTGGTCGTAATTGACTTGAGTAGCACCGCCTGCTGGAATTGCGGTCTTCATCACCGGGACACTTTCACCAGTCAATGAACTTTCGTTGACAATACAATTGCCAAAAATAAGCACAGCGTCGCACATCATTATGCATCCTTCGGCTGGTATCAAAATCACATCCCCGGGTACCAGTTGCATGGTCGAGACGCATTGGAGTTGTTGATCGCGCAGTACGTTGATCACGTCGGCCTTGTGGACCGTCCTCTGCAACGCGATCTGGTTCTTCTTGATCTGATAAACATCCAGAGCTACCGAACATGCCGACATAAGCAACACTATCGACGCATAATAATAATACGTATCCGAGAACCAGATGGTGACGCTGAACAATTGAAAAACGTAAAATGGATTCAGAACCTGTAGAAAAATGACGAATTGAATTAATTGAAAATTCAAGCTGATAGCGGGAAATATCATTTTACAACCAACCAACAAACCAACCTCAGTAAAAACTAATTCCAAAACGGATTTCAAGCGGATTGCAATTTCATTGGTGCCATAAACGGCCATAAGCTTCGACGCCTGCTCGTCAGTCCAACCTCGCCAAGCGTGCAAACTTTCGCAGTCGATGTTGCCGTCGAAACTCTGCAGACGATGGAAACTGCCCAATTCGGCGAACCAGACAAATTTCAACTTCCGGTAAGTGAAATAGCGTAAGCTGCAATGTTCACGCAACGTGCCGCCTTGCTTTAATAAGCAAAAATTTTCCGGACGTGAAACCACACGCACCGGACGTCGAGACCACTGGAACGACTCGTCCCTACAAACAACAGCATCACAAAACATTCAAATTAATGGGCAATAAATTCATCAATTTTAATAAATTCAATTAATCACCTGATCAGTACAACGTCGGCACGCTTCAATGAACATCTCGTCAAAGCTGCTTTAACGTAAAGCGACGGTTTCCAATGGAGAAGCAGTCTGAAGAAGCCCAAAGTTAAAAAGCTGGCCAAACGAAGCAAAAATCTTTTCCATCTGCATTCGCAGTAACCCCAAATAGTTATCCGAGTTCGCTCGTCAACTTCCACCGACGTTCCACCGTCGGCAGAAGACAAGCCCATGAGAAAAAGGCGTACTGAAAAATACAATTCAATCAGGCAAAATTACACCAACCAACCGGAGCATATTCATCAACTGAATCCCCCCCTCCCCCTCTCCATTTTCAGCACTATGGCAAAACATGAAGCTGAACAGAAACAAGTACAAAAATGAACTGCCGGAAATGCAAACTGCCACAGTGAAGTGAATCATTGCCGGAAAACGTGAAACTGGATCATTATTCACTGTGAAACGGACGCAAAATTATTCACAGATCAGACGTGAGCAATACGGTAAATATTTGCATTAAAAATGAAATGGATAAATTGAAAAACTTAAAAATTGCTATTTTCACTGCAGAATACGCGAAAAATTACAAATTAATACTTGAAGAAACTTTCCTAATAAGATAGCATTCAAAGAAACAACTTTTTAAATGAACAAACATTCCCTCTCAACGATGACAACAACACTGCTTCTATAAAATCACTCTTTTTTTCAGCTTTTATACAGTGAAATAAAATTCTAGAAAACAATTATAACAAAATAAACAGTAATCAAATAAATGAAACATAACAACAAATTTAAATATTAAAAAATTCGTCTTTCATATTTACCAATTCAAACAGAAGAATATGAGCTAAGTTACACCTCCAACTGCGTTTCTTTGATCAAAGAAACGTCTTCAATCTTTGCAATTTCAATTAAATCCAATTTTATCACTCCTGAAAAACAGCAACAATTATAAACGACATACTTACTACTTCAAGTAAGCTAAAAGTACAGAAATCATCTCAAGTGAACAATATACTTCAAACAATTCATCTACGAGTAAATACAATAATACATTTCAAAATAATGAATAAATGAAAATACCAAAATACCACTAAATTGTCAAAAAACACTTGAATTAACAGGTAAGGACACTTGTTCTACAGGGCGATCACTGCAAACAATAGCACGATTGATTCAACGCTTTATTTTTCAACTCTAAAATTATAAACATCAATAAAATGTTAGATAAGGCAAAACAGTCAAATTTGCAATCAGTTCAAAGTTCTTCCTGCCATTATTTGCATTTCCAGTACAATTCACAAAAACAGTTGGAGATGTTTGAAAAAAACTAATCAATCAATTTGAAACTGATTAGCCTAATAAAAATTTCATCTAATAAATAACAATGAAAGTCATTAAAAATCATACTCATAAACAAGATATACTATGTATGTATTATTATAATCCTTAAATAATCATTCAACTAGGAAAATGAAATTGAATATACAACAAAAAATGACACAAAAATGGATACATTAAAATGAAAGTTGCGTTTATTAGTAGATAAATTAATAAAATTTTATACAAAAATAATTAATAAATAATATATTGTGAAAAACAAAGAAGAAACATTCTACACAACACATAAAACTAATTTCTTCACTTGAAACAAATATTTTAAAATTTAAAGCAAAATAATGAATTTCTGCTCAAATTATCAAATTTGAAAAGCAAAAATTGATAATTCCAATGCAAAAATTCATCACTTTCATTTTAGAAAATGGACTTAATTTTAGAAGGCTAAAGACACAATAAAATACGAAATAAAATGTGATTTTATACATTTTTGCAAAAAAAACATGCTATTTATTTAAAAAAAATACATACGTAAAGGAATATCAAATTACGTTAACCTCAAGCTATTGAAATAATACAGTATGAAAACAAAGAAACAGTATCAAACAAGCAAGTTTAATTCAAGAAATATTTTATTTATTTACGAATGATGCCAATTGTAAACTTGGCATTTTCTAAATAATTCATAATTTTTAATAAAAATTAAGTTAAAAATTTATTTTTATACTGAAATATGAACAAAATAGAATAAACAAAGTGTTTCATTTGGATTTATATAGTCGGTATACTATACAAATAAGCTGCTCTTATTTTTTAGTTTCATAAAGAAAACTCAAATAATATAAGCTAATTTTAAATTTTTAAAATGATAAAAAGAGCAATATTTATTTTTAACTTCCAATGTGAACATTTTAACTCCAAAGTGATTGAAATAATCTGTAACTTTCGAATCTACCTTTTCTTTTTGCTCGAAACGTGTTGACGTTGCGAGATTATCAAGATATCTATGTGAAACTGTTTCAATGATGAGAAACACCAAATGATTCAAAAATAATCTCAGCTAATTTTGTACTTTTATATCTGACGTCATATATTTGCTCATTTGCCGAATAGTGGGATTTATAATTGTGTATTATTTGCTCTGACATCAAGCATGGTCATAAATTTGCCAAATATTGCACTTTTGCACTGAATTTCCTACGGTCATTTTTCGGCAGTAAAATTGACGCACAAATGACGAAATGTACAAAGTGTCAAGTAATCCAGCCGCAATACCAACGTTTTCTCATTGTTCGCAAAACAATCAAGACGGCTGCTGAATTTAAATTGAATCAACGCAGCTTAATCGTGTTCCATTTATTCACCGAATCAATTGCAATTCGCATATTTCATAAATGGCTGACAAAGGTTTGGAGTAGTTATCGATTTGGGGGAGGGGAGGGGAGGGGGGGGGGAGAAGAGAAACTGTCATGCTTAGATAGAGATGTCAAGCATAGAATTGCTATAGGTTTTCCACTTTTTGCAAATCTTCTCATAAGAACAATTTTTCCAACAACCTTTTCCCCCATTAATGCCTCTTTTATTTGTTAACAGTTCTGTTTCACGCTTACGTGTTGTTCTGGATTTAGAGTGATGCTGTTGTCCAAGAGGGGAATTTCAGTTTCATTTGCTTGTCTCATTTGCTGTTACTAATGTCAGATTAAGGGAAATTTTTATTCGCAAATTAAATTCATCTGCTCTGTTCGATTTAGCTGCACATGTTCATTTTCTACGTCACGTCGAGGGTCAATTACCAATGACAGTTAGCCCAGGCACTGCAATAGCAATCACTTAGTGGGAAGAATTGCATACGTTCAACTTTGAAATTCCACGGTAAGATATTTCAAAAAGGCTTCTCTGTATGGTAAAATTTAAAACAATAAAAAAACTTTTTATAATAAAATCTAACTCGAATCAAATTACTGAAAATAAACAAATCATTATTAATTAGTATGCAATAAAAGGATTTGTCACGATCAATCCAATGTTCAATTGTACATTAGCTTGTGCAAAAAAGAATGAATATTCAGCATCTTTTCCATTTATCTGAAATTTATAAATTAAAATAATAAGCAATCATTAAATATTATTTTATTTAATCTAGTTTCAAATCATTTTATTAAATTTATATACAAAAAATTTAATTTCAATTTTGTTAATTTGATAATTACTAAAAATAAATCTTTGCAAAGTTGTTCTACGGCAAGTCATTCACAGCCAACGCTAATATGATCGTGCTGCTTGTCCAACAGCTGCCATCTCTATGAAGCGGATGTTGGCTATAATTGTTAAAAGCCATTTTTACGACCAATTTTAATAGTAAAACTTTGCGTGCCGAATAGTAAGTTATCTGTACTGTTCACCAACGGCGCCAGCATGCTCGCAATAAAATACTAATATTAAACCTGTCAGTACTATCTACTCGTAAAATAAAGGTCATCACGGGTTATTAAATGTTCCCTTGCAAAACGTTTTCTATTCTATTCTATTCTTTCTGATGTAGCAGGTTAACTGAAATTACCATATCCGGTATTGGAATTTATTACGAAATTACTGTATACTGTCGAAATGCAAGTACAGATAAAAATGGAATATTCAACTTTTTTATTTAAACAATAATATTTAATGTATCAAGTGATGTTGTGAAAAATGTAAATGCAATACAAGAAACTTTCTACCAAATAACGTGAAAAGCTGGTAGCATTGAATTTAAATTGCTTGGCATTTTTACATCAGAAAAAATGTTGCTGAAAAGCTGATGTAGCATCGTCATTCGTTTGTTTGTTGAGTCATCCATGACTATTATCAATTATATTCAGTTGCGTTATAATCGACTTGGGCGGCCGCCCCCCCCCATTGCGAAAAATTTTATGCAACTTTTATTATGTTCATCCCCTGGATCCCAAATAAATCGTCTGGATACTATATCCTCACCGCCCCCCCCCCTCCCTGTAAATTAGACGTATCAACGCTTCTGATTATAATGTACACACGTACAATGTGCACAAATGATATGAATGTAAAAGGTAATGAAAGCAATGATTTTAAAATCTTTTCAACGATTCAAATTGTCTTTTAAACTTTATTATGATTTTATATATTCAAAAAATGAATTCATCACAGTTTTCAATGTTAAATAATAACGAATTATTCTTTTTTATAATGAAAATTGTTTCTAAATTTTGTAAATTTCATTTTTCAGTTTTCACGCTATGGACAAATTTTCGAATTATTGCTAATTAAATTACGACTGAATGCTTCTATTCTATGTATTCTATTTTATGATAAGTATAAACTGTGTGAGGATAAAATTGTTTAAAAGTTCTACATTATTCTTGCTTAATATGCATAACTTTTGCATTAATATTTTTTACATTAAAATGCTTTCAAAAAAATAATAAATAAGACCATGAGAAAGTATACAGAAATATGAATTTAAATCAAGGAAAAATCATTGAAGAAATGAAAAGAAAATATTCAATAGTTTAGTAATGTTGCAACTTTTATGATGCAATATTAAATGAATGAACAACATTTTCTGCAATAAATCTGAGTAATTTTACAATTCATTGTTTTAATTTTTATGTCAATGTAATTTATAAGAATAACATTTGCATAAAATTGCATTAAATTTGTGAGATGATGTAATCACCGATGCAGTTTAATCTGAAAAGTTGTGCAATAATCATTTCTGATTGAAGATTAAAAATTGCCTTCTGTTCAAATAGCAGCTGACATTTTCTTAATGAAAATATTTGATAAGCCACTTTTGTTTTCAATGCGCTTCCTCATTAGCTTAATAAGTTGTTTTCGCAGATGTGGTTTTATTATTACTTGGTTACTTTTATTTTCATTTTTATAGCTGTCAATTTTGTTTTGAGATGTTCAGAAATACGTGAGCTTGTACAGTTAGCTGTATGTCAAATGCTTATTTCATATTTGCATAGTTTTGTTTCAAAAAATTTCAAATTGCATATGCAATTTCTCTACCAAAGCATAGTATAGTAGCAAAAGCATCCTTTTGACAAAACAAAGATTTATTCAGGTTGATCACAATTGATTGGATAATAAAATGATAAATTAAAATTTTCCAATTTCAAGTTGTGTTAACAAGAAGCAATTATTGTTGAAATTTTGATTAATTTTATTCATTTCTTGATTTTTATGATATCAACAAATAATGGAAAAAATTTGAAATCAATCATTGCATGAAAAATTTTACACGCTTGTTTTGGCATTCTTTAGTTCAGCTGAACCAAAACAACTTTTTAATAAATTTAATGCATTTTTCATGCATTCATCTTGCACTGTTATACTATTGGAAAAAAAGAAATGTACAGCAGTATATATATTATTAAAATTACATTCAATTTTTTTAATCAAAACAACTAGCTAGGCTTTGTATAAAATTCAAATTTCCAAATGGTATTTTTGTTTTACTTGAGCCACTTGGTCAAAAATTACAGAATGTGCTACAGCCTGAAAAAATAAAATTTTCATTCAATATTTTATCACCATACTGCATGCAGATTAAAATAAACAACATTGTTTAATATCAATTATTAACACTTTTCATCGAAATATGAAGCTGATTCTGCAAGGAAAGTTTCAATTTCTTTCATCAGAGGCAGTAAATTTCATATGCAAAATTAAAAAATTGTATTATACGTTATTTTCTTTTTGTTATTCAAGGCAATTGACAGTTAAATGTTTAAAAAAGAAAAGTATAAAATTTTAAAGTATTTTAATTACTTATAGTATTTTTGAAAAAAAATATATGCTCTGAATAGGTGTAAAGATAGAATTTTAAACAAAACTAAATTTTAAGAAATTTTCATATTTCATTGTTATAAAATCATTATTGTTGTGATAATTATTTCCTATAATCTATTTCAAGTGAATCAATTTATTCAATGAAATATGTATTTATTAAATAATCCTATGATAATTATGACCTAATTGTCATAGGATGTGTTGTCTTAATTTGCAAGTATCTGATGCATCAAGTAAAAAAGAAATTAATTTCTTTTTGGAATATATCAATAAATGAAACATAATCGGTTTATTTGGCAAATATCAAAATTTGAAAAGTTTTCAAATATTTGCATTGTTGCGATGTGAAAAAGTATAAAATTAGAGTGAATTATTTTTGTACACAAGTGGTGTAGCGTATAATTTCCTGAAAACGTGCCAAAATTGATGAATTGGTGTGCAGGTTCAAATGAAGTAAAAAAGCTGAAATAATGAAATTTATCATTTTCGTCATCATCAAAATTTTCAGTTGTTGAATGATGTTATTGAATTGAAAAATGTTGAAATTTATAAAATAAAGATGAAAAAGACTATTTGTATTAATTAAAAAATGAGAAATTATTATTCCTTTTTTGTTTTTTCAAATGATTTATGCCAGATGTCGCTGGTGATTTTGTAGATCAGGTCACAATAGTTCAGTTCAGGCACACTGTAGTGTTTTTTTTGGACAGTGGTTGGCGCCATCTAGTGATTGCGGTCTGGCGCTTTGATGGTTCAATTGGTCAGTGTGCTGGTGAATTTTTTTTTGGCCGTAGCGCCGGTGCTCGACCTGACCGTTGGTCAATTCGTCGACCCATGGTTCGATTGACCCGTTGCTGGGCTTGACGAAGAGTGGACCGTAGAAGAGCCAGGTGCAGGGTTTTTTCTTTGTTTCTTCCCCTGCTATTTCTCCTTCATGGGCATTTTCCATTCTTTCTGTCATTTGTCTCCACTAGCCGTGGCCGGGTTAATCTCCGTTGCCTGCTTTTCGACCCGGCTTGTCAGTGCCATTCATCATCCAGTCGCCATTCCCACGCCGACCCGCCCGCTGATCTCCCCCCGACCGCCAGCTGCCGCCGAGCTTTTCAACAATATCTTGTTAAGCAAAATAGAAGCAAGCAGACGACACAAGAGGGGTCTGTTGTAAAGAAAACCTCTGCGCATATCTGTATATAGTTATATGTGTATGCATAGTTGGAATTATTTCAGTATATTTCATCGTTGCTGTTGTTTCATTTCTTCTACTGTGAATTGTAATCAGGTTGGAAACTGGAGAAAAGATAACCAACAAAAAATACATCCATAGCTTGTTTGCGTTAGCTTATAAAGGGCACCAACATCTTCGACTACATAATACCATCTGTGTCTGTTTGCCATAGGCTTTACAATCTGGGCGTCAACCTCGGCTCCAGTTCGCCAGCATATCAACATTTTTCTGCGCCAATGCATATTTTTATTAGTACGTTTTATTTTTTATTTTATTATTATTATTATTATATTTTTGCTTCTTACCTAGTAACTCAGTTTTGAAAATTGTCATTCAGCATTTTTGTTTAATCTGTGCACAATCCAGTATCAACGTTTTCCGTTCTATTCACATAATGTTGAGGTTAATCCGTACTTTGCTGGTACAGTATACCGAAGAAAGAACTTATTCATGGAAAACGACAAAAGTTAAAAATTGTCTCTTTTTGTCTGTGTGGAGAGTTTTCATTTTTACGTCAACATAAAAAGCATAATAATAATAATAATAATAATATAAAACGATACATTGATCAACAACGTCTGTAAACATTGATTCAAGTCAGCAGCTGGACGAGATGTTTGGATTACAATTCTGCAAGTCTTTCTTCAGAATAGACTTGTTGGTTGTAATTGTATACATTTTATATTCACCAGCTGAACAGTTTTTCAAGTCTTCAAATATTCCCATGTTAAAATTGTCATTCATTTTCTTCTATATTAATGTTGAAAGAGAAATTCAATCTCTTCTTCTTCGAAAATTAATAAGCCATGCGTTACTTATTTGTTTTATTTAAGAAATTTTTACTTGTTAAACTTTAAAAATTTCCTACTTTATCAAATTTAGGAAAATTAATATATTATTTGGGAAAAAATATCAGAGTTTCGTGTTGGATAAAATTTGAACAACAACTTTCACAATGAATTAAAAAGATAATATCATTACTTGGTCCGTTGTCAATTGAAAAGTTAGCTTTGCATTTTCGAAAGTTTCAACGTCATCTTTCGTCGATTGACAAATTTACAATATCGACTTATCTGGAAATCAAGCTCAATTTTCCAATTCTCATCAGGAGGAAGTTGTTGAATTCAAATATTTTTCTTTTGAGAATAAATAAACAGTTTTTAATTATTTTTTATTACGTCATATGAATTTTTTTGAATGTTAAATATTTTAATTTTTTTTTCAATTGATGAATAAATTAACAATTTCGCGTATGAATTACTTTGAATAAGCGTGAAAATGAAATTTGAAATTGTCCAACGTTGTTATTGATGAAACGTATCGTCTAGTAAATGTGCCGCTTTTAGATGAAAATTTATTTTAATTAGTTAATTTTTGAATTAAAAAAAGTTTAATTTATTGAAGGTTTTCTGTAATTGATGTAATTTGAAATTTATTTAACCTGAAAATCAGTGAAATGTTGCAATTTCGCTCAAAAGTCAACTATCAATTTTGTTTTGAAAAGCATTCACCGTGCGTTGATTTTGATCTTTTACTTTTTCTGTATTTGTTCGTCATCTGCTGTGTACTATATTACAAGTTTCTTATAATAATAGTAATAATAATAATAATTTTTTTCTGAGGAATATCATAAAATTCGAATAATTCAACATTTACTTCTTTGGCATATAGTTAGTGAACTGGTTTTCTACGTTGAGTTGAATTTTTAGCATGCAGAGTTAGTTGGATCTGTTCTTCTGGTGCTGGTGGTACTGTTTTGTGGCTTATTTGTAATAATTAATGTGCGTGTGACAGAAAAAAGCCGCAGGTGGTGTGGCAATTTTTCATATTCACTTGCGAGCACCAGTTTTTGAGTAATGTTCGAACAACTGTTGTCGTCAGTAATTTCATTTCACTTTATTAACCACGCCTTTAATTTGTGATAAGTTTGTTTTGTTTTGTTTTTTTATTTGATGGAATTTAATTTATTAATTTTAATAATTGTTTGATATTGTGCTGTTTTTTTTACTTTTCAATTCAAGTTTGATTGTCTGGAAACGACGCTAGCGCCGACTGGTGAGTTGTCGGCGAGATCACATCAGACACGCACATCACATCACATCACTTGCGAGAGTTTGTGCAGTGTTGGTGCGCATTTTGACGCTGTGCAGTGATCTGTTTCACCGCTACTGCTATTTTTTGTCCCATCAAAATATTCTCCTTTTTCTAATCTTTCATTCACCTTGGTGCCAGTTTGTCTGAATCGTGAACATGCGTGGGCGTGACGAAAAATTGTTCAACATTAAAATTGTATTAATTTTTTTCTGTTTACTTTTAGTTGCAATTTTTGGCTTTATTAAAAAATTTCAAACAACAACATAAAACACGTAATGATCCGACATGCAGCTTTGGCTTTGCTGCTGCTGCTGCTGCTGCTTCTTCTCGCCTGTCCAATGCTGCGGGTTACCGGTGAACCTGCTAACAACAAACGCTACATTAACGCTGTGCCTTACGAAGGTCAGTTTGTTTATTTGTTTGTTTGTTTGTTTGTTTCAGTGTTCAAATTATAAATGACTGTAAAAATAAATATTGTCGTGTGCTTGTAGATGGATTAGCGTCGATAGCGTCGTTTGAAACGCACGACATTAGTCATTATGGACCATTGTTCATCGACGCTTCTCGTGGTTTCTTGATTGTCGGAGCGAGGTAAGAATCCAGTTTATTTATTATTGTTATTAATTTTTAAATTTTTACGGTTAATAATTATTTTTTATTATAAAATATAAATTATTGTTTGCCATTTGGCGACGTGCCGATCGATGTTTGTTTGAACTTACGTTAGCTTTGTTGCGTGTAGTTTTTTCAGTGGGCGGGGAGGAGGACGGAATGTTGTTTGCTTTGCCAGGTGTGCTGGCGTTCAACGGAAGCGGTCGGTCATTTCCACCGAGCCCACAGTCAACTTTACTATTATGATTATGATTAGTCGCTTTTGTTTTCTAATCCTATTTGGGTGTGGTTTTTTTTTCATTTCATTATTTTTATTTTTATTTTTCATACAGTTTTCATCATTTTATTTATTTATTTATTATTTTCTTTGGTATCATCGAATTTTTGATGAGCAGATTGAAGAATTAGAAGAAAAATTGCAAATTTAGCACAATCATTTCAAGCTGCAACGGGGAAACCTTGAAAATAACGGCTTGTTGCTTTACCGTGTGAAATAGATTCTATTTCGTTGACAGTTTCGCTTGAGGGCACAGGAACAAAATTGCATTGACTAACAAACAATGAGCACTTCTTTTTATCTGCCTCTCTTTCTTTTGGCTTAAAAATGATATTTTGAAAAAAAATAAGAAAATAACCAAAATCCCATGACCTGATTTTTATTATTTTTTAAATATAATCTATAAATTTTGACAATTGACATTGAGCACAAGTAACAAATTCAAAGATTGATTCAATGAATGAAATTATTATATTGTAATTTTTTTAAATATAGCTTTGTTGTGAGAAGCATATTCTTTTTTTTTTTTGCAACATACTTGTGAAGGTTGTTTTCGTGTGTGTGTGTGTGTGTGTGTGAAAAGGTTATCGGAAGTTGTTGCATTCAAGTTCAGCTAGCAATTCAGTTTTCCAATTAGCTACAATTTTAACGGTCACTGTTTGATCAGCTACATCTACCTTTCAAAATTATATGCAAAAGCTGCTGCACTGCAAATATGCAAATTCTATTACAAATAGACACACGGATGCGTAAATGATTTTAATTTTAATTTTTACAATATGAACTTGCAATTGAAAAGTAAATTATTACAGTTTATATTACTTATTTTTTTCTTCTTCAAAAGTTGTCCGTTTCGATTAAAATTGACGAAATGAAAATCTAGAAGCGGTGAATGTCACAAAATGTAAAATTTATTTATTGTCCATTCAACCTGTTTTTGTATAACTAGGGAAAATTAGTTGATACAAGAAACAAGATATATTATACAACCTTGATTTATTTAATCGTTGTTGTTGTTAAGATGGGATCAAGATGAAAAATATTTATAAAATTGATTTATATTTTTACATTTCAATGATAAACCAGTTCTTTTTTTTCAGTTTTTATGTGAAAATATATTTAATGTGTATCTTTTTTTTTATTTTATCAAAAATTTATGTAAATTTCACTGGTATCTTATATCCTTCATTGATGGGAATGTTGTTTGCTCAGTTTTAATTGATGTGGTGAAAAGAGTGACAAATTAATTGAGATATTTAAATGCAGATGTGCAGTTGATCATTTTTTACGCTTCATTAATTCGATTATGCTGTGCCGGGCGGTGTCCTGTGAAATGGGGAATTTTTCATCCGGAAGCAATGACCTCAAACTCTGGAGAATTTCCATTTCCATATTTTGTCCATCATTTCTGCTTATAATAAACAGTTTATATATATTTTTTTTCTTATTTTTCGAATTTACAAAATACATTTTATTTTTATATTAGATAAATATCCGTTTACATGGAATTTCAATTTATTTTTTCAACAGATGTTTATATTAATAGTTTTTATTTATATTTAATGCCCTATAACCAGATATGTATTGTTGTTATTATTATTATCCTATTCCCCAAGTGTTAAAAGTTTCATTTTAATTTTTCACACATTTATCAAAATGGCAGGTGGATCAGTTAGTTGGCTGAGCTGTTTGTGATAAAATTTCAAATTTGTTCAAATAATAATATTTTTTGAAGTGCTGTCGCATATGTCACTGTTCATTTAAATTTGCTACTTGTTGAATGATATTTAAAATAGATTTGAAAAAAAAAACAATTTTTTGTTTTCTTAATGGAATGTTTTAATTTTTTCATTTTTTGGTGGAAAACAGGGGCAAGGCAAAATTGCCGTTGGATTAATAAAAATAAAATGGTGAATTTTGAGAGTGCTGTGCTGTTGTGTTGTTTATTGAAGCTTTTTGATTGAAAGATGTGAATTGCCATGTGGCATTTAGTTGGCTTGGCTTTTTGTTGTTTGGCGTTGACAGATGAAATTCTGGCACCGCATATGCAGCAAAGTGGAGTGAATGAATCGATGAGACAGATAGAGAGAGAGAAGGGAAGGGAAGGGAAGGGGATAGGGATTTTGTGGAACTTGTGCCACAATGGGAATAATAATAATGAAGTTTGTTTCGAACCTTGTCTTGACTCGAAGCAGAAGCTATTACTAAGTAAGATAGCTGAAAAGAATCAGCAGTTGTCACATGTCAGCTTTTCACTTAGCTACTCAATAATTTAATAGAATTAAAAATGCCTTCAGAAAAAAATTTGCACAGCGTGCGTATTCATAATTTTCTCAAATATATATAGCTGGACGTGCGTGTTGATTTGACAAATTGATAATTTCTTCCAATTTTGTTGATATGAAAAGAACAATTTTTCGTATGTCAAAGGTCGAATATGCTGACATCCAGAGGTCAAGGAGGCAGGCTTGTTGTTCTTGCTGTTGTTGTTTTGACAACGTTGCATCTTTATTATTTGTACAAAAAATTATTTTCATTCACACGCAATATGAGTGTCCAAAAATGTCGATTGGGTCAAAAGTTTATGCACACACACGCAGTAACATATTTTTTTCTCAAGTGCATTCTTGAAAAATGCTCATAAAATAAAACATACTGCTGCATGCGTGCATGCATGCATGTATGAACGAAGTGGTCTGGTGATTGTGTTGTAATAATATTTTTTTTTTGATAAATTTGATCGATATGATTGAAATTGATATGTGAAATATACAGTTTAGCGACTGGATGCAAGCAATTTATTGAAAAAAATGCTTAACATTTACATATTAAAAATAATTTTTTTCTTTGATATTATTTATTGTAATTCAAAAAAAAAGAACAATTTACAAGTACGTGTACAATATTTGCATAATTTTTTTTCTTTTCGGATTTCAAATATTAAAAGTATACGTAAATTGTGAATATGTGTGTTATATTTGAAATGGTGAAATTGGCATTATTGATTGGTAAATTGATTATGAACAATTTTTGTCATCCAATGCAATGCTTTGTTTAGAGATGCAATTTTGAAGATAACTCTCGACTCGCTGGTCATTCTCCAACGAGTGGATGTGCCCGCCTCGAGCGATCAAATCGATCGATGCTATGGAGGTGGAAAAGACAAGGTAAATTTAAATTTATTTCTTTACAATTTTTTTTCAATTTAAATATTATTATTATTATTTTAGGTGAAGGATTGTCGAAATTTTATTCGAATGATTGCACAAGAGTCGAACAATTCGTTGCTCATCTGCAGTACAGGTGCATTTCGACCTACCTGTTCAATACGCAATGTATGATTGTGTATTAATTGTATTGATTTGTAAAATTGATTGATTGATTGATTGATTTGATAATTTAAGATGGAAAATTTCAATTTGATTGGAAAAATTGAAGATGGAATCGGTTATGCACCTTATGATCCGAACTATTCACTTGCCTATGTTATCACTGAAAACAGGCAAGTGATTGTTGGTGTTTCGTTGAATTTTGTCGGCACCGATGAAGCAATTGTTCGCATTCGACCGGCAAATAAGCAACTTCGAACAATGAAAAATGATAAATTTACCTTAAACGGTATTGGTATTTATAAAAAAAATGCTTTTTGTTTGTTTGTGAATTAAATTTTTTTTTTTAATTTTCACAGAGCCGCATTTTGTTGCCGCTTTTGAAATTGGTCCTTTTGTTTATTTCTTTTTCCATGAAATTGCAATCGAACATTTCAGCCACAGGCAGGTCAGTTCGCTTGGAATATTAATCTTTTATATTAACCTGGTGTTTCTTAATTAATAATCATAATATTATTATGTTGTTTGTAATTTTCAGATTCGATACTCTCGTGTGGCACGTCTGTGTAAAAATGATACCGGTGCGAGCAAAGGAATCTATGCTCAAGCGGTAAGTTGAATATAATTTATTTATTCATTCATTTTGAAGTATAATTAATTTTTATACGGTTCGAGCAATTTTAAATATATATATGTATATTTGTTTTTTATTTCCAGTGGACCAGCTTTTTAAAGTCACGTTTGATTTGTCAAGAGATGGATAAAGTGATTTATGATATTGTGCAAGATGTTCAATTTTTGCCAAGTGAAAAAATTTTTTATGCAATTTTTACATCATCCGAGTAAGTGTATACTTTATTTATTCACAATGTGCATGAAATAAGATGTATCATTTTATTTGGTTTTATGTCTTTGTATGATTTGATTTTAAATGCTCATTAATATGTATGTGTTTATCTGCAAATTCAGAAAATGTGAATATTTTACTGTAGGCATTTTTTATTCATTATTTCTTAAAAATGGATGGAAAAATGCGGCATACTTACTTTGTACATTGTTGTATTTGCAGAGTTCAACTTCCTGGTTCAGCAGTTTGCGTTTATTCGTTGGAATCGCTTGAATCAGTGTTCAGGGGTCCGTTTTTGTCAAAACATGTACAGCCGCCTTATTTATGGCGGGATATTCCGAATCCTCAACCTAACTATATGGTAAGTGTGATTGGAAGAATATTATAATTTTTTTTACTAATTTTTTAATTTGAATGATTAGAGCATTATTGATTTCTTTTTTCATTTAGTGCGAACAGCGCCTTACTGACTTTTTAGAAATGCCAAAATTGATGTATAATGTCATTTTGCCAATTTCTTCTACACTTTTGGAACAGTCGTCTAACGAAAGGTTTGCATTTATTATATATTTATATATTTATTTATTTAACAAGTTGTATGATTTTATATTAAGTAATAAAGAATTTTTTTCTGTTCAATAGTTATACTCATCTGAGCGTTGATACAGTAAGAGTGAAGAATGATTTATTGGTCACTGTTTTGTTTGTACTGGAAGTTGGTGGAATTTTGAAAAAATTTGTCCACATGAATGACCAACTGTGCTTGATTGAAGTGGTTGAATTAACTCCGCCTGGAAAGCCGTTGTTGGTGAATGAGATGAAGTTGGTTTCTTCGAAAGTGAGAATTTTGAATTTGCACAAATTTTTCATATTTTTTTTTAATTTAAATGCAATCTTTTTTGTATTTTAAGGGAATGTTGTACTTATCAATGGAAGAACGTTTGATGCGTGTTCCAGTGCAGCGTTGTTCGAATTACAAATCCAGAGAGTGAGTTCATGGATTATTTAGTAGTAGTAGTAGTAGTAGTAGGTTGAAATTTGCACTATTCAATTGTTTTGTTTCTTGCTTTTGTGAACTAGGAGATGCATGGACGCCAAAGATCCGTACTGTGCTTGGAACATGCTGACATCGTCTTGCACGAAATTGAAGCATGAAGATATCGACAAGCCATATTGGCATCAATCAGCCGCCGGATGTCCGAACAAAAACATCAGCAGTAAATAAATTTTGAATTAATGATCCATCATTATTCGTGTACAATTTGATTCGTGCATTTGTAGTAGATGGAAAATTTGGCCCTTGGAGCGAGTGGATGCTTTGTGAACGCACGGGTGGTGGTTATGCGAAAGACGAAGGCTGCATGTGCCGCAGGCGGAATTGTGACAGTCCGGCCGCGCAGTTTGGAGGCAAACCGTGCCAAGAAGCATCGGTCCAAGTGGCCAACTGTACAAGACATGGCAATTGGACGGAGTGGTCAGCTTGGAGTAGTTGTTCAGCCACGTGCGGTAGATCTTCCATTCGGATTCGCAGTCGTCATTGTACCAATCCGGCGCCGGCTTTCAACGGTCGCGCGTGCCTTGGACCGCCTCAACAGCAAGAACAATGCCATGTTGTTGAACACTGTCCGAAATTGTTGCCACCGCCGATTCACGGACAATGGTCAGCATGGTCACCTTGGCGACCGTGTTCCAAGCCGTGCGGAACCGGCACCCAAAAGCGCACCCGGACGTGCGACAATCCGTCGCCGCTGAACGGTGGCGACAATTGCGTTGGTGCGGATGAGCAGTTGCAAACGTGCAACGAAAGTCCATGCAAAGAGGTTCGCAAATGGTCCGAATGGACTCCTTGGCTGCAAGTGGACGCCGGTCCTGGTGGTCAGGTGGTGGTCAAGCGTTATCGACTGTCCTGCTCGGCCCGGGTCGAAAATGCTTCTCTGATTGCCATGTCGCCGTTGAATTCGCAGCGCAAGGTGTGCTTGAAAAGCATGGAAAACTGTTTGGACGGGATCGGTCTGGCTGTGGGCTGGTCACCGTGGACCGAGTGGAGCGCCTGCTCTGAAGTGTCGGGCATTCAGCAGAGGGAGAGGAGTTGCGTTAGTCGCAAGTGCGCCGGACCGAGCAGCGAAAAGCGACCCTGCACCAGCGCCTGCAAGGGCTGTCTCCCTTTGCCGGCCTGGTCTTGTTGGAGCGACTACACGGCGTGCAGTTGTACGGGCGAGTCGTCGGTGCGCAGGCGATGGCGGAGCTGTTTAGGGGGCAACAGTGCCGAAGATTGTGCCGGTCAAGCGTTCGAGACGGCTTCTTGTGTGGGCGAGCCTTGTCCAACAGCGACGGCGCAGGACTTGGAGGAGGAGGAGGATTCGAATCGCGGCCTGTCGTTCAGCAGCAGCTGGTCTGCATGGTCGAGGTGCAACGAGATCGGCTTGCGAGCTCGCGTTAAGCTCTGCCCCAAGGGTGCTTATTGCGATGACGAACCCGATATGGAATTGCACCGCTGCGCGGACGGCGAAACTTTGGACAGTCTGAACGCCCTGCAGTTGCGCGAAGATGCCGGCCATTGTACTGAGAATTTGGTAATCGTGGTCGCCGTGGTCGGCGGCTTGATCGCCTGCATACTGCTGGCGTTGATGTTCGTCTGCTGCGCCCGGTTCTATCCGTCTCTGCTCTGCTACACGAGCCTAGTTTCCAAGCAACAGCAGCAGCACCGGCCGGTGGCGACGAGCCACCACCCGCCAACTCCCAAGCCTGCCAAATCCAACATCTACACGCCGCCGCCGTCGATACGCAGCCACGGCAAAGGAGGTTCAGCTACAACGCACATCACGTTGAATCCGTTGGATCGGCTTTCAGTCAAAGATCTGGACGGTTTGACTGAACAAGAAACCCAGCTGACGTTGAAAAGAACAATGCGTACCAGCTTGAACACCAAAGATTACCTCTGAGAAAAGAAGGTGAATTTTTTTCGTTTTGCAAATGGCGTTCAAGCCTCCTTCTCCTCCTCCTCCTTCTTCGGTTCTATCGCTCAACTCGGTGCTTCTTTTTTTTTGCTTTTAAACTTTATGTTTTTACTCTCAGCAAAAAACAATTCAGTGTCAGAACACTTCTTCAACTTGACCAATCAGATCAACAGTTATGATTTCAGTAGTACAGTAACTGTGTATTATTTTTAATTATCCACGGATGGCTGGGTTGTATATCCATACATTTATACATATCTTTTGCGGGTTTTTTTGTGCACAAACGCGCAAAATTGTTTGTTTATACACGTGATTTTATTTACTTATTTATTTATTGCCATGCTTGTGTTTTATTCAATTTTTGCTTGTTGCCTGTGAGTTCAAAATTATTATTTACGGTTGATATTCGTTATTTGCAAAGTTGCTATTTGATGTTTCCAATTATCTTCTTCTCTCTACTTTCAACAATTTCTGCCATTTGTTGCACACATTGTTTGTTGAAAATGCTTCATCAGTATTGTTATTATTTTCCTATCTCACCAAATTTACCCACCTACTTTCATTCATGTACAGAAAAATTTGTTTTCTTGTTTCTTCCAAATTCCCAACTACGGTTGAATTTCATTTTTTGATTTTTCAGCTTTTTTCATTTAAAAACATTTTAGCTGTTTATCATACATGTATCATCTAGTGTGTAGTAAAAGTGAATGTAAAATAATAAATGCTTGAACTATAAGTTTGTGTGCTTTATATATATATATATATATATATATCAAAATATGAAAATGTTGAGAGTTAATATTATATTTCAAAATAAAACAAAGCACATTTAAAATTATCGACGGTGAATCAAATCAATAATGAATGAATGAATGATAGATAGATAGATAGATAGGTTGAACTACTTTCATTAGGAATAAATTTGAATTATGATGTTACATCAAAAACGAAGCACAAAAGTCATTCAAGTTTAAAGTTGTTTTTCAACTAGATCATTTGAACAGACAAAATGTAAATGAACAAAATAATGCAAATTAATATAAAGTTTAATACAAATGCGTGATAAAACAATTTCTGCGATTTCAACTTATTATAAATAAAAAAGCTAGCGCATTTTACCATGCATGTTCATAAATATTTGAACTGATAATAAAATTATATGAAACAGTTCATTTTTAATTTTGTTCATATTTATAGACATATTTATTGTATACATACATCCACGTTTAATAGAAACATTTTTCAAATGCATTATTCCTGTTCATAATAAAATATGTTAATGTCTATTAAGTGCGGATGGCTAATTAAAATTAATACTGACAAAATAACACTGATCTATATGCAAACATGTACAAATAAGTGCAAATGCCAATAATACCCAGACAGAGCGATTATAACTTAAAAAACTAATTTGTCAGGGATTGTGTAAAAATTTAATGTCCTAAAGTGTTGAAGAAGAGGCGTAAAAAGAAGCTTTACATCTTCTTGATTTTCTCAGGCTTAACGCTCTGATTATTCTTTGCAATTTCCTCTTTACCCTGCGCTCTGTAGTCAAAATTACATTCATGTCTATCCGTGTAGCGATGAAGGCAGCAAAAATCTGCACCACAGCGACATTCATAGGCGAATAATCCTAAACGTTTTCTGCATGTCTTACAACGTCTCGTAATTGGAGTTGAAAGGTTGCCGGATAAATTTGAAGACGAGCTAGACTGATTCATGCTGCTAGTATCGGCATCTGCCTCCTTTTGAGCATCCTCGTTCGTTGCCTCTGGGCCTTTCTGCAAGCACAAAAAATCAAATAAATCAAACATCAAAAAAATTGTAATAGAAAAAGTTGACCTCTTCATCCCGTTGATAGGGAACAAAAGCAGAAGAAGTAGAAGGCATAGATGGGATGCATATTGATTCACTCTTTTCCGTTTTTTCACTTTTCTCTTTTTCTACATTTGATTTAGCTGGCAATTCACATTGCACTTTCCTGTTCTTTTTTTTCGAATGCTTTTGGCGCCGTTTCATAAACTCTGAGAAACATTTTGAGCACATATCTTCCGTCAAAGGTGAACCATAAAACCCGCAACCGTTTTTGCATAACTTTGGTTTAGTCGATTGATTCGCATCTTGGTCTTGATCTTGATCCATAGTATCAATGAGCAAATTGTAATACAAGTGAAAAATGGCAGTGATTCGAGTTAAATATAAATAATCAGCAAAATTTTATTATAGTGTACTGATTTGCAAGTTGTGAAATCATACAAATTCACTGAAACACCGTTAGGAATGTAAATAAGGTCCTCGTAATTGTATTTCCGTTAAAATTGGTTGATCAAACGGCAAAAGTCTTTCAGCTATGAATAATTTCATCAAGAATGCAGAAGTCACTGTTTTTCATTTAAATCGTGCTATTTATGTCAATGAATAATTATGTTAATCACAAATGAAGCGAACACATCACAATACGCATAACTCTCATTTAATTAATATTATAATTTCATTTTAAAATTCAAATCATTAATTCCTGAAAACATTTAATCATACTGTAATTTTGTAGTTTTGCCGTTATTTAAAAAGTTGAATAAAATGGATTCCGCTGGCTCCTCACTTAGTGGTAAAATTCAAAGCTTTAAATTTGGAACAAACCTGAAAAATTCAAAGACAGCTGCAATATCAACTTCGAATGTTTTTGGCGATGAAGTCGACCAAGATGAACAGCCTGACGATCAACCGAAAAGAGTATTATTATTTTCTGCCGATCAGGATTCAAATGAAGATACCAACGATACAGAGATTATTATACCTTCTATTCCAAATTCTTATTTTTCCGACCAAACTGTACAAAATGACGAAGAGAAGAAAGTTGACGTTAACGTGTCGTCAAGATTGTTTGTTGATCAATACTCCAGCGAAAATGATATTGATTACGATTCAGTACCTGTATCCGATTATGGAAAAGCGATTCTGAAAGGCCTTGGCTGGTGTGAAGGTAAAGGAATTGGAAAGACTCATCAGAAAGTTGTGGCAGTGATTCATTCTGCTCCCCGACCGAAAGGATTAGGCCTGGGTGCGGTTTTGCCATCTGTTAAAAAGCCAAAAATCGACGAATCCGGTAAAACAGACGATTTATCTTTAAAAATTGGTGCTCTTGTTCGTTGGGATTCAAGTCATAATGGCACTTTGTATGGAAAAGTAATCAGTATGGATGAAGACAACTCTCGAGTGATGTGTCAAACTACTTTGTCGAAAAAGACCGTTAGTCTAAGTCAGTTCAGTATTACTGTAGTTACTGCTGATGAATATGCTGCTAAAGCAAAGTGCATTAATCAATCGAAATTTGAAGAATACAAGAAAAAAAGTAAGAATGATAACAACATGAACAACACTATTCACATTAGGACTGGTGACGAACGGTTGAAAAATGAGAAACCCCAAACATCGGGAAGCCAGATCAGCCGTCCCAGAGGATGGGTTTATCCTCAGATTCGTGTACGCTTTGTTGATCGGAATTTTGCAAAAGGGAAATTTTACAAACTGAAAGCTTACGTTGATGATGTGGTAGCACGTGGTTGTTGTACAATTGTTTTTGACAATGGCGAAGTACTAGAAAATGTCACAGAATCTCAAATTGAAACTGTTATTCCTCGTCAGGAGCAGAGCTCTGTTATGGTGGTTTGTGGAAAATTTTGTGGCCAGTTAGGCCGGATTATTCATCGCGATACAAGAAACTGCCGTGTTTTAGTTGCTTTAGCAGAAAATACTGTTGAATTGTCTTACGATGATGTTTGTGAATACATTGGCGAAACTGAAGATTGAACTTAAACAGTTAGCACATCTATACGATGCTATTTATCTTATTATTTATTGTTATGGCCAATTTTTGTTATTCTAATGTACTTTTTTATTATGTAATAAAGGGAATTTTGCTTAAACCAAGAGCGATCACTTTATAATTTGAAAATGACTCGGAAAATATATTTTTCCATTTAAAAGCATTCGTTGATCAAGTTTAATCTACTTAACAGCTTCTCGCCTAAAATAGTTTTTTTTTAAATTACTCAATATGAAAAGTAACAATTATGTTTGCTTCATAATGTAATGTAAAGTAATAAAAGTATCGATCAATGATATGTTAATGATTGCAATAACATAAATCAACGCCACTTAGAAGGTAATTTTTAGTTATTCATTGTTACATAATATTTATCAATTAATATTAGAAATAAAAATTACCCAAAAAATATCAGAATACTTCACTTTTACTACTGTGCGTGTCAATTGATCAACAATTGAGTTTCAGGCCATATTTTACAAAATATGAATCGTTTATAAGTTTGGACACTGTAATGTGCAAAAACAAATGAAATAAGATATTCAGTATTGAAATGTTCTTAGTATTTTATTAGCCCATTGTTGCTGTTTTGCTCTTTCATATAAAAACAGTAATTTTCGATTTTCAGATGGTATTTAAGTAATCTGAACCTCATTATATCAATCAAGAGAATAAAAAGCATATACTTGATGTTGCCTGTTGATTGTCGAATTGTTCAACCGTCGAATCACACCACACAGCCTCATACGACAAATTATAAAACTAATTTTCTGAATATTTTGAAATAAAGCTGTTTTTCTCGTTTTATTCAATAATTGTTTAATACAAGTTATATGTGATAAAACATCGAAAGAAACCACTTCTCAGTAACATGATAGTATATGATGATGGTTTATTACAAATATTAGTTTAAAAACACTTGAAAACATTTTTGCTGCTTAACTGACTTGTAATTAAACATTTGATTATTCCGTATTACTTGATGTGTCATCTACGTTGATGTACAAGATTTTAAAAGGATTTCAGAAATTAATTTGAAGCTAGTTTTTTTTGTAACTCTAAAATACCGGTAAAATATTCATAGAATTAAGTGAATACATACCTCGTTTGCTCTCATGTATTGTGAACTGTAACGGCGGTAAAATTATTTTATGTATTACGGTAGAAGAATTAACTATTGCTTCTGAAGTTTTAATTTTTCCAGTTTAAAATGAGTGGCATAATTTTTGTATACCAAAAATAGCTTTTGCATATAATAACATTTTCCAATGGATTTCAGTATAGGAAGCTTTACATACTGTCGAACAATAAAAGTGTTATGTAGTTGAAAAATAAAATATTTGCGTGATTTGATGCATGATTCATGTCAATTGTTATGTGCCTATATCAGTTAATAAGCTATTTTTAAATAATATTTTAGCACTAATTTACTTTATTTATGTTTATATATTTATTATTTAAGCTGTGATTGTTTTTTTTTATTAATTCGGTAAATTAAGCAGCTGAATTGTAAGGTTTGTCAGACTTCAATTAAAATTTTTTTCGTATTTGGTTATACTACTTTTTCATATTTTCTGTGCTGTCAATTATTAGTTTAATAGCTTACATTTTTTTACTAAAATAATTTTCAAGTATAATTTTTACTGTTAAAATTTAATTTAAAAATTTATCAGTCATGAGTTCATATGTCCAATTTTTAAAATTTAGTTTCTGCTTAATTTTAATCCCAAAATTATTTATGATTTTTTTTTCTTTTTCAACTTTTCATATAATCATGAAATAGTTGCTAAAACAGCTATTTTCAAGTTAATAACAAGTGTTGTTTTTTGTTACATTGTTTTTCCAGTTTTTTGTTGCTTGCAGATTTCTGTACTGTAATTTTCGCACTTTTTACTATTTTCAAGGTTAGATTTATGTCATGATGTATTACGTGAAACAAATTGAAATGGTGAAAATGAATACATCAAACAATTAAATTTGAAAAGCGTAATCTAAATTTAACATATTTTTTTAAAATTTTTCGATAAAATTTTAAGAAATACACAAAAATTAAATAAATCAATGTGATTTGATCAAAGAAATAATTTTCTTAACATTACATGCACGTTTATTTCGAAAAATACATAAATACCTGATTAAGGTTAACAACAAAAGAAATTCATAGGTTAATCAAGCGAAGAATTCAACTTTAAGCTTAAAATTAAAATACGTGCATAGTGCATTTTAAATATAAAACACCCAATCAGTCATTTGTTCGATTTCTATTTCGTTACATTCCATAATTTCATTCTTCTTCAAGCGCTTCTCGGAACACCTCGAAATTTAGAGAATCTGCATAATCCCGAGCTCGTTTCGCTTCCATTGGCCTAAAGTAGAAGATGCTTTATATTCCAAAGTATTTCACTGTTGTGCTATGGGTGAAGTTTTTTACGTTTGAAAAAAAACCGTCACCATGCGTTCTCCGTGGTGCGTATCTACACGAACGTTCGTAA
The DNA here is from genome assembly GCF_000181795.1 of Trichinella spiralis. Lineage (NCBI taxonomy): Eukaryota > Metazoa > Nematoda > Enoplea > Trichinellida > Trichinellidae > Trichinella > Trichinella spiralis. The sequence goes on from NW_003526943.1 coordinate 11,687,300, forward strand.
TTTTTCCGGCATAACGAAAATGCGTCATAACACTAAGTATGACAATCTGTTCAGGCAACCAGATGGGGATATCTCTAACAACAACAGCGTGTTGCATCCTATTATAAAAAATTATAAATTTTGGGTCAAAATAAACACAATCATATGGTAAACACAGAAAACAAAAATGTAATATAAAGCTAATTAAATTCATTATGATACATTTCCATATTAAAAAAAGTTCAAAAAAAATGTCACCTTCACACATAAATTAATGAATAAACAAACCAATTTTATTTGTAGAACAATAAACTCATATTTCATTGAAATTTCAAAATTTCATAGAAAAATAAATCTTCTTTAAACGGATAAAGTTGCTAATAACTTGAAGAGAAAAAATTAACTTAAATTTTTAATACTGACAATGAAAAAATACATATTTTCCAATTTACCTGACAATTACACATCCAGAACAATTACATGTTGAGGTACCCGGTTCCGTTTCCGGTAATTGGACCATCGTAATGTCGAACAGCAACAAAATCTAAATTAATTACTAGTATTGTTATTGATAAACAAGTCTGTTAACGAACAAATCATTAAATAATGCGAACTTTTCCACGATACGAAATGTTCGCTTTCTTAAATTCAATATGTAAAATTTGCTAGCAATTTCAAAATGATCAAATACCGCAGTATACTATCAAGTTCAATTTAAATGTTCTGCTTACGTCAAAATTCTATTGAAAATCCACCACACGCGAATGGTTAATGACTTCAGTAGACAGGAAAACTTTATCTGTGATACTCTAAAGCTGAAATTAAAAGCTGAATTTTAATCACTTTAAAATTTTCAATGTAACTAATCTGTCTAGCTGTGATACACAATAATACAAAACTAATATCAGACGGAAAAATAACAAAGAATGCCAAGCTACAGTAAGACAGTGTGAAATTTGAACAAAAGAAATTGCTTTTGTATTTAGCTATTTAATTGGTGAATTTAAAATAAATATTAACTATTTAAGTTTTAGATTCAATTACGAAATCCTTTTTTTGATTTTATCGTTATGTATAAAGTGAAATTATTTTTTATAAATGTTGACCTACTTGTTGCTGTAAAACGTAAATATTTATTTATTTATAAAATACAGTTTTATTTTGAAATTTCTAGTCAATATTATCATCATTTTTAAAAATTAACTGTGCTGTTTGCATTAATTTACAATTGATGTTACATTCCTGTCAAATTTTAGTTACAGTATTCTTTCAGTCATTCCTCAAATAATTTATTTTGAAAAACTTGTTATTATTTAATTATTTTTTTATCTGTCCCTCATTAGCGACTGGGATATTTTAAGGTAAAGGAAGCTGAACAATGTATTTCTTGATTTTTTATGATTATATTAGATACATTTATAATTGTATGTTCGTGCAGAATGTAGCTCGAAAAATGGAAAATGCAACTGAATAAAAATTAACTGCTCTGAAATTCAACTTGACACGATGTGAGAATAATAAATTGCCGAATTGCAGTATTTCATGATGATTTTATCTCATTGTTGAATGTTTTTTCTGTTTTTAATGAAATTTACGTTTGATGTTGTAAATTATAAATGTATCAGTTAATCTGAGATGCGTGCATTTCACTTGCAGATGGATATGGCACTGGCACATTTTGCAACTTTTTATATAAATATAAATAAATTTATGCATGCATGCCAATGCGAATGTGTGCATATTTGAATATTTTTAAACGTAAACTGTTTTTTTTTTGCACATTGTACTGTGGCCAATTTTCATTTTTATTTAGAATGTAATAAAATATTATGAATTTACTTCAAACTTTAAAAGTTATTTTATATTATGTGACAATAGTCAATAATTTAATTTAGCAGTGTTTTTATCCGAGTGCAAAATTTATTGATATAAATGTAATTTTGGGAGATTACACGACGATAATTTTGCATTTTTAACATATAAATTAAATGCTCATTAAAGATGCTTAATGTTAGTGCTTAAGGTTGATTTAGAAGAGAATTTTATTTTGTAAGATTGTTTGCGTTAATGCTGTAAATATTTATTGGTGCTGTTTATTGTGATTTCATGCATAAATAGCTGTCGCTGTTTGAACTGTTAATTTTTTCAACGTAAAAAGGATATGCATTGATGTGAAATAATTATATATTTGAAGAAATGATGCTATTGCATCATATTGGTCGCAGAAGATTGTTATTTTGCATTTTGAAAGAATATATTTTATTCTTTTTTTATGAAAAAGCATTTTATACTGAATTTTGAAAGATTTTAAATCACCAATTGCTTTCATGTTCTTATTGCTTTAATTTGATTAGTTTATCATTTTCTTTTTTAGAATATTTTAATATTATTAACAGAATTTATTATTTTGATATTAAACATTTATTTTATTTTATTTTTTATTGTACTAACAAAGCAGTTTTTTAAGCTGAATGTCGATGAAACGTGAGCATTCAGTTGATGAATCCACCATGGCTGATGTGCCGATGGCCAAAAGATTGCGTCGAAGCGCTTTAAGTAGTGCTGCCGAAGAGCAGGTTTGTTTGTAAAAAAGTTTAATAATTTATAATAAATAATTTTGTTTACCTAAACAATATTTAGGCTCGTTTGTGTCGTGAATTGTTTACAAGTTTACGTGAATTCACGAATAGTGAGGGTGCTTACATCAGTCGTCCTTTTTTGCGGCTTCCTTCAAAGAAGTGAGGATTGTTTACAAAGATTTGGTAAAATTGTTGTTTGAAGTTGATTTTAGCGATTGAGCTTCAGTATTGCATTATTTATCATTATTTGTATATGCTTAACATCTTCTCAACGGACATCTTTATATATTTGTTTATTTAAATTAATATATGAATATATCTTAAACTGTATCTGCTATGTTTGTAAAGGTTTTGCAAATTTAATAGAGCGTATTGTTTCTTTTTGTACAACTTTTCTTTTTTAGAATTATTATTGTATGTAGAAAAAGAAAATCTTATTGATTTTTTAAAATAATTTGCAGCAATTGCATTGTTTGTTTTTCGTATAATAATTTGAGTTTGAGTGATTGAAATTAATCAGCAAACTAAATGAATCAAGATAATGCTCTAGCTCAGCGAAAGTAGAAGAAGAATCAATTTCAGAGTTAATCATATTTGATGATTTATTTGAAATTATCAATTGTAATTTGTAATTTTTAATAAGCAACTATTACAAAATTGATTTTTTAATTTCAATTATATTATATAGTTGTATGAAATGGAAGGCCAGTTATTATTATTATTATTGTTATTATGATTTAGGAGTCTTCCAGAATATTACAGTGTAATTGAAAATCCAATTGATTTGACGCAAATTCACGAAAAAGTGAAAACTGACGAATATTCGCATGTTGATCGATTTATGGAAGATATAAATTTATTGGTTGAAAATGCGAAACGCTTTTATGGTGTAAGGGCGATTAGGGGAGAAAAGTAATGTTGAAAATTTTTTTGAATAAAATATTTTTTCTTCTTTCAGGAAGGTTCGTCAGAACATGCGGATGCTAGTGAATTGTGGAATCAAATTTTGGAATTGCGCAGCAAACAAGAGTACAACAGTGATTCGCATTCTGAGATCAGTACACGTTCTCCGGAAAGTTCACCATCGAGATCCAGCAGAAGTTACAGGTATGTTTATAGAATACAATGTGCAAAGGATGGGAAAAGTATATTATAATTTTTTTTCTTTATGTTCAGATCGTTCAGTCCTCATCGTCTGCATAGGACGAAAGAAAATCCAAGTCCAATGTCCGGCTGTGAGCCAGTATCAGCGCATGTTTTTGAACATCTACTGGCCTGTGTGTTGAGGGAAAGATCCGAAGTCGGTGGTCGTTTGCTTTGCGACGCTTTTCGTCTGTTGCCTTCGAAAGAGGTAGGTTGTGTTGTGCATTCAACGTGTGGATTGATTTGTTTTCGATTAGCATATTACAGCGTCTGCTAATTTTTCTCTTTTTTTAATATTCAGCTCTGGCCAGATTATTACGAAACAATCCGAGATCCAATTGATCTGCAACTAATTGCAAAACGAGTTCGATCTGGGCGTTATAGAAATTTAAATGACATCGAAAGGGATTTCAATTTGCTCTGTCGAAACGCTCGATTATTCAACGAACCAGGTTCTCAAGTTTATCGGGTAATGTGGTGATAAAGAAAAACGAAAAAAAAAATTAAAATTTCAAAATTTCTTCTTCTCTAGGACGCCAAAAGTATCCGGAAATTCATTTTGAAGAAAAAAGCCGAATTGCTCGATGCGGGTTGCAAATCTATTGACCGAAACTTGTAATAATTTTTAATTTTTATTTATTCAATGTTTACTTTTTTATGCAAATAAATAAATGCATCAGAAGTATGTTTGTTTGTTTGTTGTTGTTGTTTATTCAAGGTCTTTTCTTTATTTCAGAATGTCAAATGATTCAGCAGTTGTTGATCGTTTGTTGAATTTGACAGAAAAAGATTTAGCTATGGAAGAAGATTCGGATGACGAACAATTGCCATTGGAGACCGAACGACAAGTGAAATATTTGTACAGCTTTTTACGCAACTGGCGTGAAAATGGTGCCGACCAAAGCATCGTTGAACCTTTTCTACGTCTGCCGGACAAAAGGTAAGTACACAAATAAATGCATTATTATAAACTATAGGAATAAAATTAAAAAAAATAAACGACTTATATTATTTTATATTAGATTAGCTAATAGTAATTGTGAATTATGTCGATGTGGGGGAGTAGAAGCAAAAGTAAGCATTCTGTTGTCGTTGTTGTATAAGAAGTTTATTCAACAGAGGGGTAGTAGTAGTAGTAGTAGTAGCTAGCGCGTAATAATAGTTGGTAATAATAATAGTGACGCAAAGTCAGCCAAGCAAGATTTGCCAGTTTGCTTTTGCTTTTACACCGTTGTCATTATCGTCATTATTGTTGCTGATCAATTGTAAGATTTCCTCCTCCCCCCCCCCACCCTCTGCCTTGCCCTGCCCTGTCCCCTTTGTACTGACTTTGTCGATTGTATTTCGTTCGTTCGTTTCTTTCAATATGCAACAGTGTTGTTATTTTTAATTTTGTTTTATTGATTTATTATTTTTTGATTGCTGCATTTTGCTTTAATTAATTTCTTTTTTCTTCAGTATAAGATGAAAGGTGTTGTATTTTAGGTAGGATACATTGTTTCACTTCATTCACTGGGCAGTATTATTTTCTTCTTGTCGCTCCAAATCATCCATCTAGTGCAAAATATAGTCGCATAAAATTGCAACAATGCTAATTGTGTAGAATTGCATTATTTGCTTGTTTGCAATTTTGAGCTTTCACGAAGAAAAACATTTCTTTCCAATCTTGCATGTTTTGTTGTGTGGGATAATTTTTTTTCCATCAAACGAATTTGCATTCTTTTTTGAAAATGAAGTTTGTGTATTATGGTTTTTTTTTGTTTCATTGTTGTTGTTGTTGCTGCTGCTTGTTGGAAGCAAGTGTGAGAAAATGGAAATGAATTCGCTTGCACTTGAGCAACATTTTTTGAATAGCATTTATTATTTATTAGCTTGCAAAGCAAAATGAAAAAATAATTTTTTTTTCATCGTTCATTCTGTTGAAAATTTTAATGTCGAAATTTTTTAATTTTTTTAGAACAAACGCTGAATATTATAATAACGTCGAGTCGCCTGTTTCATTTTTTGTTATCAACAAGCGGCTGAAGGTGCGTGTGTGTGTGTGTTTGTGTGTGGGTTGTTGGAATTAAAGCACGGAATGAATATCTATTACGCATCGACACACACGCGCAACTGTTTCTTTTGCTTATTTCATTTCTCTTTTCAGAATGGCTGCTATGAAAATGTGAACGCGCTTCTTGAAGACATCGTTCAACTTTGCTCCAACGCCAAAGCGACCAATTTGCAAAATTCATTTTTGTACAATGTCAGTGAGCGGGTTTTATTTTATTATTATTATTTAAATTCTATTTCAATAATTCTCTTCTCCTTTTCTAATTATTAATTAGTATGAATCTCATTTGTCGATGATGAATAATGTGATAGAATTACGATTGTTGTATGCATATATATTGTCGTGTATAATTATTTCAGCGAGCTGTGAAACTGGAAGAACTTGCTTGCAGAAAAGTGCGTGAAATTAACAACATGCCTGGCACTTCTGAACCAGTTAAGTTCATAATGCATACATTGTTTGTATTTAATAATTTTTTGAAAAAAATGCATATATATGTATGTATGTATGTATTCGTTTGTTTAGTGCACATCAACTTCAGCTGGTAGGGCAGATTATTTAGAGGTGGATGATTCAGAAAGTGGATTTTCATCGGTCAATTCTCCGGCTGTTCAAATGGATACCACTTCTACTGATCTGGACGAATCTCAAGCAGTGTTTAAAGAAAAATTGTTAACTATTTTCAACGCTGTTGTCAATTATCGAGTAATTAAGAATAATAATAATAATAATAATTAATAATAATAATTATTATTATTATTAAATTTTTAAAAATATTGTTTTGTTGAACACAGGATGAAACGGGTCGTTTTGTTGCATCGGCGTTTATGGAAAAGCCGTCGAAAAAGCTTTATCCAGATTATTACAAGGTGATTCCTGAACCGATCGATTTGAACACAATTCGAAATGCGATCGAAGCGGACAAGGTATAAAAATTGCAAAATGCATTAAAAAACAAGCAAATATTATATTTTCCCCCATAATTTATTTCATACTTTGTTTATTTGTTTTTAGTATTCATCGTCGCAAGCTTTGGCTGCAGATTTTGAATTGCTCTTTGAAAATGCTCGTCATTACAACGAAGATTATTCAGTGATCTACACGGACGCGAATACGTTGAATCGAATTTTCCTGGCGACAATGAGTCGAGTCTGTCCAACGCCCATCTATTCAACTAAAGCTAATCATTTCATCAACAGGGGCAGGTATGTTGTTGTTGTTGCTAGTGATGAGCAAACATTTTTGATTTGTGTTTTTTTTTTCAAATTTTGTTTAATTTACACTTTTTTTTCAAAAATTTTATTCATCAGAAAATCATTTTCACGTGAAAGCACTTTGGGCGGCTGCTTGAGATTGCGAAGTGGAAGTGATGCTGCTAATACCATTACCACCACCACCACTGCTATTACTGCTCCTAGCGTTGCTGCTAGTATTGCTGCTGCTACTGCTAGTCCTGTACAGCGCTTTCAGAGAGCAGCAGCAGCTCGTGGCGTTGGCTTGTGCAACAACAATTTGGAGGTGAAATTGCAAACTCTGTTCAGAAGAGTCAGAGATTATGCCGACTGCAGGGGTCGGGTTCTTTCGACCATGTTCCAAAAATTGCCCCCAAAAAGTGTAAGCAAAAGAAAACGTTTTGAAACAAAAATTACCATCATGTATGCAAATTAATTTGGTCGATTTTCTATTTTCTCACCAGGACTATCCAGATTATTACGAAGTGATCAAGAAACCGATTGACTTGCAAAAAATTCAATCCAGAATTATGCTTGGCCAGTATGAAAGATTGGACGCCTTGGTGGCTGATTTGGCTTTGGTTTTCGACAATGCTTGCAAATACAATGATCCTGAATCGCAAATTTATAAAGTTTATTCATATTTTCATTTGGTTTTGTTTCATATTCATAGTCATATTCATATTATTATTATTATCAGGATGCTGTGATGTTGCAAAGAGTGATGTTGCTTAAACAAGCTGAATTGCAAAGTGATGAAAAAACTCGCGGATCAGTCGATGTGCAAGTTGCTGTTCAAGAACTTTTGATGAATCTCTTCTTGGGCATGCAAACATACATTGTAAGCTGAAAGGCTTTTTTCAATCTCAAAGATGAAAAAGGAAATGACTGGTGCAGTAGTATTTTTGCATTTATGCAATGTATTTTTTAGGGTTCCCAGGGACGATGTGTTTTCGATTCTTTTTATCGAATGCAAGAAATCTTCGACGTGGATAAGTAAAGTTTTTTGTTGTTGTCATATTTATAAGCAAAAAGTTAATTAATTTTCCATTCCATTTTTTCAGAGAATCATTGACATTCGAAAGAATAAAAAGGAATTTAGAAAAAGTATTCTCCCACAAAATAATTATTATTTATTTCGCATGATAAAATAAGTTTTTTTATTATTTCAGAAGCGGTATCGTCGCATGGATCGTTTCCAGCAGGACATTTTTCATTTGTTTTCAGAGATTCGTCGCTACAAAGGCCCCGGTGACCAGGTTGTTGTTTGTAATTTGTCATTATTCCATATGCCGATATATTGATCGATTGATGGATTCATAATTTAATTATTTTTTTATTTTTTATTTGTCACATTTTTAGATGTGGAATGATGCGATCGAATTGCAGACATTTTTTATAAGAACTCGAGATCAGTTGGCTAAACGTGGTGAATGGTTTTACTCTCCAGCAATGGCGTTCAGTGAAAAAGATTTGCATCGAGAAGTTGAAGAAGATTGTAAAGCTTTCAAACTGAGAAGTGAAATAGAAGAGAAAAGAGATCACCTGAAAACTTTACTCAGTAAACATAAGGTAATTAATTATTTGACAATGGATTTAATTACTGTTGAAATGTATCGACAATTTTATTAAATTCATACGATCCAAGTTCATTTATTTCTTTCATTGGTAGCTGGGCGATGTCGATATGACAAAGCACGAATGGAATGGAGTGTGCTATTGTATAGGCGATTTTGCTTATGTGAAACCGATCGATACCAATTCTACACGCATGCATATAATGCAAATACACCGTCTTTGGAAAGACTCTGGCACCAATGAGATGATGGTATTTGGACGATGGTTATACCAACCTTGGGAAACTTATCATTTGCTGAGTCGAACATTTTTGCAAAACGTACAACAAACAATTGGAAATTTTGAAAAAATAAATATTTTTTTCCCAATAATTTGCGATTATTATTTTTATTTTTAGGAAGTATTTTTGAGTGAAAAGTTCGATCACATCGACGCGAAACGTCTTTCTGGCAAATGCTGTGTATTATTTATTAAAAAATATTTGCAGTATCGAGTTTTGGTATGCAAAACGATATTTTTTCTTTTTCTTTTGTTGCATATTTTTTTTCTATTTCTATTTTTAGAATTTCGACGAAAAAGATGTATATGTATGTGAATCTTTGTACATCAAACGTGGAAAACAGTTTCGCAAGTTGCTTGTAAGGGGGATATTTTAAAATTGAAATTGTGAATGAATTTGAAAAAAATGTTTATTTATTTATTTATTTATTTATTAAATTATTTAAATCTACTCAGACTTGGGATACTGATCTGCCTGGAGCAGAGTGGCTGCAGTTGGAAGAGAGGTCTGAACCGTTGGTACCTGTTAGAGTTCCGTCCATTTTTGCCCAAACCAACGAGCAACAGCAATCTTCTGCTGGAAATGTTTCATTCGAAGATTTGGATCATGATTGTTCTGTTTTACAAATGGAACGAGTGGTAAATAAATAATATTACTGTATTATTAATTGAGAATAGGATTTGTGGTATTTTTTTTCTTACTCTTACTCTTCTATCAAGGAGGTAATTGCGCCAAACAACAATTCCAATCAAACTGGTGAAGTGGATTTTGAACAGCTTTACGCGCAGGAGGGTATTTGGCTGAAGCTCGGAGACAGTGTTTACGTGCGCAATTCGGATGGTGATTCGAAAATTGTATTCGTTGAACGACTCTGGAAAGCCGGGAACAAGTTATTTATTAAAATGGAAAACAAAATATGTAAAATGATAATTTTTTTGTTGTTGTCATGTCTTTTAGCCAAGCTTTCTTGTCTGGTGTTACTTTTGTCGATCCGAGTCGTGTGGAACACGAACCAACTCGTCTGTTTTATCGAAATGAACTGTTCGCCCTGGACAACAGCCAGTCGTATCCAGTATCCAGTGTTTATGGTCTCTGTGCAGTTTTGTCTTACAAAGATTATTGCGCATGTAAATTTATTTTGCTGTTCACTGTTGTGAATGATGTAGATTTGACTTTTCGCGTTTCTCTTCTCTTTCAGTTCGACCCACTGAACTGACTGAAGAGCAGATCTATTTGTGCGATTTGAGGGTCGTCTTGGGCCAGCAGTCGAAATTAATTATTCCCGAGAGTCATGAAAAGAAATTCCGATTTAAGGTAATTTTTTTTAGCTTTTGTTTCTTCTCTCTATCCTGGCTGCGAATGGTGTTATTATTTTTTGTTTCAGGCATTCCGTTTAAGCGCTGATGTACTCGAAGATGAAATATTGTTCTTCAAGAAGACCGTCTTGCCAGAAAAAGTACAATTTATTCATTTTTATTAAAATTTTTGGAAAAATATGTTCAAGTGTAAAGTACTAATCGTCATAATAATAACAGTAGAACTTCAAAATGTCAAACAAGAATAAAATTTGATCACTTTTGTTTGATTGAGCATGTCTAGATTAAGCCTCACGTTGTGTACAATGTAGGCTGATAGGCAAAAGTGAAGAAAGAAGTTGTTTGTTTTGTTCAGGCTCTTCTGTTGGAGTAATTTTATTTGATTTTACAACTAACTGATTAGCTGAAATCAAAGCAAAAAAAAACAAATTCTACTATTTCTGCATTATTATTTATTATTTATTGTTCAGGTTGCATCACCATATTTGATGAAAAGAGAACTGGCGATGAATATGGACGATTACGTTGCCGACAGTCCCGACCAAGACTCATCTGATCAATTCATGTTCCACGTATTTGGATGAAGAAATTTTAATTTTTCGTTGTTTATTCTTTTGCTGTTGTTGCAGGATATACAGTCGACACCGAAATTAACTTCGAGATCGAAGAGCGGTTATATACTTTTTTCGGCCGTGGCCAGGAAGCGAATTATGGCCGAAAATCCGGACTGTTCATTCGGATCGATAAGCAAAATTGTCGGTGCTGAGGTAGGTGATTTGATTTGATTTGATTTGAATTTGAATTTTATTGCAATTTTCCATTCATTATGCAAATGTGGATGTGTTTTTTAAATATTTTGTTTTTTTTGCTGTATAGTGGAAAAAGTTGTCAAAAAGTGAAAAAAAACGTTACGAAGAAGAAGCTCAGCGTATTGCTGAAGAGCGTGAAAAAGCGGATGCAGACGTTGGTGGTCGTTTTCATCTTCTGCCTGGTCAGATTCGTGTTTATTGTTGTCGTTGGAAAGATTGTGATTATCAATTTGAAAACGCAGAACAGTTGAACGAACACGTCACTAACGTTCACACTGCTCAAATAGGTAACAACAACAGCAACAACTGTTGGCATTTTTATGCATTTTGCCGCCAAAAAATTTATGATAATTTATTTGTTCAGTAGAAACGGGCGACAATCAGTACGTCTGCTTGTGGCATACTTGTACAAAATACAGAAAAGATGGAAAGTAAATATGTTGATGTTGTTTACATTTTGCGTATATCATATTTTATTAAAATTTTACAATTAGACCTTTCCCTTCTATGCCGCGGTTACATCGTCACATCCGAGAAAAGCACGTACCAGCGTCGGCCAAATGCATCTACGCTCAAAATAGAAGCCGGTTCGATTTTGAATATTTCGTCTTTGCTTTTTGACTTTTCGAACAGTTTTTTTTAAATGAATGATAATTGAATTTAGCAATTACATGCCACTGGCAGTGGTCGATTCTCCTAGAGCGTGTGATAACTTTTCACCGTCAACCCAGCCGACCGTGGCACCTCAAATAGCGCAGTCAATTTTGGCCGCTCAGCTATTGTCACAGCCTGTCGCCCAAACAACGCAGGGTGGTGTTTATCCATATCCAACTACTCCTTTACAATCAGTGCACTATTCGCACAATGTTGAAGCTTCTACTCATGCCATTCATCCAGGTTTACTCTCTTTTTACACCCTTTGTAGTCTGCTATATATACGTATTGAACGTATAAATGTATAAATTTTTTAAACTGTTATTCTTTCAGAAAATAGTCGCTTAATATATGAAAATCAAAATATGCCGCTGTATGCTGCATTGCCACAAAATTCAGCAGCCAGAATTCCCGCAGAAGTTGCAAATCTACATTCAAACATAGAGGGTGCGCATTTTTTTTGTTTATTAAAAAATTTGTTATTATTATTATTATTATTGTTGTTGTTGTTGTTGTTGTTGTTTTTGTTTTCAGCTAACGTTGTTGCTGAAACAAATCAACCATTGTATGGAATTCAAGAAGGATCTGTTATTGTTCAACCAGGGCAGCAACAAATGATGGACCGTTTTGGTGCTCCAGTCCAACAAGCTCCATCATCATCATCAGTTGCAGCTGAAGAATCTTTGTTGCCCGTATTTGTTGCGATTCCAAAAAAACCGAATCCTATCAGCTCGGATGCCGCAGTTTATTTGAGGTATCGAATTGAAAAACAAAAATTTATTTTCACTAACCAATTAATAAATTAAATTATTATTCAGTGCAATCGAAGGAATATTAAGTGGTGCATCATCTCGATCTGGCAATGTTGTACACGTAGGAAAGTATTTCAGTAAAATTCCACAAACCGATGAAGAATTGATTCAAGGATATCTGCGAATGCAAAGACGTCTGTTCTTGGAAGGCCAAGAAACAAGAGGGATGCAGTGAATGGAAAATGCTCAGTACGCATCTTTTATTCTATTCTTCCCTCCCTTTTTTAAACATTAATTATTAGACCTCTTTTTGTTGGTGCTGATTTGTTTTATCGTCCGTTTGCGATTGTAAGCCAATTGTTTCAATTCAGTTGTAGATTATTTTTATCCGCATCTATTTTAAAACCTTATGATTATTAATAATTGTTTTATGGAAAAAATGTTTTACCAATTTATTTTATTGTTTGTTTAATGTGTTTATCGAATAGTGGTGGAGCTATTTACGCGCATTTGTTTGTAAAATACTTTCATATGCACTAATACCCCGCTTAACGCTCATGACACGTTCCTGGAGAAGAACGACGCTGAGCGAAGTAGCGTTAAGCAGCGTCTTTATAGCACGTGTTTATAAGTACGTCGGTTCTAATGAAAATCAGAATATGTACAACAAAACATGTTCGAAATTTTAATAAAATGTTTACATATTCTGTTCATCATAATTATGGTTGTTATGCAGGATCGGCTTGTGCTATTTCAAGCCTGGGTTTCTCGGTAATGAAAGCAAGCATCAGGAAGAGTTAATTAATTGTCTTTTATTTATTTTTCTCTCACGAATAATAATAATTTCTGTATAGCAGTAAATCATTCCAAAATTACCCCGCATTGCCTTGGAGCACAGTTCATAATCTGAATTGAAATGGTTCTGCGAAATGGTCCATGTCCACGATTTCTTTAATATTGTTGATTCTGTTGTTAGAATTCTCACCGGTGAATCCTATTCTGAATCGACAACGTGCATAGCTGTGATAATTCTTTTAGCTCATCTCGCTTTGTGTGTGACTCGAATAATTTCTGAACATCTTGCTCAGAAAATTATTGTGCTGCCTTGTCATCCGAACTGTGTATCTTATAAAGATTAGCTCGCCTTTTAAATCTATCAGTCCAATCAGCTCTGATAGTTAGTAAATTTTCACATTCATCTTCACTTTTTTATTTAATATGATAAAAGAAGATGCTTTTTTTCCTTTTTCATAATTAGAATCAGGCTTACAGGCATGCACTGTTGCGTTTAATCAGCTACTCAAGCACTTAGCCTTCTATCCTTTTCTTCAAATAAATGGATTCTTGAACGAGTTACTTTTTTTTGTTGTTGAAAAATTTCAGGTCTTCGATGCTGAAGATTTTATCTGATTTGCATTTTTCTTATAATACTGCTTTTTTGTGGGCTTTGCTAAATTAAGAGAATTACCACGTCGACTTGACGCTCATCAGCTTCCAATTGTAGTTTTATATTCAGAGAAATTGTTTTGTTTTGCATTTTTGAATTATCATTATTTGCACACTTTTCTCCTGAAATAATGAACAGAACGCACTAAAAATATATACAAGCTATCACAATTACAGAAGCTAATAATAATAATAATAATAATAATAACAAGTAAGTAATAAAACGCTCACAACAACACTTATTACTTAACATTGTTGTGTAAATAAATAAATTGTTAATAAGTACAGAAAATATTACCACGTACGAAAAGCATTAAAATGTTGTTTGAAAATAAAAAGCATAATTTTCAGCTTGAATATCCTTTTTTTTTACAAATTTGTTGTATTAGTATTAAAAAGAGATAAATTTATATGATAATTTAATCTATTAATAATAATAATATATATATATATATATATATATACTGGAGAGGACCACATCCGTGACACTTCGAATAAAAAAAATTTCAGTGAGTAAAAATGTCGTTGTATGTTTACTTGTTTTTGATTCTGGAATTTTCAAATTAAATTATTTCAGCTGATAATAACTTTTATTGCAGTTTGCAGATAACACGCGTTATAAATCGCTAGGTAATTTTTAGATAAAGAAAAGCCGCTACCTAATTATGCAGTTGTATATTAATTTTAGTTGACGATTATTTAATAATAATTAGGAAGACATCTATTGCTTATTTGATGAATGTTCACTTCAAGTTGACGTGATTATTTAAAAGAAGTTATTAATAGTATTTTAATCATCGAACAGTATTCGCAGCGTTGAATTTGTCTTCAAGTTTTGACCATATTTATTTTTCATTTCAAACATGATTTATTAATAGAATAAATGTATAATCAAAAATAAAATTAATCCATAAGCAATCGTTGAATCGTTGTGCAATTTGTTTTTCCTCATCAACTGTTCCACGTGTTTTTAAATGGAATGTGTTCTGCATATTTTAAAAATAAAAGCCATTTTAATAATAGCAAGAGTTGTTGTAAGTGGCAGAACAACATGTAAGTTTAAATAGTAAAGTAAACTATGTACAGTGTAATGATGAAAATTGAGCAAAATTTAAAAAAAATAGTTTATAAAAAAATTACGGAAGGAATTAATTTGTCTATAAGAGAAAAAATCATTTTCCCATTTATATTTTAATTAATGTAGATTTACCTTGCGGAATAGCCACAGTAGAAGCGAGAAATGCATTTGTATCTGTTGGACATCCTCCAAAATATACCAATGCTATGGCAATGCCGAATTCAATGCCTTGGAATGTTATGGTCGAATCCAACGGAGAACGCTGTGGAGGTGTACTTTTCCGTCTAAGCCAATATTCGAACAGCAGCGACCTTGTTCTTTCATCATCCCAGTGTTTTTGGAAAAAGGAAGGGTGATGAAAATCATAATTTGTTTGCTTTTTTTAAAATTATTCTTTTTAACTATTGCCATTTTTCTCGTTAAGTGTTTTTGATCATACTAATGCAACGATTGTATTGGGTTTTTTCAAATATCCGCCCGTTGATGATGCTGTCACTGTTAGGGTGAAATCGGTTACAGCAACACCGTTTGACATTTTGAAAAAAGATATTGCACTTGTAACACTTGAATCTGAAGTTGTATTCACCGACAAAGTGCGACCAATTTGCCTTCCAAACTCGGATGCAGAAATTCCCGTTTCAGAGGTACTGCATTTGACCGGTTGGAAAATGGGCACGGGTAAATAAAAATTTCACTACACAAAAGATGTTTTTGATGCTTTGAAAAGCTGCAAATTGTGAAAGACAATTTTTATTTCCAGAAAAACCAAGAGTTTCACATATGATGCACTTAGAAGTGCACATCATGCCAACTTCTTTGTGTGAATTATTATTTCCTAATTATTCAAGTTTTGATCACATTTGCGGTGAATATGTGGATCGTTTTATGTGCAACGGCACTCTACTAGTAAATCTTTTCATTTATTTCATTTATTCATTTTATTAGCAATTATTTCATTAATTAAAATTACTTTTAGATAGATTTTGGAAGTCCACTGATTAAAAAATACGGTGATAAGATGTTTATAATTGGAATGTACAACGGTGAATTGCGACCTAAGGGCAGTAATGAAAGAATGTTATATTTCAGCAGGATTTCCACCAGCATCGATTGGATAATCCGTTCATATTATCCATCTCAGTAGCATAATTTTGTAAAATTAAAAACAGAAATTCTATTTGACTGATATTCTTAGGTGCAGAGAAATTGAGGAAAATGCTTTCGAAATGCTGAATTGCAAGTGATTTTATAATTCAACAAAATAAACTAATGAACTCTTGTGATGCATAAAAAAATACAGCATGAAGTGATCCATAAAAAGGTTAAAACAAAACATTGACACATTGCTTCATTCCACAGATTGGCATGAAAATACAACTTTAACAGGCTTCACCAAAAAAGCATCATTCAAAGTTCTCAGTTCCTTTCCTAAAAATTTTTTTTGACAGCCATACATACGCTTTCATAAAAATATGCAAAAATTTGTCAAATAAAAATAAGAAATTATGAATTGTAACAATTCTTCACGTTAACACATTCCATCTCTTGCCGTTGTAATTCTTGATGTTAAATTTGTACTTGCTCATATTTTGTTAGTTTAAATTAATGGTCTTTGTTTCACTAAGTTTGGAAATGAATTTTGAAGCAGATCTTTCAGAATAATATTTCCGTATAACTTTAATAAATTATTTGAAATCAACATTAAAATAGCATATTTTATTATTCAACAACGAGCATAAAACAAAGAATGTGTACAATATGTACAATAAATCATTGCAAGATATTATACAATATCATAAGTGTAATGCATAATGCGCATTAAAAATGCAATTAATGAATATACAGCACAGTACAAAATAAGAAATATATTTGAAATTAATGTGAAGTCATCACTTAAATGTTATCTGGTTTAACATTTCAATAAATGTCAGGGTTTCTGCTTGTTCGTGAAATCTGCTTTGATCAGACAAAAAAAAAGTTCACGTGATGTCTAAATAGTATTTACACTTTCAGTGCCTTGTCTCTCTGCTTTTTCTTTCTAAACTTCAGTGTCTTTCAGGTAAAGCCGTTTACATCACGTGCATTTGCATTTGTTTCTTTATTAATTGATGTAATTTTAGTTTTTCATTATTTCTAAATAAAAATTATTATTACGCAAGGGTAGAAGTAGTGAATAGATGAGTAAAGAAACAATAGCGCAAGTTAAAGATGCAAAAGAAATTTCAGCAAACTTATTGAAAAATGTAACAAGAGGAAAGCGTTGTAAATTTTATGCAAACAATTTTATCTGTTTAAACATTTTTTGTAGATGTATAAATTCATTTCCTAAAATATTTTGAGGTTTTTATATGTGTATATATCAATATGGAACATTAATATTATTATATGCGCAAGCTTTACGTTGATTGTATGTTCTATTTTGTAGATAAGGGTAAATATCACATCTGCACAGATGTAAATTTCTTAAAAAGTCTTTGTTTATAATTTTTCATTATATAATAACAATATAACAATGAATATAATGATAGTATCTTCGTTTTAAAAAAATCATCAGATTTTTGTACATAATTAATAATTTGGCTTAGTATCAGGAATTACACCTTTTCTGGCATGCGTGTCAATTAATAATAGTATTCAAATCAACAGCAATAAATAAAAGTGTTAAAATCAACAGCAGACATTTCATTTGCTCTAACTGAAATCACAAATCATACATCCAATGCCGCAACAGTTGTAAATTCATTTCTCAGTAAATACAGTAATAGAAATCAAAGCAACGTTCAATACATGCCTGAATTTGCTTATCACTAACAACTTTGCTTACCATGAACTCCATTAAAGTGATAAAAATTGTAAAAGGATATATTTTAACCGATGAAACAATATATATATTGCAACTATTAACAATACGAATTATTAGCTAATAAATTTCGAATTATCAGTTAATAAAATCTTGATTGAAAGGTGACAACATAAAAATCTACACAAAATCGAATTATGCTAACCACTTTGAGCCGATAAACAAATAAAATCAATAAAAATCTTAGAACAATAAGAGAAAGGAAGAAATTTCGCTAATTGAATTCCCTTTGATTTAAGCAAAACTATAGATGAAAATAAACAAAAATGAAAAATGATTCATTCTTATAAAAGCATTAATTATTAAACATCAAACGTTATGAATTAAGCACGCAAACCGCATAATATATAATGCCGCCATGCAAATTTTTAATCATCATTATAAATGTAACTTTTATACACATTTTCTCTAAAAAATTGTAAAGTATAACCTTTCTGTTAATGTGAGCATTTTCTTCAACTTTGTTTATTAATTTATGCATAAATAATTCATTGCTATGTAAATATTCCTTTCTGATTAAGTTTATATATAAAGAAGATGTCGAATGTATTAATTAACTTGTGCTCATGTAAAATTAAGTGGCACATAGCTTCAATAATCAGTAAACATTTAATGATAAATTTACATTTTGCAACTTTTAATAAGAATTTTTATGACCTCATGGTAAAAGAAGATTAAAAGAAGATTCTATTCTTGAAATTACGCTTCAGCAAAACTTGTGCAATGCAAATAATACAGTAGATTTTAGTTATGACGGAGCACAACTTCATGAATAGCACCTTACAATATTGTATTTTAATATCAAATTAATATGCACATTTATAGTTCAGGTATTTTAATAATATTCACTTATCTTCATTTTATTCTTATCTTTCTTTTTTCCTCTTCTTATCTTAAGGAATGAATTTTTCATATAATTATCAGTAGAAAATATTTATGAAAAAACTTTGTATAGTCTTGCAATCGTTTTGAATATAACTGTTTGCTGTTATCCATAAAACAAGTAGGCACGATAATCTACAGTTTTAGTTTCCAAATTTGAAAAAAATTAAAAAAGACAACGCTATTTCATCTTTTCACCATAATTGAACTTTGGTTTCATTTAATTGCAAGCATCAGTACCGGTGATAAGCTCATTAAATCTAGTAAATATTGTAGCATCATCGATGCACACCGCTAATGCAGGTTCTTTTCTTTGACTTTTCTGAAAAGTAATGATCAGTTATACTTTAAAAATTAAGAATTTACGAAAATACATTTACATGATATGGTTTGTCAATAGCACAGAAAATATTTCCAGGTTCCGTGACTGCCCATTGTGAAACGTCATTTTCAAGGGTGCTTGCATCACCGGATACCGATATGGGAGATGTGATTAATTTAATATTTCTTCCCAAAATTCTGCAATCACCTTTCAATTTAGTATCCCTGGTTGTCCATACTTTTAGATCTTTCTTCAATTTCCTCGAAAGAACTCTTTTGAACATCTCTAAAATTCAACTTTAATATCAGATCATCAGATCTATAATATTTTTTTCTCTTTTCTGCATTCGCACTCCTTCACAGGTTTTAAGGCATAAACTGCCTATTTATGTCAACTTTTCACTTTGGTAACTTTACTTGGATGAAAATACGGATGGAACACCAAAATGAGATTGAACGACAGTGTGATTAATTAAAGTTATTTGAAATTGCTTTTGATAAGAAGAATCATTCACATTACAATAGCCTTGCAAAATATTTTCCATATAGTATGTCTTACATCTTAATTTTTAACTTACACTAAATACATTATTTATGCAAATTATTGAGTAATGAAATCAAGTTTTTCTAATATATTTTCGAAAATTATTTTTTATTAGAAATCCTCACATTAAAGCTGAAAATCATACTGAATTAAAGCCAATTTAGATCTTTATAACTACTTTGTAGCAGTGAGCTTACAAATTATCGAAATGGTTCTTACCATATCCAGATTTTTCACCTTTACTAAAAATTGAAACTTTTATTCCTGGATTTCCAGTGGCTTTTATTTCCTTGCTTATCGTTAAAGGAGGAAAGACACTGGAATCACCGTTGAGCAAATTTTTCAAATTAGGCCTTGAATTAACTTCCGTTGCAGGAATGTCATGATGATATACTACAGGTCTTGCAATTCGTAATGCATGTGCTGAAAGTATTATTAATTAAAATATATTCATAACACTCACAATGACATTTGTGATAAACAAGTGGTTATTTTACATTTAAGCAGTTCTTTTTGAAAACAATTAACAATCAAATTTATAAACACACAGTTCCACCAATTTGAAACTTTGTTAATAATAATTTTATTTATTAACATTATAGAATGAAGTGTTTCATATAACTAATATGTGACAAATAACCTGTTTGTTTCTCAAAAGATAATTATTATATTTAAACATATTTTTAATGTGCTTCATATATTGCTCACCTATTACGTCCAGCTGCTCTTCTTTTATTGTAAAACAGACAAATAAATGTCCTTTTGCAATTTCTTCAGCAGGAAATGTATAAGCTTGCAATGCTTTTGGAAATCCTGGTACTGTGTGTATAATCCAAGCAGCAGAATCAGTAGGAGGATCAGGATGCATTATTAGAATACCTGTAACAGATTAGTGCAAATAATATTGTGTTGCATATTATTTATGTGCTTACCTTTGCTGTTTGAATTTGTTTGAACTCCTACCGCATTTGGTGGTTTATTATTGTAAGCTACAAATTTAGCACTTGGGTCAACTACTGCTACATGCTCAAGAGCTTTGCCAAAAGAATTTCCAGCAGAATTGCCAACTGGTGCTGGTGATTGTTGCCATGCTCCATTTGCTGCAGTTATAATTCTTCCATCATTCCGGCCTGCAGCTTTGTATAAAATGGCCCTGTAAAAATTCACTGTAAATGATATGCATTGAGTTTCAAATTCTCATGTTAGTAAATTGTATGCAGATGTTAATTACTTATATTAAAAGAACTAGAATAATGCATGAGTATAAATCAATAATTATATTATGGCATTTTATTATAGTTTTGCAAAAAAGTTAATATATTTTTTATATTCAGGGCGTTTTCTTTTAACTACTGTAAAGATGGTCATGTAATGCAATCATAAACAATGAATCAGACGATACCAATCAGTATCTGCACCTCCATCTTGCGTTCGGCATTTTGATGTAGCTGCTATTGGATTTGGAAAAATTAGCAAAAAAATTAACATGCACTTCGATTCTACAAAGCAGTTCATAATAGGCCAGAAAAAGCAGCTGCTGACGATCCCTGATACAGATAATTTACTGTGTATATGTTATGTTATGTAGGTCATTAGAATTTAGCATAACATATCTGTTAAACAAATGGTGACATACAGCTGTATAACCACCTCTAATAAACACGGTCTAATTAATGTAATACAGTAGAACTCTGATTATCTGATCAAACTGTTTTTGGTGGTCGTTCGGATAATCGAATTTTCAGATCATCAGACGTTTTGAATATTTTAAAATGTATGTAAATAATTGAAGCGTTTATAGCTGCTATCCTCAATCAGATACGGAATAGTAGACATTCTGCTTATTATGCGACGTTATTTGCCTTTTATTCGTTTATACTGCATGAAGCGTTTATTAATGTGGTAGATTGTATTTTTCAGCGCTACATTCAAAAAGACCAGGTTTAGTTTGTCATATTTTACATAATCAGTAATAAGCTTCTGTTTGCATGTAGAAAGCTTCTTCTGTGCAGCAACATCACAAATATGTCTCAGTAGCATCAGCTGGGTAGCGCTGAATTTTTCCTGCTGATCCATCTACTTCAAATCGGCAAGAATAGGCTTCTGAATGGCTGAGCCCTTCATTTGGTTTATCAAACATATCAGACACATCGGCGTCTTCATTTTCATCTTCTTCCACTGCTTCGAGTATTTCATCGTCAGTTAATGTTCCAAATAATGAGTTATTATCAACAGCTAGCAACTGATCGACTCTGTCCCACGATAACTTAGAATTTTTGAATATTTCTATAATAGCTGTACAGTTATCATCACAGCTTCTTAATTGGATTGCACATTCTTCATTGTAACCAAGAATTTCATTTCGAGTACATCCTGAAGTCGAGTCCCACGCTTGCGCAATCATATAGCAGCAATCTTTTAAATTTATGTTCCGAAGTTGGAACATCAGATCGTCTGCGTCAGCATCTGAAAGGACAATACGTCTCGAAAATTATTGAAATTCAAATGTCTGTTGATTAGAAATAATTTTTGCAAATCATTCTGAACTGCGATAAAAGTGGAATGAAAGTAGAAAAGGGAAATTCATTTGTGCTAAATAAAGTCACACATTCGATGGGTATTGATTTTCAGATGAAATGCATAATTGTTATAAAAAGATATCATAGTTGATTTAATGTTTTGTAAATTACTTTACAAATTAAGTATAAAAAACACTTGACAGTGCAACTGAATCATTGTTTAGTTCTTGAAATATGATGCCTTCTTAATGCAGATTATACTGACATTAATAATGGTGTAACTAACGAATGATAGTTGAAAAAAGTTCAATTTCTATGATAAAGACAATCCCATTATAATTTGCCTTTATATTATAGTTTAAATTCACAAAATGAGTAGAAAATATGTTAACATTCCAAAAATGATGGGAGAGCGTAAAGTATAATAAACAATGATCAGTGCCAACAGCGTGAGAGAGAACAAATAAACGCCGCACAAACAAAGGCCGCATAGCAAAATGATGAATGTAGGGCAACTGAGAAAAGGGGGCGTTACTGGAATTTGTATTGACCAATCAGAATGCGACTGAAGTCCATATGCAGCGTTTGAACATCAGAATAGCGCACTGCTTTAAATTTCACTTGCTTTTAGACTTAACAAATAATAATACTAGCGATTAAATCAAACTAGTAATTTCGTAATTAATTTTTTAATACTTAATATTTTAAGTAAATTGCATTACTTCGAAATATTTTTTTAAAGTACAATTTATCACTTAGATATGTATGTTATTTTAGTATTTTCAATTTTCAATTTAAACCTTCTTATTTTTAAATTCTTCTGTAGGTGGGAACGGTTTTGCGTGATCTTTCGGCTTAGATAAACATTTTGTTTATCTTATCAATTAGCTGCTTATGAAACTTGAAGTCAGACTAGTAAGTGCAGTTTTATTTTTTATTTGCATTCATCTGGAAATTTGTTTCGCTTTTCAGCAGTTGCTTGAACTGATTTAAATGTAACATGTCGCTTGCGGTGGTGTGATTTGAGTAGTAAAATAGGGTAAAATGGATTTAATTCTTTCATTCGAACTATTCCCCACTGTCCAACAAGGCATCAGCTGATGATCGCTGATTGCTGCTTAGTACGCGAATTTAGGTCATAAGAATGGCGCTCGTTTGCTTTTTTCAGAATATTGTTTTTTCTTTTTTTTTTAATTTAAATTTAACTTTTGTTCAATTTTAGCAAATGTGTTTAAAAAATGAATAAATAAATAAATATATATATATATTACATGTTGCATGCGTGAATGTATATTTATTATGGTGTTCATTTATAAACAGAAAAGATTTTGATTCACAAAACTGATATTTTGTATTGGATACTTCACTTTGAAATTTTTGTTCTCAAGTTTATTACTCCTGCACTCCTTTTAAAAAAAATATACGAAAAACTTTATTCATGTATATTCAGATATTCAGATGTAGCTTGTTATGCATGTTCATGTTGCTTTTGATTTAATTTAATTTAATTTAATATGAACAGTATGTAGATAATTGAAATTACATTGGGAAATTTTGTGATACACAGTATATAGCATAACTGAAATATTTTTTTTGGAAATAAGGGAATTTTTTGAGGTTAGATGCTTAAAGCGAATATCAGTTGTCAGTAAATGTTCTTTTCTGTTTGTGTGCAAATTGGCAATATAATGAAAACGGTTGAAAATTAGCTAATGTAAATTACTAATTAGTATTATTATTATTGAATTTATGTTTATTGTTTTGAATTATTGAATTGAAATTATTTATTATTATCAGTTTTGGTGAAATTCTGATTATAAGTTATCTCTGCATACTTTATCAGATCAATTAGGCATGTTAATTTTTAAATAATGGTGTGACGAATTTGAAGTAAAGCAGTTTTACTTCGTCTTTGGCGTTATGGGGGATTCTATTTAATATGTCACTTTATGACCAAGTGAACAGTTAAATATTGTCAGTCATATTTTAGAGTGATTCGATTGTCTGAGCATTTCATTTACTATTTTGAAAGTTTTTAAATAGTTTCATAAAAAATGTGATTTAGAATTTTTATATAATATGGTATTTGGACACTGTTAAAAAATTTTTTCCTTATAAAGATGCAAAAAATCCTTCCTTAGGAAGAATAATATTATGAAGATATTTCTTTTGATTAATGTAAAAATTAGGTGTTTTTGTTAAATTTTGTTGAGCTTAATGCAATACTAGCAAAATTTCTCAATTTTTACAATGTCCGGCCATCGCCATGGTAAGCTCATTACTGATTTTGCAATTTGCATGCATTTTCCATTTCATACTGTAGTTTATTTTTATCTGCAAGTTTAAATTGGGAGTTGAAAAGAATATGTTTTGTATTAATAAAAAAATGTTTTTATTCATATTGATTTGAATATTTAATTGATATCTAATTTGTTTATATGTAAATATATTGACATTTTACATTAATATATTTAAACTGTTGATCGACAATTGAATGAATTGCTTGGTGTTTCAGTTTTTTATCTTCATTGTGTATATAAACATATATATATATATATATATATATATATATATATATTTCTGTGTTTAATCAGAAGTCTTGCTTCTTAACAATAAATTAGTGTAATTTAATGTTTTTTGTAATTATGTTAATAATTTTACATGATAGTTCCAAAAAGTAATGTTCAAATATGATTTATATTTTTTAATATTAAAAATTGGTTTTTACTGAATTTAATTTATTTTTTACTTTTAGGTTGGAAAATGACTAGCAAGAGAGCGCACAGTAGTGACGAAGTTCCTTTAGCAAAGCGGCTCAGGCGTAGTGCGTTAAGCAGTGCAGCCGAGGAACAAGTAGTATATCAGTATTATTTATCGCTTGTTTATATTTATTAATTTTTGATTTTGTTCAGGCGAAGCATATTCGTGAGTTATTTACTAGAATGCGTGATTTTGTTAATGAAGATGGACGTCACGTTAGCAGACCATTTTTTCGTTTTGCTTCAAAAAAGTGATTACTTTAAAGAAATGCACGTAATAGTATGCGTGAAAATATTTATTTTAATTTCCTTTAGACTCACGCCTGAATATGTGAAAATTGTGACAAATCCGATGGATTTGACTCTTATTCACGAAAAAGTCAAGCAAGACGAATATGCCAATGTGGATCAGTTTATGTCTGATGTTAATTTGATGGTTGAGAATGCGAAAAATTTTTACAAAGTCTATTTATAATTTTTGTTATTTTTTAAATATTTTTATTGAACTGACAGTTGGTTTGTTCGTTAGAAAGATTCTGTGGAATATGGTGACGCCTGTGATCTTTGGAATATGATTACAGAAGCTAGGAACAAGCAAGAATGCAATAGTGATACAATGAGCGAATTCAGTAATCGTTCAATAGACAGTTCACCAACTCCAAGTTTAAGGTAGAGATGAAAATATTGCATTGTATGTTTATTTATTTATATACATATATGTATGTATCAATCAGTCCGAAAAGGGAAAATGCCAGTAATCGAACGCAGGCATGTTTGTTGGAAAAGCTCCTTTGCACTGTATTGACTGCTAAATCTGAAGATGGTTTGCTGTGCGAGGCATTCAAAGTGATCCCTTCGAAAGAGGTATATGCTTTGTAATGTGAAATAATTGGAAAAGGAAAAGCAACTTATTGAAATCCACTTTCACGTTGCAGGAATGGCCATATTATTATGAAGTAATTCGTGATCCAATCGATCTGAGGACGATTTCAATGAAATTGCGTCGTGGACGTTATAGATCTGTGAACGATCTTGAGAAAGATTTAAATCAACTTTGTCGAAATGCTAAGCTTTTCAATGAGCCAAGTTCATCTGTTTATCGAGTAGCTAATAGAAAAAGATTAATTTTCGTAAATATTTAATGTATATATATTTTATTTTTCTTTTTAAGGCAGCTAATGCAATTCGAAAACTTGTTGCACATCGTAAAATGGAATTGACCGATTCCAATGCGAAGTCAAGCAGCTATTATCACGAGTAAATTTATTTATATAATTAATATTGTCCATCTGATGGAATTAGTGATAATTTTTCACATGAATACGAAACTTATGAATATTGGTTAATTTTAGAATGAAAAAGACCTCTGCTGTTATCGACAATTTTTTGAGAGAAGTTTGTGCTGTTGTTGAAGAAGATTCAGATGATGAACAGATTCCATTGTCGACAAATGCACAGCTTAAAAATTTGTACACTTTTTTACGCAGTTGTCGTGATGAACTTTCCGGTCAGTGTTTAGTTG
This sequence comes from Trichinella spiralis, assembly GCF_000181795.1. Classification (NCBI taxonomy): domain Eukaryota; kingdom Metazoa; phylum Nematoda; class Enoplea; order Trichinellida; family Trichinellidae; genus Trichinella; species Trichinella spiralis. Next base: position 11,713,606 of record NW_003526943.1, read on the forward strand.
AACCTTTTTTGAGATGTCCGGAGAGAAGGTTTGTTTGTTTGTTTGTTTGTTTTTAATTTTGAAATAATTTACATTTATTTGCAGCTCTTTTCCTAAATATTATGAAAAAATTGCGATGCCTATCTCCTTTTACGCTATAAATCACAAATTGAAGGTGACTTGAAATTATTCTGTTTATTTATTAATTACAAATTTGATTGAAATTGTTTCAGGTTGGTTTGTACAACGCTGTAAGCGGTATGCTTGACGATATTAGTTTGCTTTGTTCAAATGTGAAAGTCTATTTCGGTGAAAATTCAGAACTATATAAAGTATGTTGAAAAGGAACATTAAACAATATTGCAATTTTCATTTATTATACTACCGTAATTGAAGAAAAAGTATATTGATTTGAAAAAAAAATTTAATGACGAATTTGAATATATGACACTATGTTTTCTTTTTTTTTTTTTGAAATCAGCTTTTGTGCCAATTTATTATCAGTGCTTTGTTGCTATGAATTTTCATCAACTAGCACAATAATAATGGTATTTGTTAATTTAATTTTGAATATTTCATTAATACATATTTATGATAGCATGCATTATTCATTATTGGAGCGAATTGTTGTTATCGTTTTTTTCATATCAGTATGATTACTGCACGTTGAACTTTATTTTGCACATGGTTGAAAGCTGTTTTCCTATGTCTGCAGTTGATTAATTTTAGAGAGCTTTAAAGCTGCAATTGATGGCATTCAGCAAAATCCAAGATACGGATACATCCCAACTAGAACTATCTGTATGGAAAGTATTCTTTGATAAAATATTTGTTTGTTTTTATTTTTTTTCAAACGTAGGATTTGGAACATTTGGCTGGCTTAGATGATGTTCCTAAAACGGAATCAACTTTGCATTTGCCGGCGGTGAAATTGGAATTCAACGAAGAAAGTGCACGAGGCAAAGTTGGTAGAAAATCGTTCGACGATGCTCTTGCTCAATACAGAGAGAAATTGCTTAGCGTTTACAACACGGTTGTCAATTATCGAGTTGGAAAAAATTCTTTTTTTTTCTATTTTATTTTTAAATAACGCAAATTATAAAATGGATTATACATTTGATAATTTATTGTGTAGGATCAGACGGGGCGTGTTGTTGCTATGGCTTTTATGGAGAAACCTTCGAAGAAGCTCTATCCCGACTATTACAAAGTAATCCCAGAGCCGATTGATTTGCACATGATCAAAGCGACTATCGACTCAGACCGAGTAAGACACGACATTTGTAGTTTATTTCTTTTTTTAAATATAATATTTGCATATTGAATATTTGTTCATTTTTAATTCAGTACACTTCGTCACAAGCTTTGGCGGCAGATTTTGAACTTCTGTTTGAAAATGCTCGTCATTACAACGAAGATTATTCAGCAATTTATACTGATGCGAACACGTTGAATGGAGTATTTGCAGACGCTATGAAGCATGTTTTTCCAACTCCGTTAACAATACCCAAGTGCAACAAAACTAGGTAAGATTTCACTTTGCATGCTTTTTTTTGCTGGTGCAAATATGAATTAAATAATAATTTGCATGAAAGAGAGAATTTTATATTATTATAATTAAGAGATTACAGAGAATAATAAATATTCATTAGTCAGTCATCACGTGTGTCAGTTGGACGCATCGGGCGCTCTTCGACTGATCACACACACGCGCACAAGAAAAAATAAGCTGAATTCAAGCATTGGTTGGTTCAAAATATAGACTATTATTAAGATTTCTTTTGAAAATTATCAGTGATTTATTCATGTATATCTGATGTTGTTTTTGTGATTTTATCCGGTGAATATTTTTTTATTTTATAACATGATTGATTGATTAATTTTTACAATATTTTACAAGAAATAATTTGTTTTATTTTGATAATTTAAACTGGGATAAAATTTGTATTATGTTTTGGTGAAATTAACGGTTGAATTTTAAATTGCATGCATAATTAATATATTTAAAAAGTTATTTGAAAGTTTGTAAATTTTTAGCATTTATAGAAAAACAAATACTGCAAAGTGTGGACATTTTTTGTTAGCATAAAATTTGTCTAGTGAGCATTGTTTGCGCACGTGTGGTGTAATGGGGGTGCTGTTTATTTGGTGATTTCGTTGCTTTGCAAAATTTTAATTGGTCGCTCTTAATACGCGTTATTTTCTTTCTTAAATATCAAATAAAATATTCAACTTGTCAGTAATTTCAAAATTTGCTTATATACATATGTATATATATAGCAGCAGTGGTAAGTTGAGATCATCATCAATTATGTTGAATCAGTTTATAAAAAAATTTTTTATTTTTATTTGTTTTAAATTATTAAATTTTGAAAATAGGCGAAATAAATAATTAATATTTTATTAAATTGATGCGAAATGATAATTTTTTGTGAATAAATTATGCGCATGTTGTTGTAATGTGCGTGTTTCAGGCGTTCGAATTATAATTTTATATTGAAAGATCGATCGCGTAGAGGAAGTTATAGCAGTGATTCATCTGGCAATCGAGTGTCACGAAAAAGTCAAAATATCTCTTTGGGTGAACATGAGCTGAAACTTTGGTACATCTACCAGGCGATCAAAGAATTCCGTGATCCGAACAATCGTACATTGTCGTCAGTTTTTCTGAAATTGCCATCTCGAACTGTACGTAGTGAATGAAGATTTGTTTTTTTTTGTTTAAGGAATTTATAATGGAAATTGTTTTTAATAATTATTAATAATTATACTTGTAATTGTTGTTCGGTTAGGATTATCCAGATTATTATGAAGTGATTCGAAAGCCGATTGATTTGCAAAAGATTTGCAACAAACTTTCCGCTAAACAGTACGACAGTGTCGAAGCGTTGGTGTCTGATTTCGCTTTGATGTTCGACAACGCTTGCAAATTCAACGATCCAGATTCATTGATTTACAAAGTGATTAAACCATAATGATAATTTATTATTCATTTTTTTCTTCTAAATATGGGTTATTATTATTATTATTATTCCATCATTGCAGGATGCTTTGACATTGCAACGGGTGTTGATACAGAAGGCTGCTGAACTGCGACGTGGTGAACAACATTCTCCACCAATTGACGTGCAATCTGATGTTCAAGAGCTTTTGAACCGAATTTTCTCTGACGTTCTGAATTATCAAGTAATTTGAGCAGCATTGTTGGCTTTTCTGTTTTTTTTTGTTTTGCACACCATTGAAAGAAAGAATACTGTAGTGGAGTGGTACAAAGTATTTTTTGAAAAAGAAAATTATGATAATATGTTGTTTTTGTTGCATGCAGTAATAAGCGAAGGTATTGTTTTGTTATTTGATTTTTGAATATTTTCCAAGGATGATCTGGGTCGATGTTTGAGCGATTCGTTGTACGAAGCCGACGAAGAATATTTAATAAAGACCAAAGACAAGTAATTGTTGTTGATTTTCTTTTAGCACATAATTTGGTTTTTATCAATTTAAGCTAACATTATATAATATATATGCATTGACGACAAACAAGTGTTGCGTAATGACAGTTGAAAAATAAATGTGTGAAATATTATTAATTTTTTTGAGCAGATTTAAGTTAGAGAATATTCAATTTTTTCTCATGACCACTAGTGTAAAAGTATTCTGTTTCAATCGTTGAATTGAATTATTGTTGCTATTATTATTTGATTTGTTTATTTATTTTTATCTTAAATCAAATAGATTATTATTATTATTATAAATCTGACTGAATTGGAAATAATTCAATGAATGATATTTTGTGCGATTATTGATCAAATAATAATGTTATGTTCTTTTATATAATATGAAAAATATATGAAGATTTTTTTTCAGAGATGCTGTGACATTGAATATTATCAAAAAACGTTTGGAAATGGTGAAATTTTTTGAATTTTCATTTGGTATATTTTGATTTGTTGATTTGTATGAATTTTGTAGAAGTGGTATACGCGATTGGATCGTTTTCAGCAAGATATGCTTGAAGTTTTCAAACGTGCTCGAAGATTGAAAAGTGTAAATTCGCAGGTATGATTGTTTTTTTTTGTCTTAGTTGTTTTGTTTATTTGCAATTAATTTGCATTAGATATTCGAAGATTCGGTGGATTTGCAGTCGTATTTTATAAAAGTTCGAGACGAACTGACCAAAAGGGGCGATTTGTTCTATTCGTCGGCGATGAGATTCACCGAGAAAGATTTGATCAGTGAAATTGACGCGATGCGCAGGCGGAACGCGTCCAAATCCAACTTGGAATCCGAAGTCGAGGACAATTCCATCAACGAGCCAAAGGTGAGGAGGCTTGGGTCACTTATAAACGCTGTGGTGGATATCCACCATTTTGAAGCAGGGTTATCGTTTGCCGTTATAAAAGGGAGAGTGGACATGAAAAGCTGTGGTGTAAGTTGTTTTATTACGCAGCAACTCACACTCGGGCAGTCAGCAAACAAACAAACAAACAAGCATATCTAGCTACAACAGCAATATTTATAGCTGTTAGATGTGTTTCCGGTTAGTTGTACTTGGCTTTTTCATGCATTATATTGGCGGTGGATATTAAGTAGTAGTAGTAGTAGTAGGGGTACATGCAGTATATTTTTCAGTTTTTCTTCATTTATCATTTATTTTTTTCACTAACTAATTTATTTTTATTTTAATATTTATTCCACCGTCACGGTGATTTGAATTTGAACATTGATTATCGTATTTGAGGAAGGTGATGTGGAACTGTCGTCGGTGGATGTTGGCGGAACAGTTTACAACGTGGGACATTTTGCCTACGTGAAACAGCAGCAGAACAATTACAAGCCACGTATATTGCTAATTTCGCGAATTTGGAAACAGCCCACTGGAGCAGTTGGCATTTTTGGCAACTGGTATTACAGACCATCAGAGACGTGTCACGTTTCAGTTAGAAAATTTTTGAAAAATGTAATTTTTTATTTATATTCATATTTTAAAAAGTTGTTTTTTAATGTTTATTTTATTTTTCTTTTTATCCTATGCATTACAGTACTTTTTCAAATTGATTTCAGTTTTGAAGAAAGTGTTTTTTTTGTAGGAAGTGTTTCGTACGGACGCTTACGATCGTGTTGAGCCGTCGACATTGGCCGGTAGATGTCATGTCCTTTTCATTAAAACATTTGTCAATCACAAGCCAACAGTAAACCATCATTTATCATAATTAATAAATAAACAAATAATTATACAAAGTGTGAATTTTGTTTCTTTTTTTTCTTTGAGAATTTTGCCGACGAAGATGTGTACGTTTGTGAATCACGGTATTCTGTTGTCAGTCAAGAATTCAAGAAGATCAAAGTGAGCAAGCAGGCAGTTATTTTTTTTGGCTTGTTTTATTCAGTGCTTATTTTTTCATATATATTTTCCCAGTCTTGGCAGTTGAGTTCACAAGGAGTGCATTTGGAAGACCGATCCACACCTTGTTTATTGTTGCGTATGCCTCTCAATTTGGAACCACATGATGCCAACAATGGGAACCTGTTATCATCAGTTCAGCAAGAGGAAAGCACTAGTAAACAAGAGGACAACAACAACAGTTGTTTATTGGTTGCCGATACAGGACGAACGGTGAGTAAATAAAGCAGTTATTTATAAATATTTTTAGCATACTTTGTTGCGGAATTATTTCCGCTATTGGTTGTCTTAATTTCAGTCCTTTATTTATAATTCTATTGGCTGTTTAATGCTGGCCGTGGATTGGTGAATTTTTACTTAAAAAATTTTTTTATTAAAATCAAATATTAAATGAAATTGAATGAATATAAATGCAAATGCTACTGCTGCTAATGGTGACGCAAACCTTTTACGAATCTCACTGCCTTGTTGTATTGATTTTGTTTTAAACAAATTGAAGTTTTTTTGGAAAATGAAAAAAATGATTTGGAAAAATAAAATTAAATATTAGTTGAGTAAAAGTAGCTTTAACTTTTTCCCCAAATTATATTTATTTGAATTTTGGAAAGCAAAAATTTACTAGTCCCCATTTGCCGTCAGTGAACAACAATCGATATTATTAGTCAGAGTCCTAGTCAATTTTTTTTTTAATTTATTTATTATCTTATTTTTTCTGAATGACATATTTCAATACATTTAAATAAATGTTGATTTATTTGGTAGGATGTTGTTGTCGCTGGTCAAAAGGAAAACTTGTCCACTGTTGCTTATGAACAGATTCAATTGAATGGTTGTTGGATAAGACTCGGCGATTGCGTGTACATCCGTGTTTCTGAACATGAAGTGAAAGTTGTCCTTGTCGAACGAATCTGGAAATCTCAAGAGTAATTTTCCCAGCAGACGACGATCTGCATCATAATTATTAGTTTATTTATTTACTTATTTATTTATTGCTTTTTTTCAAGTGATATACTTCTGCATGGCATCCCATTTGTCAGTCCACACCAGATTGAGCACGAGCCTACGCAGATGTTTTATAAAAAGGAACTTTTTGCCGTTGAACCGTCTGAGACGTTCAACGGACGGTCAGTAGTTGGCCGTTGTGCGGTGCTTTCTTTGAAAGATTATTGTTCCTGTATGTAGATCACTGTTCAAAATGTGGATGTTTATTTGTTTGTTTGTTTGTTTGTTTATTTATTTTGTTTTTAGCCAGACCGACCGAAGTGAACGAAGCAGACGTTTTTCTGTGCGATTCACGGGCAGTATGGAATGAATACGGAAAACGTGTAATACCTGACAATCCCGAGCGAAAATTTAAACTTCCTGTAATGTTGTTTTTATTTTCATTTTTCAGTGATCAATTAATTAATTAGTTAATTAATTTTTATTTCACAAACAGACCTTTCGACTAAGCTGTGAAGTACCTGAAGATGAAGTTGCATTTTTCAAAAAGCCAATGAGTGCGGAAAAAGTTTGTTGAATTAATTTAATTTTTATTGAATATTTTAATAATTTTCTCTAAATTTAAATCTCCCATCACAGGAACCTTCGCCGTTTTTAATGCAGCGTGCAATTGTGTACAACGACCTTCCTTTGCCTGAGCAGAAGAACAACAACATCAGATGCTCCAATTCTGAAATAGCCGAACCTAGCAGCAGCACTATCTCCTCCACTACTGCTACTACTACTCCTACTACTACTACTACTGTTCGGGTAAATTTTAATTTTTGAATACACTTTTTTTTCATTTGCTTATCAAAGATTGTCTTGGCTTTCAGGTTGATACACCATCCACACCGAAACTTACTTCCAGATCAAAAAGTGGTTACATCTTATTTTCGGCTGTAATTCGCAAACGGATCATGGCTGAAAATCCAGAATGTTCTTTTGGGCACATCAGCAAAATTGTCGGCGCTGAGGTAGAGGAGAAAATTTTCCTTACTAATATATATATATATATATATATATTATTAAATTTTAAAATATTCTGCTTCAAAAAATTTTCATTGATCAAATGAAGAGAGAGAGCAATTTTCAAACTTTGCACATCAATTTGTATGGATCAGATTTTTTTTAAAAAAATCATTTTTCTCTGAATTCTAAAAATGGATTCAATTTATTATAGAAATAATGTCTTTTTTTGTTCTTCTAAAACGTTTCTGGTGAATATTTATCATGTGCGTTAATTTGCATAGTGGAAGAAGCTGTCTGAAGAAGAGAAGAAAAAATATGAAGAGGAAGCACAAAAAATTGCAGAAGAGAGGGAAAAGGCTGACCAGTTGACTGGTGGCCGTTTGCAGCTTCTTCCTGGTCAGATCAGGGTTTATTGTTGCAAATGGCGTGATTGTGATTATCAATTCGACACTGTCGAACAGCTGAACGAGCACATCACTTCAATGCACACTAGTCAAATAGGTAAAATTGCATTTTTTTTTCTTCTTCTATTTTATTTTTTATTATTGTATATTGTTGTAATAATTTATTATTTTAACGAATTTTACAATCGATTTGGCAATGCTTATTTTTATGGTTGTATATAATTTCGATCAATTTCAGTTGAAGGCAGTGACAATCAGTATGTATGCATGTGGTTGACTTGTTCCAAATATCGCAAAGAGGGCAGGTAAAATGATCGTATATTTTTTGTTTTTGCATAAATATTCCATTTCAAAATTCACACACACACACACACACACACACACACACAGTGATGTTTTTTTGTAGACCGTTTCCATCTCTTGCTCGTTTGCATCGTCACATCAAAGAAAAACACATGCCACAATCTGTGAAATGTTTATTTCCGCAGAATCTTGGAAAGTAAGCTAACTCTAGCTGTTTGGTATTTTTCTATTAAAAAACCATTTTTTGCTGATTTGATTGTTGTCTTACAACGTGGAATAATAATTGGTATGGTTAATAAGCTTTTGCGATTGTATTTGTTCTAGGCATTATATATCTATGTCATCGTCTAGTGGATTAGACTCTGCTCAGCTTGCGCAGACATCGATGTCTGCTTTTCAGCAGCAGCAGCAGCAGCAACAGCAGACTGAACAGCATCAGTATTATCAACAGCAACAATATCTGGAACAGCAGCAACAAAATGCGGTTCTCATGTCCACACCCACCCCAACGCACCAGTTTTCCAACGTTGCCCAAACCCAGCCGATCCGTTATGCACCTCCTGGTAGTAGTATAAATGCCCGTATGCTTGTTGTTTTCATTTTTTCGCATGTTCTGTTTTCTGAATTCTGTTATATTATTGATATATTTCTCATAGCTTCGGCACATGGTGCCTACGATAATCAAACCGCTGGTGGAGCATACCCGATGCACTACTCTGGTCAACCCCTTTCTCCAGCAGTGCAGCAAAGTAAAAATAAAGATTAGCAAATTTTCACATTCCACAAGGAGTGTTCAGAAAAAATTATTCAGCTTATTTATTTATTTATTATTTATTTTTTCTGTAGCCATGGCATCGTCACATGGAGGAAGAGTACGATCACCGGCTTCGTTTTCAATGCCTGCAACGCCGACTAAATCGTCAGTTGATCCGGGCAGTATTCTGGTGCGTGCACTGGAAAAGCCTGTAGAACCAATTCAGCTTCAACCTCAGGTTTTGCGTGTCAGCAAAGTTGTCCACTCGAAAACTTACTTAAAGTATGATTTTAATATACAATGTTAATGTTTAATGTTATTTATTGCTAATTCAGCTGGGCACGGAACCGATCTGGGCGTACTTTAACACTGTCAGGTGATAGTTCTGAATTGAAAAAGGCCCGAAAAATTGACACGCTTGAAAGTATTGCAATGGATTCGAAAAAAACTGATGCAGTTGTTCAAGCACTGAATATCATGACAAAAGCATTGTACTGTCGTGTTGACAGTGTGAATAATTTGGAAAATTTTTTCAGATGAGATGAATATTTGATGTATAATAATTCTTCGCATTTTTATTCCGGTATAATTTATATTGCTGCTCGTACTGTTTGTTTTTTTTCTTCGTTTTTATTTAAATATTATTATTACTGTACATGTGTGTATACATATATTTTCTGATGTCTCTGCTAGTCGACTGCTGTCAGTATTTGTTATTGCGTTAATGATACATACATACATACATACATACATATATATGGTTGTATTTTTTATTCTAGAATTTTTTATTGTTTGTTCGCAGTTAGCAAAGCGGCGAGTGAAATTTCATTTAATGTTGTTTGTTTTTATAATTTTGGTAAAAGTTATTCTTCGTGATCATAATTATATTGTTCTGCGACGACAACAACGAGATAAAAAAGAAAAAAGACGAAAAAATATCTGATAAAATTTTTAATGTTCAAAATATTATTATACACAAGTTGAGAAATTTGTGGGAAACAAATTACTTCTGCTGCTGTACTGATTTTGCGTTGTTTTGGACATTTGCAATGTTCATCTGTTGGTTATTTCAGAGGAAAAAAATTGCAGTCAGTAGTATTTTGATAAGCAGTGAAAAAATCAAGTATATTGTAATTTTTTGTCGATAGTGTGGTGATATTTGAAAAATATTAATTTCATCACCACCTTTACATTCGCTCTATTATTTATTAGTTTAAACAATGAAAATGGTATAGTTTAAAGCTTTCGAATTTGTTTTGTTTAAATTTTAGTTTAAAGTCTAAAAAATCAATGAGCAACTAACAGAGGTGATGAATTTTTAGTTTTGTTGGACGTCTTGGCGCAGCTTGGATGGCAGAAGATGTCTTCGATAACCAGTAATATAAGTGTGCAAATTGGAGATGTAATTGGCAATTGGAAACTGACCAAACTGTTGGGATTCGGCACTTACGGTTATGTGTATGAGGTGTTGAATTTGAAAAATGATCAACTGGAAGCTATGAAGTTGGAAGATCAAAATCCCAACCAAAGTCTCAAGGTTGAAATATTAGTATTGAGATCTCTGAATAAACACAATGCTCGACACTGTTGCCAGTTGCTTGGAAGCGGTCGTAAAGATAAATTCAGCTACATGGTGATAACGTTGGTCGGGAAAACTTTTGAAGATATTTCGCAAGTGATGAAAGAGAAGAACGGTGACAATGGCAAGCTCGACAGTTGCAGCGCAATGTATCTCTGCATGCAAGCACTTGAAGGTTTGCAAGATTTGCATACCATTTGCTTCATTCACAGAGACGTGAAACCGCAAAACTTTGCCATCGGGGTGCATCCGAATTTACGGAATGTTTATATGTTAGATTTTGGCACGGTGAGGAAGTATCTTCGCTCTGATGGAAAACATCGTAGACCGAGAGCCAAAGCGGGATTTCGGGGTACTTTCAATTTTGCTTCAGTTTATGCTCTGAACTTGGATGACCAATCTCGTCGGGATGACATGTGGTCATGGATGTATTTGCTAATTCAAATGACCACAGGTACGTTGCCTTGGCTGGACATGCCGCCAACAGGCAATTACTTTTCAGAATTGGAACAATACAAAACTATGAAGAATGAGCATATTGAAAATCCTGCAGTGTTATTAAACGGCTGTCCTGAAGAGTATCACCAAATTTTCAACATTATCAAGCAGATGACCTATTATTCTGCTCCTGAATACGAAGGCATTTATAAGCTGCTGAAGTTTTCCATGAAGAGGGAGAATTCTTTATCAGAAGATGAGCCCTTGCAATATGAGAAAATACTGAACGAAGAAACTGCCCACAAATAGTTATCGTTCATCAGTTCGAACGGAACAATTAATGAATTCACATTCACATCTTATCATTGTTTTAACAAAATTAAAATTATATAAATTATAATAATTTCAAGTTACAATTATTTCCTTCATCGCAAGATGGAAATAGTTTGCTGACATGAAAATTTATTTCTAATTGCAAATGAAATAAATTTCTGTTTATTTTTTAACCATGCTTTCAAATTCAGTATAATTCTGGGTGCATTGAAAATTTGAAATTGTTTTTAGATTTGTTTGTTGAAAAGTTATTTGCCTAATTCAATTATCGAATCTTATATATTATATGGAACAAAAAAGCCGTGCTTAAATTTATATACATTGTGTAATAAAAAAAATTGTAAATTTTTCTTTGGTATTTTTGGAAAGTAATTGAATTAATGAAACAGAATTACAAAGTAATGAACCACCTTTCCATTTGATTTGCTGATGTCCGTTTCCACATCATTGCTTTAATTTTCACCATTATTATTAGAAAAGTATATTTTTACTACAAATTTAACTACTCACACAGTGCAGTAATGACAACGCCTTTCTTCCGTGAAATTTTATTTCAACAAAAATGATCTACTCTTTGCGAAACAGAGGTTTTATATAAAGAAATTACTTCCCGGTTTGACTAGCACCCACTGCTTGCAGGAAGTACCGTCGGCAATGTTCTTTATCGTATTTGCATACACCTACTTCCGTGAAGTGCGCAGTTATTTATGGCTACAGATTTGACCTGTTCTGGATGCGACACATGTTACTGTATCCCTTCCATGATGTCATGTTTGTATTCTATGATATGTTCATCATTGTAATATATGATAAGCAATAATCATAATATTTTCATAATCACAATATCAATAATAAAATGAACATTTGACACATGGACTATGACATAGATTTGTCAAAACTATAATGCAGTTACTTTTCTGCTGATAATGCGGAAATATTATTAAGAAAAAAGTTGCATAAAATGACAACAAAATTAAAAAATGCATAAAATATAGGTGATTTCTTGCTGCAAACGTGCATATGCAATTTTTTAGTTTTTCTTTTTGAAATTAATTTCTTTTTCGAAAATTTTTTCTGTTTAATGCAATTAAATTTAGATAAATTTTTTAAAATTACAAGCGTTAAGTTTCGTTGTATTCATAAGAAATGTTACGTTAAGTTCATAATAAGTATTTTTTGCGGCATTTTAATTTTGAAAGCAAATTTTAAATTCACTTAATTAATGCTAATAATTTACATTCGTTTAATTAAAACGCCCAATTTTTTGTAATCTTAATACACAACATGGACATGTAAAAAATTACTGATTTAGCCAATTAAAAAGCATGGGGAGCAGCTTTTACCAAGGTTAAGATAATAATATTTTAATTTGTACAAACAGTCAGTGAAATTAAATAAATGACAAGATAATGGATAAGACAAATTTCTTAAAATCTGAAAGAAAATTCAAAATATTGCTTTTTAAAGCGAAGAGTAAGATACACGATACTATCTGCATTACATTATGCATTATATCCTGAATAAAATTTATTTTTACAATAATACAAGAAAAATCTGTTTATTTATTTATTATTATTTCATATTATTATTTATGATAGTTAGTTTTAAAGAAATGTACATTTATTTTTCTATTTATAAAACATAATAGGGGTACTTGAGTGATATAATGAAAAGCTTACAGAATTCTTTAATAATGCAATAAATGATCAAAGATTATAATCATACTTAATTAGAAAGATTTTAAGGAACAAAAACATTTGAGAAAAGAAACTGAAAAATAAAGAAATCTTATTTTTATGAAATAATTTAATATTTAGACGCATCATGTTATTTTACGAGATTGATATGTTCCTCATTAAGCATATAAAGTAAACATTTATGCAACACACTGGTCAAATTTGCTCGACACGTATTTGATTTTGCTTACTGTTTATATGAAAACAAAAACCACATAATACACATACAAATTATACATTTATGTAATATTTTGATAAAAAAGAATCTTGCAAAATGCTTTATTCCAAAATGTGTTGTACAAGCGAAATATTAATTAAGTTGCTTGAAATGACTGCATTGTTTGTCATAAAACAGTTTATGCTTTTCTCAACTGTTGACATTCTCTGTTTATGCAAGGAAAAAAGATATTATTTAAGTGATGAACAGCCAAGAAGATACATCAACTTTGAACAATGCTTTCAATACTTTTCATTGCCCTCTTAGCTGTATTAGCAAATCCTTCAGAAAGTCAAGTAATAATTTTTCTTTTCCAATTTCAATATTTCTGTATATAATAATTATGTATAAAAATTTATTTTGAATTCATTAATAAAACAGATTCTTGTTTCAAAACAGTATGGTATTATTTTATTGTTCCTTATGAAATCGGTGTTGCTAATGATTTGCTTAATTCTTTGAAATACGTTATTTCGACAAAATTAAAATTTGAACTCATAAAAAAATATTCAAAACTTTATACGTTTTAGTATTCGTTTTTAAAATTAATCTTCACTTTGTGTATAGTTTTCGCTTAAAAAATGAAGCAAAAGAAATGTTTATATATATCCGCATATGAAAAACTGCTGTTCATAAAAGTATTTAAATTAACTTTTTACACATTTAAAGATGGTTACACATTTTTCAGAAAGAATCACAGCCTGTGAAAAGTAGCACTGTTTCCCCAGTAAGTGACACGTTCTGAAAATACTTTTTAAAATTATGCTTACAATGTTTAGAATAAAGATCTTTTAATTCAATATACATATATATGGGAAATGAAATTGAATTAACCAATAACAGAAATTGATAGTTAGATTTCACATCATTCATGTTCGACATTTTTATTTAAAATAACAATCATTTTCATAATCTAAACATTTTTCAATTTAATAAGCATTTCATTTCACTTAATAAATTTTATGAAATACAAGATGCAATATAAAATAATTATATTTCAGAAAAAAGTTGTTTCTTTAAAATTTAGCAGTTAATATAAAAACAATAAATTACACTTAAAATTTGAATAAAGAATAAAGTTGAATTTGATGATGATGAGGTGAATATAATACAAAGGACAAAATTTTTTAGGAAGATGTAGCTCGTATTTACTGTGCATCAAAAAAGTGCAAAGGTGAACTTGAAAAAATGGAAAAAGCTAAAGAATCAGAAATAAATGCACTGCATCTTGCTTATAAGTTCTGTAAAAGCAAATGTGTGGATATGTAAGTTAAAGTTTTGATTTTAAATAAATGTCATAAATTTAAATTTAGTTTAATATATGCATTTGCATTAATTTTTTATAAATTTCTGAATAGAAAAACAAAGTCTATTGCTCACATGTTACACATCTCATTTCATGCTTGAATTTTCATTTTTTCACAATCACAAAAGTATTTATTGAGATTGTTCATTATATTGAGAAAATTTTCTATTAAAAGGGTTTTGCAATCAGAGGCGGAGCTTCAGAATGCCCAAAAATATTTCGAGAAGGACTATCCAAAGTTGGTGAAAGAAAGAATGTTGAGCGATTTACAATTGGAAATGGAAGAAGAAGAACTGTTGCATAAGGTTGAAACCGATATGGAAAGACAAAGGCACAAAGATGCAGTTGAACAAGAAAAAAAGAGACACAAAGAAGCAATGAAATATGTGACGAAGGAAGGCAAAAAGGGCGAAAAAGAAAGGTACAAGAAAGCAAAGAAATTACTGAACGAAGAGCACGAAAGAAATAAAGATGAGGAAGAGCAAAGACACAATGATGAAAAAGAACGTTTGAAACAGAAAAAGGAAGATTTAGAAAAGAACAGCCAGAAATGATTCATTGGAAATTAATTGCCCTTTCTAGTGTGCTGCAAATTAATTTCTATAATCTCTTGCCTGCGATTAAAAGTATACATTTGACTGCATCTTTTAAATGATGCAATTTTCTGTATTATTTGAAAATAAAGTTTTACATTGAACGTAAAGTGACCACCTCTTTAATGCAATTTAAAATTTGAAATACCCTCCTCCTCCACACACACACACACACACGCACACACAATATTTACAAGCATAAAAAGATTAAGCGCTATCCCACCCGATGAAATCCAAATTCTCAATTTCAGTATTTCATAAAATACATCAGAAAGTGACATATCAACAGTTGCGTCGTTAGACATGCAACTGTTGTGCTGTAGGTAACTTGTAATGAAAAAAGTTACAACTGTCTGCATATATATGATAGCAGTTGTTCGATTATCTAAAAGCAGCAAGTGTCATATTTGTGCAGCACACCAGCTTTTATCTTTGGACTGGAATATTTTTATGTAAAGTATACATTTAACTGCAACGAATTTTATTTTCACACTGCAAAAAATGAAGAACTGAATATTAATTTAGTCCAAGTGATGAATACAAAATCACAGGTGATATTACTGAAATTCTCTATTAAATTAAAAAAAAGTTTGAACTATTTAATTATTTTTGGAAATGTTCTTTCCTATTGGTTATTCAAAAGGTAAAAAAGAATTGCAAATTAAAACAGTTACATTTCTGCTGTTGTATATTTCACTGTATATCTAGCCAATCAGACAAACATCGCTTGCTTTACAGAAAAATATGCTATGAAATATGGACATGCGTAAAAATGAAAACAAAACAAGCAACTAAAATTAGTTTATTAAAAAGTAAAGTTTTGATGAAATTTATTATTAATATAATACTTTTATTTGTAAATTATAAAATTATTTAACAATTTTCAATAAAATAAAACTTAAACAAACAAGTAAATACTTCATGATAACATAAATTCACATTGCATAAAGAATTCCAAAGACAATTTTCTTTTCTTTCATCTAACTACAAAATAAAAGTAATTAATGATTAGTGTCAAAAAAAATTTTTTTATTAATTCTTGAAATATAAATAATAATTAATTTATGGAAATTAATGATGCTCATGATATATCACTGTACCAACTTTAAACAAATTTAAAGCATGAGAAGTATTTTGTTTAATTTTAAACAATTCAAACTTTAAAATATTTTGAATATAGGGGAAGTTTCGACCAAATATTGATCAGTTTAGGAGGTTGGCCGACGACAGAAGTTGTTGCTTTTTCTTCTGTACACTTTGAGTCCTAGTCTGAAAAAAACTGCACAAATATGGATGACCAATTGGAAACCGCTTATGAAGCTAAATTCAGCGTGCTTGATATGGACATGGCTAAGAAAACCCAGGGTGCGTCCAAAGCGGCAGGTCCTATAAATGAAGCAGAGCAAAAAAGACAAGCAGAATTGATGAAGCAGGCTAGCATTGCTGTCCAGTCAGCGTTGGGTGAGCAGGCATCTGCTGCAGGTAGACGTGTCTTTTTCGCTCGCCATGGTGAACGAATGGATCGCGTTTTCCCTGCTTGGACGCGGTTGTCTTATACAGAATCTGGAAATTACAAACCGTACGACATGAACATGCCAATATCGATGGTTCCACGATTGAACGGAGTTAATGATTTTTATGATGATCCACCAATTACTGAACTTGGTTATTTTGTATCCCAGTTGATTGGACGAGGGGCAAAATTGAACTGCATAAACTTCGACACTGTCTACTGTAGTCCAGCACTGCGATGTGCGCAAAGTGCGCACGGGATGTTGAAAGCATTTACTAAAACAAAGCCAAAAATTTGTATCGAACCAGGATTGTTCGAATATATGGGATGGTATAAAGAAGAGAATTTGAACTTTCTGAGCACTTTGGAAATGGTCGTACAAGGTTATGAAGTAGATCCTGATTATTTTCCAGTGATCACTTGTGAGGATTTGAAAACAAAATACAAAAATGAAACTATAGAAGAATATTACACACGTACCGGCAATGTGATTGGTAGTATTCTGAGCAAGCATACCAAATCATCGTGCAATATATTATTTGTTGTTCATGCACCTACCCTTGATGCAGGCAGCCGATTTTTGACAAAGAAAACAGCAAATGTGCCGGATGAAAATGATCTGAAACAAGTTGGTGTCCATTATCCATTTGGATCTGTTGTGGCATTAGAAGAGAACAAATCCGACAATACTTGGAAGCTTATGCACTGCGCTTTGCCATCAATTTCTTTCTTGGACTGTACTAACCGTATTGATTTCAAATTTTTTAACCGTCCTTAAATTGAATCCGAAATTTCTTAATTAACTAAAAAAATCATTTTTTGTTTATTTTTAATGCCTCATTTATTATTGATCATAAAATAATTTTGTTCTAGTTTAGATAATATGATTTCAATCTCATCATAAATTAATTGTCTAATGTTTTTGATTTTATTCACAAATAAAATTTTTTAAAAAATTATTGTATTTTTATTATTTATTATGGGAACAGTAAGTAACTTAAAGCTTGATTTAATCTGCTGGTCATCTCCGTTGCAAGCTTGTCAACCCTGTTACAATCCTGAAGCGGCACTGTGAAATTTGATGCTGCTGCGGGATGTCACTAATGGCCAGTATGCTGTCAACATCCAACTGGTAATTCGATCCGTTCATCTGGATATGATGGACTTTTTTTCTCCATCCAAGGTGAGGACCAGCAAGCATCAAGTAGACACACGATCAGACCAGGATGAAAGGAAGTAATCTGAGAAGTCAGTTGGTTTGTTTTGTGCCGTCGTGTGCAGCGCTGGCCTGTTAGTATGTTGACTATTTTACAGTGTGCTATTATTAATGAGAAAATAGTCATATCCTGTGTTATGTCTTGTCATTGACACGTAATGCCTAAGACTGGCTCAACAACAACGACAGAGCAGGAAGATGAAGATGGGAATTCAGTTGAAAGATAAAGCCAGCACGTTACAATCAGTGAGAATTGTTTTTAATAAACAATTATAATATTTCAAAATAAAATAATGAAATACCTAATAATAATAATAATGCATACATATATTTGTAATATTGTTGTCACATTAATGGTTGATGTGTTGATTATTCAAAATAAAGTAAATATAATGTAAAAAAATACAAATACGGAATTTTCATTTTATATTATTGGAATATAAATAAAATTGCATAAAAGAAACGTAAATGAATAGGCAAAAGAGGAGTAATTTAATTATAGAATGATTTGAAGTGTAGTTACAAAAGTAATAGTAATTGTCAAGTTCAAGAAATCATTGTGCACAATTTACTCAGAACACAGTTGAAGATTTAAGGTAATTTTTGTTTCAGTTTTGTATAAACTACTGTTATTGAGAATTAATTTAAATTATACTCTGAATTAAAAGCATAAAATTAAAAAAGCACTTATTATTTTAAATTTTGAAGTACTGTAAAAGAAAAAATTTGAAGCTTTCCAATTGTTGAAGGTAAAGAAATAGCTGAAGCGTTAGCTTGTTATATTTGTTTTTTATCATACTATCCGAGAATTTTGTTCAGCGAAGAATATATGGTAAATAGATTTTTCAAAACAAATATTTTCTCTTCACAAAGCATGCACGAATGTACAGTTCCAGGTGCTTGTTATGAAAGTGAATGTTGAAGAATGAAAGTGTTTTGAGAATAAAATTTTCAAGTTAGATTTTGTTCGATTTTATTGTGAATTTTCCCGAATTTTGTAAAATGTGATGTACACTCGACAGTCTTCGTTGCAGAGGAGAAAATATTTTACAGATGAATAATGACAAAATTGAATAATTACTGAGAAATGAGTTTTGTTCAATTCAAACAAAAAAGTGGATAGCCAAAGTGACGGATCAATGATTGCAATCAATTATGATGCTGCAGATGATGTGTAAAATTTGATAAATGAAAATGACAACCGACATTGAAGACATCTGTTCACGATGAAGCATTATTAAATATCAAGCATCTGTTTTATTTAAATTAAAAGTACATTTTGAACATGATGACTTGTAGAAAAAATTTTTACAAGTATTGAAAAAGAAATTTTTAGGCAAATACGTCCACTTGAATGTTCTGCCAAATATGGAAACAACAAATATTTACGTAGTGTATTTTGAGAAGTTTCATTTCTTCAGAAAAGTTGATTTCACAATTCATTTACAATTAACATATGTATAATATATATATTATTTTTTTAAAAAGCTAATTATAAAAAAATTTGATGATAATCAAGAATGGTTGAATAAAATTAGTGCATTTATCTGTACGACAGCAATGAAAGGTGAACTTTTGACGACTTCGGAATGTGCTATATATGTTCGTTCGATTTGATATGAAACGCAAAAAAATTTTAAATTGGTTTTTAGTTATAATTCATAAAGGACTAGCAGAAGAAATTTAAAAATAGAACATGTTAGAATAATTTTTTTGTTAAACGAAAAATAATGCAGCAGTTGTTGTTTTCAATTTGTCGAATATAAAAAATGGAATTATGATTGGTCACTTTTATTATAACTGAAGTTTCAAAAAATTGGTCGAAAAATAATGTTGATTTTTGTTTCTGACATGTATTTATTTATTGCAGTGAAAATTGAAAATAATTATTATAATAAATAAAAGTCACGAAAGTAAAAATGAACAGCTGCCATGCCATGCAAGTGGAAATCTTTCAATATTTGTTTGTTTCAATTTATTCATCATGTAATGATAATTATGTTTAAATTGTATATGTATCATTTAATTAAGAAAAAGGAAGTATCGATGAAAGCAGGAAATTGAAAAAAAATGTTTTCAATTCAATAATTTGTTGAACAATTTTGTTTCATACGTAAATTTCGATTTATTCAAATTTACTAAATGTTGTATATAATGGAATGGCATTTGTACATGATGAATTTGTTTGTTTACTGTGACAAATACAGAAAACACAATCTATTTTTTTATTTAAAATTTATTTCATAACTGAATGATAAAAAAACAGGCATAGTTGAAGTTAAGCTTTTCCTTGAATTGAATTTTTCATCACGTCACGGCAAGAACATTTTCTCTTGTATTAAATATGAATTTCACTGTTTTTCAAAAAGGCAATGCATGGAAATTGCGATGGAAAAATATTAAAATAAAAATCAACGTCCTCCAAAAGAAAATGCACTTGATGTACCACATCTGGAACTTTTACCAGGCTTGGATGACTTTCAGCTGTTGCTGTTGTTGTCAACAAAACGTACAGTCGCTCCCGGAAGTGACGACAATGTTACACAGGATGAATGGAGGAAGAGAATGAAAAGAAAAATAAAAGTGGCATTTCATTGAATAAAAACGAACATTGAAAGAACAAGGTATATAGCAAGCAGTAATTATGTCGATTTTAATAAGAATAATAAAGAAAGAATGAATGAATGAACAGTGGGAGACACCTGACTAGACAACACTTGTTTGGCGATGATAATTCAAAATTTAAAAATGAGAATGTCACAGAGAGAAAAGAAAAATCCCATTGTCAGTCTGGATGAAGAAGGAATTGCTTTGGAAGAAAATCAATCCAAAGTACCTGAAATAAAGGTTTAAAGTAAAAATAATAATAATCTTCATTTAAGTTATACGAAGAAGAAAATTACTGCATACATATTCGGTCATGTTGTTCGACTCGCATTTTGTTCGATGTAGCTTCCATTGTAAGCCTAGCTGAAACAAACAAAACGAAATCAGAGAACGAAAATATTAAATTCATCTTTTTATTTAAAAATAATTTGCAACAATTTCAAAATAGAATTCCATCTGACAGGTCGATTTTAATAACGAGCTGCTTTGGCAACACATTTATCACATGATGCATTCATTCATTTGTCGCGAGCCGCTTCAGCGTGTGATCATGAAAAATAATAATGAAAAATTTCCACGAATGTATTATTTGAGAGTGACGTAAAAAGGAAGTAAACGCGATAAAAACAACAAAACTCCAAAATATCCAACTTTAAATAAATGATCAACTTAGTATTAAATTTTAATCAAATACATTACCTTGTAATAAAGATGAGCATTCTCCCAGTCTAACAACTTCTCTATCGTTCGAATGGTCTGTTGAGGAGAGAAATAGTTCTTTTTTATATTCAATTGGTTAGTTTATTCAAATTTAAAACATACACGACGACTCAAGCAAACTACAGGCCACAGCGAACAGCTCAACGTGCAACAGCAACATATACAACCAAACAGCAGCCACCTCACATTGACGGATATGCTCTTCTGCAATACTCTGTTAATACGACAAATAGTTGCATTAAATTCTTCCGGGGCGACCTGAAAGAAACATTATTCAATGTATCAACAATATAATAATATTTTGCCGTTCTAATACTAACTTTTCCGACAAGCTTTGGTGGAAATACACTGTCAAATCGACTGCTCAAACCAAATCTACAATCAAAATTGAATTTTTATCCATCTATAATTTCTCTAAAAGAAATACCAAAACTACAAACGAGACAAAAAATAAATGGGTAGAAGATTTATTTTATAGCGATTGACCCGCACACAGAGCACCAATAATAAAACATGCTTGACAAAGTCTTATCTTGAGAAGGAAAAAGACGATCAATAGAATCGGTCATCATATGCATACACATACACACACACACACACACACAGAAATATGTATACATCTGCATGTAAAGATGTATAAAGGAAAAAAACATTTCCACTATAGATAGCAATTAATTGATCGAAGAAATATCGATGCAGATGAACAGATACACATAAACAAAACTAAAAGTCACTTAAAAAAATAAAAGAAAATATCAAACTTTTTGAAATTATAAAATCTGTTAGAAAAAAGATTAATGCGAAATAAAAAATAACAAAATATTTTCACAAAAATAATATTCTGCACAATTTTATAAAACATGAAAATCATCATATATAGGAAAGTTTAAAAGGAAAAAAAATATATTATATTGCATCCAGAGAGCAATACAACGTATACACAGAATTGTATATTGCAAAAATTGTTGTGAATTACTTGAATTAAACAATCACTTACAAAGTAATATTTCCATTTCCTTTTATAACAATTGGATCAGGAGAAAGAACTTCTGTAGTAGGAATGTTTTCCAAATCTTCAAAAGTTTCAATGACGTCGAAATCAGGCATCACTCCTGAACAGTCTCACTCGAACAGATAGATGAAAAATTGACAAATATCCGCAAAACTTGCACAGTCAAACAAAAAATAATGCATAACAGCCCGAGTTTAGTAATCAGCTGTGTGATCACTCAACTGGCTGCGTAAAAAGGAGCACTCTTATTTATGTATTGAACTCGAAGGTACAGTACTAATATTTTGATGATCAAGAACAATTATCAAAAATTGAAGACAAATGTTTATATAAAAAATCAAGCAATATTTGTTTCGAATGAAATTTTGATAGGGTAAGTAAATTGTGATTCTTCTAAAAATAAAAGTCAAAAATTATTTTGAAATGCTGATGGCATTGAAGTTCTGGAAAAAAATTTCATTTTACATTTTATCAAACATGATAATTGCGCAAATTCATCTATCGTATTGCTAGAGCAGTTGTTTGATATCTCCAAAATTGAAATTGGTAAGAGTGTTTTAGCTGTAAAAATTACGTTTTGCATATTATTTAAAGCTGTTTTTTCAAAACTGAATCAAATAAATAAACAGAGCTTCAAATAATATTCTGCATGCTTGATGTATTATAATGAAGCAGATTTGTAATTTAACGGTAATATGACAAATAAGAAACAGCAACAAAAGTTGTGGGTCAGACAAAAAAAAGTAAAGTATGCCAATTTATTTGGCTAATGTTTGAAAAATGATTAACATAATTTTAATTTTTTAATTTTTCTATTCAATAATTGAATCAACTATGTTCTCTTTTAATATTAGCAAAATGTACTTTGCTTTCACATCAGCTAGTTTTCTTGTTTTATAAAATTCTTTACGCACTGTTTATTAACAGTAATAGTTCTTTTTCGAAATTTGCTGTAGAAAACAAATGGGAGAGATAAAAAACATTCGCTGAAATTAATAAGGGAAAGAAAAAATTTTCAAAAAACTCAATTCATAGTTTAATTTCTGAAAATTTAGCAGCGAATGGAAAATTGAAATATTTACAGCGTTGCAAGCAAATTTATCATATGCTTAAATTATTACAAAATGTTAGTTGAATGAAGGCCACAGTTTCACATCAAAAAGTCATACAAAAGTTGCTTTCCATCTGTTGGCAGCGCAGAGTGCAATTAAAAGACAAACAAGAATATATGCTGTAAAACGTTTTAAAAATATGCAAAAAAATAGCATGATATTAAAGTTCAGCTAAATTCCAGAAATTGAAAAGCACTTTTACAATATTGCAATAAACACGATGCGTTGAAGAGAAAAACGACAAAATGAATACATGATATTATTCTTCTTTGTAACTAGCCCAAAAATTAGTGTCTTCGGTGGTTCCGAGAAAAAATTCATATTCAAGCTGTGTGCAAGTACCGCTGTCATCGTATCCCAATTTGTAGTAAGAGCCGTCCATACAAACCGCTGAAACACAACCATCTTTGTTGAAAATTTACTTCAAATTATAATACATTGCACTTCAATCACCAATCACTGTGGATTCTTTGCCAAAACAACAATAGCAAGGATACTTGGAACCAACAGAAAATTTTGCTAAAGCCCATTGAGATTCAGCGTATGCGCCACTGATGCCAACTTTTTGCAACCTACAAAAAATTAAACACTACAAATGAAAAGACAATATTTCAAAAAAAAAGAAAAAAATAAAGAAAAATTCATTTAATCTGCAAAATATACGTTGAGCGTTGATTTAAGTTTGGATCTTTGACAGAAAAGATGTGTATCGTTCCTTTGTCACTAGTAGTACAAAGAAATGACGAATCCAAGCTGAATTTGATACTGAAAAAAAACGATTAATCACACATTTTACACAACAATTTTCAAATAATATTTCACCTGTAAATTAAAGCTGGATCAGAGCCACGCCTAAATTCCAAAATTTTCATTTTCTTCTGAACGTTAAAAATGCGAATCAGTGTTCCCTAAAAATTTCAAAAAAAGAAAGAAAGAATTAATTAATTATTCTTATCAACTGAAAAAGAATACGCATAAAAATATTAAGAGTATTTTCGTGAAGAACGTTCTCATTATTTTTACTTGTGGTCATTTTTTACAAGTAACTTTTAAATTTAAATATCTCACGAATATAAAATAGGAATTACTTTTTCAGACGCTGTGGCGACTAAATTAGCTGCATTGTTCAATGATATGCATGCAATGTCTGAGCTGTGCGCTTTGATAGACAAAGGAGAGGTAGATTCTGACTGAGTCAATTGCTTCAAATTCTACAAACGACAATCATTCATCTATTAAAAATTAAAATTTCAAAAATTCACAACAGCAACAATCATACCAGTAACAGCAGAGTGCCAATACGATGCCCTGGAAAAGCAAAATATTCCACCTCCGGATCTGAATTCATCGAGCAAATGCCTTTTGGATTATCGCGTGTATCAAAGCTGGCTATCAAATTCGGCTGACCAGGAAATGTATAAACATGAACTTCAGAAAGCAGAACAATGATCAAACTGAAAACAAATAAAAATTATAACAATAATAATTTGCATAATAAAAATTCAATATTATTATTATTATTATTCTCACTTCGCTGCAGACATGCGCACGGCAACCACTTCAGATGGACATTCAATTTCCAAAATAAATTTCCTCTTTTTATCATCCCAGATGACAACTGAATTTTCTGAAAATTTTCCATTCGGTCCGTTGCAAACCAACGCCACTATATTGCTGCGTTGCAAAAGACAACACAATTTAACACTGCCAGCTGTAGCTTCGTCGAGATGAATCACCTCCATAAAAGGATCTGTGTTGTAAACTCGCAAGCCGGTATTCAATGCACATATGAAATAATCTTCAACGACAAAATTAATAATATAAAATATTAAATGTTTTCAAAAAAAACTGCTCACTTCACCTTGACTATCATTGAATCGGAGGTATTGAATTTTGGGTGCCATTTTTAATTCAACAAAATCAACAACAACAATAACAACAACACTTTTCTCTCCAATATATTCACATATAGGCTTATTGAAAAACAAAAATATACTTGAAATAATATTATAACAAAAACTGAAAAAAAATCTGAAAATAATTCATCCAAAATAACAATGGATATATATATATGATAAGAAGCATGATAAACGACAAGTTCCTTTTCTCTTCAAAATTTATTAGATTGCAAAATTGAATAGAAAATTAACACTTGAATGATTCCAAAGGATCGGCCTTTCGTTTCTAAAAAAAAGCTTCATTTCAAAAAGTTATCAAACAATAGTAGTAATGATGAATGAAAATTTTTCATGACAAACCGCTGCGCAACGTTCTCGATACGCTTTCCGCTTACGCTGCAGCAGGGATGGCTTAGTGATTCTGTCACTGGATTTCAAATGATCCTTTTCTTCATGTTCAACAGAGTCGTCGTCGTCGTCGTTTTGAACAGATTTAACAGGAACACCTCTCAAAGATTTTGGAACTGAAAATTAAATTTCAAACAAACCAGATATTCACATTGCAATCATTTATTTAAAAAAAACTACCCACCGATATATTCTGGAACATGCTTTAAATGTTTAAGACTGCGATTCCGTTTGAAGATCCTATCGTGTCTTATCAGCTGCAGATCTCGAGGATTTTCGACAAAATAACTCTGAAAATTCATTTATAATTGAACCAATAAATAACAATATAAAATATTTATACTTTCAACTTTGTCGATTTCAAAACTTCTTCTCTTATTTCTTTCAGTCGAGCTTCTTTCACTGCGAGAGTTGTAGCCGCACGTAAAGCATCCTTCAAACAAACATTCAAATACTGATACTAAACAACAGAACAAAATGCATCATACCAAACACCTGTAATGAAAGCCGTCCAATTCTTCCATATTAATACGATATGGTTTCAAAAATTCCCCTTCATCTATAAATTATGAAAACAAAATAATAAAAGAAATAATTACATCAAAGAAACAGCTATGATATACATTGTTTTGCAAGTGCTTTCTTCACTCTGGATACAAATTTCGCTTCACGCTTTGTAGAAAACGAAAGGGCAGTACCCTGATTCCAAGCTCGAGCTGTTCTATAACACAAAAACATAAACACTGAATAACTTACAAACTTAACGGAAAGAAGTAGACTTCGCATCTGTTATTCTTCCAAACTTAGCATATACAATGTTACCTTTAAAAAAATCCATAAAATCCATCTCTAGCATTTGTCTTACATTTTTAATGAAGATGATGAGATTTACAAATAAAATACATTATTTTTATTTTTTAAAATCGCATCTCAACTTTTTCAATTTTGAAATAACGTTAAAAATCATTTCTCAGCAAAAATGCACTGCACTGTTTCTGTATCTGTAAAACGAATGTTTCATACAGAAACAATATTTCCATAAAACAAATGTAATTTAATCGGCAAAAAAGTATATTAAAATAATTTGTTTAGAATAACATAATATATTACTTATACTATCATCATGTAACCTTATTTTACTAATTATTACAGTAATCTACAGAAAGCCTTCATGAGAAATACACCCGTAGCTTAAGCGACTGTTTCAGCAAAACGAATAAAACATTCATTACTTTCATTTCATTTAAAATATAAAAATATATTCAAAAGCATTAATCAATGGAATTCACTTAAAATGCAGTTTAAAAAATTCAAAACATGCATTAATTATTACAATTAGACAAAATGAGATTTTTATCTATCACAAATAAAAATAGAGCAAAAAACAATTTACCCAAATTATATGTTCAGAAACTTCTCTATCGTACATAAACTAATCACAAAGAAACACACTATAAACACAAATGCCACACTGCGACTACATCAGATTGCTTAAATCTTACTTTTAGAAAAGCACAATACGATTAAATATTTAAATAAAATGAGATCAGTCAAAGTCAGTCACCTTCCAACACGATGGATATACTCTTCAACCGTTTTAGGAAAATCAAAATTAATCACATTTGATATCTGATTAAAATCAATTCCACGTGAAGCTGTTGATTCTTTCTTTTCAAGCCTAAAAACAGTAACAAAGAATGAAATTATAAATTTTGACAAACGGCTAACTCACTTAATAATCGTTCCACTCTGCTTCCTCTCTTCAGGGCTTTCTACAGAAATTTCATCACTGGCAATAATAGTGTCGTACAAACCGCTGTTAAACTGTTGCACAATGTGGCATCTGAAAAAATCCTTTATAAAAGAAGCATCAGCATTAAAACATTAACGTACCTTGAATTTAATGGCAGTTCAGAATTTAAAATCACAACCGTTATTCCAAAAGTGTTCAAAAATAGTTTCAATCTAAAGCAAACACAAATGAAAAACTACAACTTCAATGTGAACTGTCATAACAAATTACTTAAAACAGCGGTCGATAGTGTCCACAAATATAACTGTTTTTCCTTTGATTAATTTCAGCTTGAAAAGAGTGCATAAAATAACAAATTTCTCATCTTCATTGCAACTATAATTTCAAGCAGTCGCTTCAAACAGAAAACAATTTTAAACAGTAACATTACCTTATGTGGTATTGTGTTAATTGATCTGCAGCAGGAAGCTGAGCTTCTTCAATCTTCAAAATCACTGCGTTGTGCAAAGTCAATTTTTTCAATAACTTCACGTTTTCATTCATAGTAGCAGATGTCAAAAATGCTTGATAATTATTAGGTAAATAGCTAATAAATGCAAACATCTGAATGAGTCCGTCAAATGTTTGACAAGATAAAAAAAAACAACCTAATAATTTCTGTGATTTCAGATTCATATCCATAAGAAAGCACTAAATCCGCTTCGTCAACTACAAAATATTTAAGTGTCTCACGTAGAGACAAGTTGTTTTGTTTCAGCTGAGCTAAAAGTCGACTTGGAGTACTGACAACGATGTCTGGATTAGAATTCAACGAAAATCTAAAAAAAATCAAATTGAAATATCTTTTCTTCAAAAAGTAGTTGTACCGTTGGGCTACAGCATGCTCTGCAATCACAAGATCGACGCACTGGATTTCTGGGGTAAGAAACTGGCAAAGGCTATTAATATGGTCGCACAGTTGTTTAGCAAGTTCTCTGGATGGAGCAAGTACAACAGCACGTATGCATTGCATGCCAGATGACTTTAAAAAATACAAATGCACTTTTGAAATTTAGATTAAAGATCAAAATGAAAAGCAGAAACAACTGTACTTGTTTTTCTTCCAAAATTTTTTGTATTATTGGAATTGAAAATGCTGCAGTTTTCCCTGATCCAGTTCGTGCTCGTGAAACGATGTCTTTACCTTGCAAAGCTAATGGAATAAATTTCTCTTGAATCAAAGTAGGCTTTTTCCAACCAAGCAACTTCACCGCCTACATTAAAATAAAATTATCATTAACCATTTGTGCAACACGCAGCACTTCAAAATATCTTTCATGAAACATGTACGGATAATAATTCATTACCTTAAGAATACGATAGTCTAAGTTAAATGAATTAAAAGTCGTTCCCCGTAAATTCTTCATCTTTTAAAATATCCGTTAAAATAATAAAGAAGCTGCCACACTGTAACAGTATCACCTACTTATCTTTGCCAAAGAATACTGTAGATTTGTATCATAAAAAAATTATTTAAATTTATAACTGTTTTTATATAATTTTAAAATTATCGTTACTTTTGAATCATTAATATTAGTTCTGATAATTCTACGGGATCCTCTTTTATAAATTAGCTTCTGTTATTCATTATCTTTTTGTAAAAAAAACATCATGTGAGTATAATGATTTTTAACATTTTCTAGAAAAGTAATAGGAAGCGTTTTTTAAATGTAAATATACACATGGTTTGAAATAAATTACAGTAATACATGTTGCTGACATACATTTTTGATTTTGGTAAATGATTTTTTGCATAAATAAATTTTATTTCATATTATTTTTTTAGATTTTATTAGTATAATTTTCATTTTTTACTTTTAATTAACTTATACGTTCAGGAAAGTCATTAAAACGTGAAATGTTTTAAATAAATCTTGAAACATTGTAATTTCACTGTAATGTTAGCGGGAAACTATCACACTGGGTTCTAATTTCATCATTGGATATATAGTTAAGATGACATTTTTCTTTAATTACCTCTAATATAGTAAAATAATACTGCTATCCTCAACATTTCCTTTCCTCAAAAATTCAGTTATCAGTACTTTCCTTGTTGAGACCAGTTCGTTGAAGATATTTATAGTTTGTTTTTACTTTTTTTGTCATATGTGTTTATAATTTTTCATCACATTATGTAAAATTGAAAAATTTTTTTGACAAAAGCTTTTTATTTGTAAAATAAATAAATGTTGTTAATTTTTATCCTACATGGAAAAAAGTATATTTTGTATCATGTGATTTACGGTTTTTAATTTTTAAATATAATTTGTTTGCTTCAAGTCTTTGAATGGCATCGAAGCGCAGGAATAGCGGTCTTTCCTCAAGTCAATCTCAATTTACCAAACGCAGAAGGTAAATTTAAACAGTCGATTTTCACATGCCAATATACATGTTTAGCTTTTTAAGTTGAAGTGCGTTTTCTTATTTATTTTTCTCAGTTAATTTTATTTAAATTAAATTTTTAATGATAATTCATTCCTATGCAAATGACATGTCAGTTATGCTGTTGGATTTTTTATGATACTTTTAAGCAATTCTATGATTTATAGAGAATTAGATGAAGAAGAGGACAGAACAGATTTTGAATTACATCTTGCAACTTTTGATGAACCAGATTTGATCGAGAATGGCGTGGATTCGCAAATATTTGGTAACTATTCGTGTATAATTTTCATTATAATCTTCACTACTCATCATTCTTTTATGTATTTTTCAGATTATTTTGTATATTTAAATAACCCGCGTATTTTTAATAATAAAATATTTAAAAAAAAAGATTTATTTTTTCACTTTAGGTTCTGGCCCTGAGCAGTTTGAAACTAGTGCTCGTTGGGCGAGACCTCGTTTATTATCAGATATTGCAGAGAGGAGTGTTATATTTCAATGCATGGATATCGACTATTATCATTCTGGTAAATGAAATTATGGTAAATGGATTTTTAAAGAAAAAATGCATTATTATTATTCAGACATGCAAAATGGTTTGAAAACTGATCAGGTGCATGCAGTTATTCGAATGTATGGTGCAACAAAAGATGGGCATTCGGTTTGTTGTCATGTACATGGATTTCAACCATATTTTTATGTGCAAATTGAAAATTTCGATCCAGCTCGAGCGAGTTTATTTTGTGATAGTTTAAACCAGGCAGTAGTGCAAGAGATGCGTACAAATAAAGATATTAAGTATGCTGAAATAAATAAGTATATATGTATATAACAAGAGATAAATGTTTGTTAATGTGTGTGTGTGCATTTATGAAATTTAATTTTAGATGTGACCAAATGTATATATGAAGTTATGTTTGCTTTTAAGACATTCATATTTTTAGAAAACCTATTTTGGATGTGGAAATTTTGCAAGGACGGAATCTTTATGGTTATAACCTCATGAAGAGCACTACTTTTGTCAAAATTATTGTGGCACTGCCAAAAATTGTTCCTGTTGGTAACAAAATTATTGTACTATTATAAAAGTATTGTACTTTGCCAATAATGCTAGATTTTAATGTTTACATATGTGTATATATCTGAATAATTTATTTATTAGATAAAGTTTGTTAACTTCTACATTTTTTTGATATTGAAATGTGAAAAAACTCGCTGGTTTTTAGCACGCAGAATTTTGGAAACTGGTGGATGGAGCTGTGCAAGCCAACCCATTAATGCATTACTAACATTTGAAAGTAACATTGATTTTACGATAAGGTAAATTATTGAAAACTGCTTCGATTGGAACATGTGTTATGTAGAAGGTTTTCATAATTATATGAAATAGACAAGAACTTTTGTTGTAAAATATTATCTTTTTAACATATTAAGAATCAATGAATCAATCAATTATGATTGGTTTAAATTAAATTTTATTTTCAAGATTTATGATTGATACATCAATGACTGGATGTTGTTGGATTGAGTTGAAGCCTTCTGCTTTTACTGTGCGCAGTTTGAAAAAGATGTCCCGGTGTCAAATTGAAGTATTTTGTGTTTTTTTATAATGAAATAATTTTTTTACACAATTAATAATTGAAATATGTTTTATTAATAATATTGATTGTTGTAAGGTTGATATCGATTGGAAAAAGCTCGTAATTCATTCACCAGAAGGAGATTGGTCAGACATAGCCCCGTTGCGCATTTTGAGTATAGACATCGAATGCGCTGGCCGTAAAGGTAAGTAAAATGAAAATTTTAACTTTTGCTTATTTTCTCTTCGATTTTCTGATGTGAGGTTATGTTTTTGAGGTGTGTTTCCTGAGGCAGAAAAAGATCCAGTAATTCAAATTGCAAATATGGTTCTAACCCAAGGTGAAAAAGAACCCTTTGTGCGCAATGTGTTCACTTTGAATAGTTGTGCCCCAATCGTCGGCTGTCAAGTGATATCTTGTGATACTGAAGAGAAAATGCTTTCAGTGAAGCTATTTTTGCAATTATGTTTTGCATATTATAATTTTTTGTTCGATTATTTATTTAGGAGTGGGCGAGTTTTGTCAGAGAAGTTGATCCGGACATAATCACTGGTTATAATATTCAAAATTTTGATTTGCCTTATTTGATAGATCGAGCGCAAACGTTATCGGTAAGCTTTTAATATTGGTATTATTATTATTATTATGTAGTGTGAAAAACTGTTAATATTTAAGGTGAAAGATTTTGCATTTATCGGTCGAATTAAGGACCAGAAAACTGTGGTTCATTCATCCAATGTTCAATCTCGTCAGATGGGCAGGCGTGAAAATAAACTATGCAATATAGAAGGTCGAATACAGTTTGATCTGTTGCAAGTAGGAGATGTCTGAATTGGTTGCAAGTTTATATTTCATAATTTTACTTTCAGATTTTATTCAGAGATTACAAATTGCGCAGTTATACATTGAATGCTGTTAGTTTTCACTTTTTGCAAGAACAAAAAGAAGACGTGCATTATTCGATTATTACTGATCTTCAGGTTAAGTTTGTTTTTAATTTTTCAGTTATAAAAGTGGAATAAAATTTAGAATGGAAATGAACAAACCCGACGTCGTCTGGCCGTCTACTGTTTGAAAGATGCATATTTGCCTCTTCGCCTACTTGATAAATTGATGTCAGTAATTAATTACATTGAGATGTCAAGAGTGACGGGTGTCACTGTGAGCAATTTGCTTACTCGTGGTCAACAGATCAAAGTTATTTCACAACTGATGCGCAGGGTTCGCAAGTTGAAATTTAAATTGAAAAGAGAAACGATATTCAAAATTTGAATGTGTTTCAGACTCGGGAACAGAATCTCTTCTTGCCAGCCGTTCGGTCAGAAGTTGGCGAAGACTACACTGGTGCAACTGTGATAGAACCGATCAAAGGGTGTGAATGGCATTTTTTTACAGAATTTAATTATTATTCTTTTTTTAATTAATAATTATTTTATGATTAGTTATTACAACAAACCTATCGTGACACTAGATTTTGCTTCGCTGTATCCGTCGATCATGATGGCGCACAATTTGTGTTACACCACTTTGATTATGCAAGAGACTGTCCGATCCCAGTGGGAATTTAAGAAAAATAATTAAAAAAATTTTTTGATAGTATAAATCCATTTGTAGACTTTCTCCTGAAGACTACATCAAAACACCATCTGGACATTATTTTGTTAAAAAAGACAAATGCAAAGGATTGTTACCGGAAATTTTGGAAAATTTGTTAGCCGCACGAAAAGCCGTTAAGCAACAAATGAAAGTGGTAAAAGAAAAATGAAAAGCAGTTTGAATATTGTGGATGATTTAAGAATTAATTATTTTTTTCTTAAATATAGGAAACCGATGCATTTCGACGTCAAGTATTGGACGGTCGACAGTTAGCGTTGAAAATCAGTGCAAATTCCGTTTACGGATTTACCGGAGCACAAGTTGGCAAACTGCCTTGTCTAGAAATTTCACAGGTTTTTCAAACAGTGAAATATAGTTCTTTTTATTTTTTTTGACTCATTATCATATTTTTGTGAATGAAGAGTGTCACGGCGTTTGGTAGAATGATGATCGACAAGACTAAAGAAGAAGTGGAAAAGCAGTTTGTCAAAGCGAATGGCTATTCAGCGGATGCAAAAGTTTCAGCTGATCAATGAAATTCCACTTTGCATCATTTTTATTCAATAATATGCAATTATTTAGGTGATATACGGTGATACGGATTCTGTGATGGTCGATTTCGGCCTGGATACTCTGGAAAAAGCAATGGAGATGGGCCGTGAAGCGGCCGCTTTCGTCAGCGCCAAATTTGTCAATCCAATTAAATTAGAATTTGAAAAAGTCTACTTTCCATATTTGTTGATCAGTAAAAAACGCTACGCCGGTTTATATTTTACAAATACCCAAAGTTATGATAAAATGGACTGCAAAGGTATTGAAACGGTGCGTCGGGACAATTGTCCTCTTGTTGCCAATGTGCTGAACACTTGCTTGGAGAAAATTTTAATCGACAGGTAATCTAAAAAAATTATACATTTTGATGAAAAATAAATATTTCCGAAAATAATATTTTCAGGGATCCTAACAAGGCGGTGGAATATACGAAAATGGTGATTTCAGATTTATTATGCAATCGAATAGATATTAGTCAGTTGATCATTTCCAAAGAGCTGACAAAGACGGATAAAGTGGCGATGTTTCTGGACTTGTGCATTTCAAGAACGAAAATTTGATATCATTAATGTTTTTAATCTTAGGAATATGCGGCCAAACAAGCGCACGTTGAATTGGCAGCCAGAATGCGGAAACGGGATCCAGGTTCAGCACCGCATCTTGGTGATCGAGTCCCTTATGTCATCATTGCAGCATCCAAAGGTACCGCAGCGTACATGAAAGCCGAGGTAAGGTAAATTGCAATTTCATTAAATGCAGTTCAATTTTCCACACATCTAAGGATCCGATATACGTTTTGGAGAACAGCATTCCAATTGATACGCAGTATTATTTGGAAAATCAGTTATCAAAACCGTTGCTTCGAATATTTGATCCTATTTTGGGTGACAAAGCAGAATCTATATTGTTGAGTAAGATATTTAAAATTTTTTTGTTATGATAATTGTATATATTTTTTTTCTGAAGGAGGTGACCACACGCGTACGAAAACTGTAACTCACAGTAAACTTGGAGGTTTGATGGCGTTTACGAAGAAGCAGGAAACTTGTTTAAATTGCCGAGCCGTTTTATCCAACAATGGCGCTATATGCGACCATTGTAAGCCAAAAGAAGTTGAAATTTACCAACGTGAGGTAATAATTTTCCAAGGCATTTATTTAAATTGGTATTCTCGATTAAACAATTAATTTTTTTGTGGTGTGTACTATATAAGTTGAGTGTTTTCTTTTCAATCTATTTTAGCCAGTAATGAATTTAAAATTATTTAATACAGGAGATAGATTTTGCAAAAAAATGATTTTTTAAATATACTTTTCAAGCTTTTCCAAGTTCAATATTTGGAAGAACGCTTTTCACGATTGTGGACAGAATGCCAGCGATGCCAAGGCAGTTTGCATGAAGAAGTACTGTGCTCAAGGTTAAATTTGTGATTTATTCATTTATTAAAATCAAACATTTTAAAACTGTATTGTTTCTAGTCGAGATTGTCCAATATTTTACATGCGCACAAAAGTGAAGAAAGATCTACAAGACAATTGGAAAAGGATGCAACGTTTTGATATGGATGATTTTTGAATCTAAAATTTTGCATTATATTTATTTAATTTTTTTTATTTAATTTAATTTAATTCATATTTGGTTTTCAAATACGTATTTAATTTTTTTTCTTTTTGTCTCTTTCCAATAATTCAAACTGTTCTGCACTTATTGTCCTTAGAGAAATTAATTTTTTGCATTTTTTTGTTTAGAATATTTTTTGTTTCTATTAATAATGCAGTTTGTCAAATTCAATATTAAACTGCCAAATTTGATGATTCAGTTTCGGAGCAAAACGGATTTTGATTGTCCACTGTTTGCACATGGCAGATGTTTTGCCAAGCAAATAATGACGCTAAACATTTACATCTGAAGTTTAAATTACAATCTTGAATTTTCAACATTTCATAAGCATATATATAACGTTTATTACTGACTGACTTTTCACTTTGCACATGCACGTTGAACACTTCGTTCAGTGTTGCTTTATTTGGAAGACAAATTTTTTATCACCTAATTCAATTTATAATTTACACGCTTTCAATTTTTAAAAATATAATGTTGGCTATTGTC
The DNA here is from genome assembly GCF_000181795.1 of Trichinella spiralis. NCBI lineage: Eukaryota > Metazoa > Nematoda > Enoplea > Trichinellida > Trichinellidae > Trichinella > Trichinella spiralis. The sequence goes on from NW_003526943.1 coordinate 11,749,102, forward strand.
CAGAGATTTTTATTTAGCGGTTATTCAAAACGATTCTATTGTACTGCAATAATTCTTTTCATTTTTACTATTACATGTTTAACGGTAAGTGAACAGATTTTAATTTTGGCAAGATATTTACTTATTTAAAAAAATATTTGATAATAAATAAAATTTTATGATAATCATAAATATCCTGAGAATAGTCATTTTTCAACGGGTTTGTTTTTTTTCATTTTTGATTGGCTGCTATAAATTTTAAAAATACACGAAACTAATTTCATTAACATTATTTATTTTATCCATGCAGAGATGATTATACATAAATTTGTGCTTTTTTTTCAAGACAGAGACCAAATGTTGGTTCATTATTACACATTCGCAATTAAGTTCATCAACAACTTTTTTTATTTATTGAAAAAATTACAAAAAACTTGATAAATATACAAATTGAGAGAAATGTAAAATTGTGGACAAAAAGGAATAATGTGAAATACAATCGGGTAATAGGATTAAATATTGACATCTGTCACTGAACTGAATATATATTAGAAGCATATTATTGACTTAGCATCAGATTTGCATATGTTCAAATTAAATGAATTTATGTGATAAAAGTTGATAATCTCATCAATAATGTTGCTGATTACATGGCTATTTAATATGTGATTATTTCTGTGAATTTAATAAACATGAAAAATTGAACATTAGAGGAGCTTTACAAGATGAAATAAACTAGGATATATAATGAACAATTAACTGACCTGAATATCAATTTCACTACAGTTTGCTATAACACTTCAACTCCTTTGCATCAATTTAAAATTGCTAAAAATTTGTTCTAATAAACAGCAATCCGTGATGTGAGCAATTGTTTCACTTAATATAATAAAAGTTAAATTATAATGGCTTTATAAAAACGACCATGATTTCGTTACTGACACATATCTGATTACAGCATCAGATTATTGATTTTTTTATTATTTAATTGAATTGTTTGAATTACTTTCTTTCTTAACTGTTTGAAAACTTTCTTAAAAATTTATTTCATAGTAGACCATTATGATTTTGTCAATGAATGTAACATATTTTGCTCATACTCTTACTGTAGTAATCTTTCGAGTTGAATTTTGATATCAATTAATATTGATGATAGTAGCTTCTTTTTTCTCTCATCATAGTCTGTAGTACGACAGCACAAAATATTGCTATATATATTATGAATAGGCTACAGTCGAGATGACGTGTGCTATTAATGAAAACCTTTTGCGATTGCTGGTCGCTTTGTTCGTCCGCTAATGCTTCGAAATTGCAAATTAATCATCAGTTCTATTGTTTTTACGATCTGCATATTTTTATTAATAAAGGACCGTATGGATATCAACGAAAAATTGAAAAAGCTTTCTAATGTAAGTGGTGGTTCAGAGTTTTTTGTTTAAAATCATTTTCACTGATAATGAGGTAATAAATTCATATTAAATGTGGTCACTCCTCTATAATTCCTGAAAGCATTTCAGGAATTTATAAGTATGTGAAAAGAAATTAGAAATGAAATATGATTTTGGAATCATGTATTGAAGTTACTGTTTCGTTTTATTTGAAAAAAAATTGCATTAGGGTTTTTTTTCAGACGAGGAATTTTTGTTCACAAATTTATAGAGAGTAGAGGGAAAATATTAAACGTGTACATTTTATTTTGCAAGTTAAAAAATGCTTCTAATTACACTTCTCACTTTTATGCAACTAGCTGTTTGTGTAAGTTTTAACTTGAGATTTAAAAAAGTATATTATCAAATAAACTGCAGTCTATAGGCCAGTATTTTCATTTTGATGTAAATGTTTCAATTTTATTTTACTGAATGTTTAACTACTTTGCCATGTTTGTTTGAAGAAACGCTTCATTTTCTATTTAATTTTTTAAATATTTTTTCGAATGGATTTTTTGTTGGGTAAAAAAATCTGCCATGGTACAATATTCTGTAGTTTTCATTTAAAATTTTATTTCTCGGAACAGTTATTTACAAATTGATAAATTTGAATATGTTAAAAAGGGTCAGTTTTATTTGATGATGGAGAGTCAGAGTGAGATTTGATGGAGGTGTTCTGTGAGAACATTTTTTAATTGTAAAATACACTAACAGTTACTACTTTGATTAAATAAACTTAGTAAGTGGAAAATTATATAACCAATCAAAGAGTTGGGAAGTATTGTTGCTAACAAGCTTAAAATTTTGCAAAACGCATTGTTTCATGAAACTGTTTGTGCTGAATAGATTATGAATGTACGACTGAGAACAATTGACGAACAGCTGAATCATTTTCAATATTTGGAATCTGATCGAAGAAATTACTTACAACAACTTTGGGCCAACTTGCAATCAGTTCATGGTCATTTGAACATTGCTGTCAGTGATGGACTGAACAAAATTAATTCCTCCAATGCAAGTGGCTTTATTATGGACGATTTTTTGCCCAGCATTTATTCGCATATGTCTCATTTGCAAAAAGATAAAAGTGGCTTGGTGCCAGCTTTCATTCGATCTAAATTTCGTCGTGGTGTATACTTGACGATCGGAATTCCTACTGTAATTCGGGAAAAGCATAGCTATTTATTTGACACCTTGCAGTCGCTTGTTGATAACTTGCCTGAAAACGAGACGCGTAATGTTTTGATTGTAATTCTTGTCGCCGAACCGGGTATGACGCAAGCTGCTCATGAAATTATCCATTTGATTGAAAACAAGATGGACAAATTTCTTCAATCGGGACTTGTGGAGGTTGTAGTGCCGGCTGCAAGCTACTATCCACCCGATTTGAATTCCACTGAACCTACGATGGGTGATTCATTGGAACGGATGATCTGGAGAACTAAGCAAAACCTCGACTATATCTATTTGATGAGCTATTGTCGTAGTCGTGGCCAGTACTACATGCAACTGGAAGATGATGTAATTACTAAACCGAATTATTTATCTTTTATTCGAACGTTCGTTGACAACAATACCGGCTCATCTTGGCTGATGCTTGAATTCAGCTCTCTGGGCTTTATTGGGAAATTGTTTCGAAGTCGAACCTTGCCTCTGATTATTCACTTTTTGGTGTTATTTCATCGCGACAAGCCGGTCGATTGGTTACTGTGGCATCTCTTTTACGTTCGCTACTGCCATTTGGAAAAGGACAGCAAACATTGCAACAAAGAAATGGCCAAACGAATTGGTCGACTTAAGCCGAGTTTGTTCCAGCATGTTGGTGTGCATAGTTCGTTGAAAGGAAAACACCAGATGCTGAAGGAGAAAGACTTCGGCGGCAATTTACTTATGTTCCGTTCTCATGCCAATCCAACAGCTCGTGTTAGCACATCGCTGAAAGTGTTTAAAAAATACACTCTGTGGAATGCTTACAACGGTCAGTCGGCATTTTGGGCGATGAGTCCAGCAAAAGGCGACTACATTCTTTTCGAATTTCAGCCCAGCATAATGATGACCGGCTTCGTGTTTGCCAGCGGATCACCCACTCACGATGAAGATTTGTTCTACAACGCCACCGTGGAAGCGCTTCTCACCGACCCTGGGCAGAGAACGCGATTTCCCACGTCGTCCGATATTCAGTTTTGCGTACTGACTAGGTTTGACTTGAACGGCAGAGCGGAGATGCAATTTGACGACCCATTGAAGGTTTCTTACCTTAGAATTTTCTTCGAAACGGCTTCCAATAAATGGTTGCTAGTCAAAGAAATGTGGATAAAAGCCGAAGAAGTGAAGACATCCGTACCTACTACCACCGTTAAATAACCACTGTTCTTTTTCAACTGTATTATACTAATTTCATCTATATTTATTTATGCTGAATAAAAAATTCATTTATATGTCGGACGGACATGTAAATTCGAGTATTTCAACAATTCAAGTGAATATTGATTTATCTAATATTCAATAAAAAGTCTGTGATAATAAATTTCAAAATGTGTTCTTCTTCGATGAGACAAAAAAATCATGCTTAGGGAAAACAAAGCAATCTACGAGAAAAATTAATTTTTCAAATCAGCAGTATAAAATGTTTAATATTTATATCTTCCAGTTACTCACTGCGTAAGAATTTAAAAGTAACAGTGCGTAATTTTTCTATTAATCAATGATAATTTTGAAAATGTGCATCACCATAATATATATAATAAATGATAAATTTACTTTCACCATTAAAACATGATTTTTCTACTACATAAATCAGGCATGGAAAGAACTAAGTTTAAAATGAAAAAAGGATGACTGATGCGTGATAAGATTTTCGTTCGTTTTCCACTACAAATGTTGTTCACTCCAATCATGTATACATTCATAGCAAGACTGCGCGTGTTTCGAAGACATGCCAATTAAATCAGTCAACCATTCAACGAAAAGCTCGTTGTCTCGTTTCAAAAGCAAATACTGTCCCAAAATTGTATATGCCTAAAAAATAAAGCAAGTTTTAAAAAATAAACATTAATATCAAACAAATAACAGATTAAACCAATACATGTCAATGTCATTTTTAGCTAAACAGTGCAACGAAGTTTAATTTTTAATTTTACAACTTACACATTCGTAATTATTCTTATCTTGTTAATTAAAATAACTACAACAAAAGTATTAATTAAACAAATAAAAAAAACTTTCACAAAACCTTGTCGAATCCTTTATCAATCAACTTTTGCCCGTACACAGGACCAATTCCGGCGATGGCAGTTACTTCTTTTTCGCCAATTGGCTCCGAAACAAATTCACGATGCTTCACAGAAGTCGACGACATTATTGTAAACCAAATTGCAGAATATTCTGAAAACTCAAAGTTTACAAGAACAGTCTTCCCAATAAAATAAGATTTCAACTAAAGAAAATCAAGACCAATTAGCAAAGCTACAGTATCATACAGAAGCACTAAATAAAAATTTTTAGATGGATGAATTAATTCAAATTTACTCTAAAAAATTATATATAATGCCTTTTTAATATTTACGTAATATAAAATAAATAATTTATGAATTATTAATTAACGCTAAATCATGACCACAGAGCAAAAATACAGTAAGATATTTGTAAAAAATTCTAACGTGTGACCTAATAAAATTTAAATGAATTTATAAATGATTTTTAATAGTTGAATTATATAAAATGAAATATAAATTTATAAATTAATGTTTTGCTTGCAATTCAAAAATGCAGAAGAGATTTTTGGTTTATGATTGGACAAAATGTCTGCTTATTTAGTTCGTTGCTTGGTGTGCTATTGAACGTCAGTGTTGTCATGGCTCTGCTCAAATTTTATCACTTTGCGGACAGTGCTTGCTGTTGCCGTAATATAATGCATATTTGTTGTCTCGGAACAGTGATGTGAAAACAGTTTTTATTGACCGAAACATTTCGCTGGTCTACTACATGACTTACTGTGTAATATAGCAATAATAATAATAATAATAATAATAATAATGAAGCTATGAAAATTGAACAGAAAGGATAAGAAACAAAACATAATTCCAACTCCACCAATAACAATTTTAAATGAAGCTTCGAACGGTAAAGTTAAAAACATCAGAATCAGGAAAAATAAAAATAAGGAAAAGAAGCCTGCTTTTCACGTGAGAAAACGGGTGTTGCAAAAGATTTCTTCTTTGCAGACGTTTTTCTGATTGAAACTTCAGAAATGGCAGAGAGCTAATTAAAACCAAAAATATACGAACTGCTGATATTCTGAGTTTACTTGAGCAGTAGAAGAACACAGTGTCAAAGCTACAAAGAATTAATAGTTCAACAAAAAACAACTTCACTGAAGAAAGAAATATTTATGCTGTTTTAATTGTGATGTGAACATTTAACTATAATAACATACATAAATTTGTCATGCATTTTTGTCATTGCTTTCGAAAGCATCATGTTTTCAAGTAAAATGTACTCTATATTCATTAGAGACAAATAATTTTTTGCTTCAAACAATTGAATTCACTTAGAAAAAGTCACACTGAAATATTTTCAACTGCCAGCCTTATTTTTTCATAAGATTTACTTCAAAATCTTTACTCTACACTTTACACTTTTACATTTAACTTCACATAATATTATCATGTAAATATGTGTTAAACAAGCTTTTGAAGCAAGCGATTAATTACTATTTGGCTTTTAAGTTAACCCTTTTGTCATAGTTATTTCAGATTTTGTGGGATTATTTATGTTTAATTTCGTTAACATACGTCTCAATAGAACATGCTTCGAACTTGAAATCTCATGGCCTATTACTGTTCTTGAAAATGTTGCTTTACAGCAACACCTGACATCAACGGTGAAAATTCGTTTCTTCATATCAAATGTTATTTATATCATTTTGATCTCAAAACATTATTTCAGTCTTCAAAATGAGAATCTTGTTTGTTTCCGGTAATGTTTGATTGCTAATTACATTTCTTTTTTAAGATTAACGAGATGGATATTTTAAAAAAGCATTTTTAAACAACTTCTCGCGTATATTCATTCTCTTATATACTTTTATTTGATATTAATTTGCGACATCAACAAAAGAACGTCAATAATAACTGAATAGAAATAGCAGTTTCCTGTGTTAGTAATACACAGATGTACATCATATTTCATGCAACAAATTTGACATGCTTTCTGACAAACGACGGTGTTTTTTGGATGTTATCATTTCGGTCAACGGGTCAGTACGGGCAATATCCAGCGTTGATTACACCGCTCGTCTGATGGGTCTTGATCGACTCTATTCTTCTTCATCCGTTTGTTCTGCTTGTCACCGGTCACGCTTACACCGGTACACGGAACGGTCCATTCTGTACAAGGAAATCAACATGCGAGTAAAATCTACGCCTCTTATGAACTTCTTGTATTCTGAAACCACTGCTGAACAAGGGACTTCGATAAACTGAAGTTTCCTTTTATCCCAACGTGTAACTGGCTCAACCGGGTCCACACTTGTATGTTGATGACAATATTACTTCACGGTTGTCGAACCACTTCAATACGCACACCTTATTATCTTTGGCGCGATAAAGTCGGTGGCACCTCTGCCTCTTCGTTTCAATTCATTGAAAGGCCTCACCGGGCAGCCGCGAAGCCTGTTTGATCGCATAGTTGCAAGTGAGTGGATCCCGTCTCTCAGTAATGCTTCATGCAGTTCAAGAAATGCAAAGTAGTTATCAAAAAAATACTTTGTACCCCTTGTGCTTCGGCAAAGTTTCACACAACTTTGACTACTACATCAGCGCTGAAGAAACCAACAGGGTTTTCTACTTTTGGCATCATTCCATCGCATAGCCAAAAGTCATGGACGAATCAATTTCCCAAAATGTCCCTCTTTCAAGCCCCGCTTATCTGGCTTTCTTGGGTTGTAATACTTCATTTTGCCTAATGTTCAACAGTGCAGGGGGCTGTTATTTGCAGATAACAGAATTTTCAAGTTTGATGTTTTCGAGCAGCGGCCGTACCATGAAAAATCGATCATACTCAGGATGGATTCTGTCCATAATAGCTGTATCGATGTCATTGAAATGACGAAATTGCCGAGATGGCAATTTTGTATTTATCTCTTTTCATTTTGTTGACCAGCTTCAGTGAGCGTCCTCGTCGTCTACAATAAACGCAGCGTCGGCCTTGATAAAAAGAATGTCGGGCTTGAGCGCGCCGGCTGGAATTGGCACCTTGGGCTCTTTTATGATCTGGAAACTGTCTTTCAGCGCCACTTGTTCGAGAAAGGTCAGGACTGCGTCATGGCGCTGGATTACCAAGCCGTGATTTGCCGGACACCTCTGGCAAATGTGTGCCAAAGTTTCGGTGGCACTCTTGCAAAACCGGCATTCTTTCATGCCGAGGCGGCCCCGTAGGTTTTCGGCCCGGGTGGCTGCGGTGTTCGAACGGAATTTCACAGCCATTATGAAGTTTCTTCCGCGGGCACGGCCGTTTGTCAACCAGGCGTTTCCAATAGTGTTTCCCGAAAATTCGTTCCATCCACCGCTCTGGTACGTCTGGAAAAAGCGTTGGTACCGTTTTTTCTGGTAGACGCGCCGAGCAACTTCAATAACTTTCGGGTCACGGGCGATGTTCCACCTTTCAATGAAGAATTCAGCAACCCATTTCGAGAGGGGGTCCGACGATCCAGCCATCTTGGCGAGTGCCTTCTGCCTGCTGAAGAGGGAAAACTCCTCGAGGGAAGTAAGTCCCATTCCACCGTCTCTAGAGGGTATGTAAAAGATATCAGTGCACATACCAGCTTTCACTGAGTGCAAGATCTCCTTCACACACCCCCGGATGATGGAATCGATCAGCCAGGCTTTCCGGCTGTCAGCTTCAGCTGTAGAAAACAGGAACTGAAGGCGGGGAAGAAGGTGTGACCGTATCAATGCCACCTTCTGTTCCGATTTCAGTGGAGCTGACTTCACCGATTTGAGCATGGATCGAATTTCCTCCGTATCGATGTGGATCTTTCCTTCTCCATCGAAGGTGTGCCCCAGGAAACGAAAGGTGTCCGTCGCACACAAGGAGGGGATTTCTGAGCTGATACCCGTTTTCCAATCGCTGATGTTGAATTTGGCAGCTGGGTTGACGAATGTCTTGCGGCTTCGAGGAGATCTTGAAATACAGAGAGTGCGGCATTTCTCTGCATTAAGTGACATTCCAGATTCCTCCAGAAAGTCACAAGCCGCTTTTAAAAGGATCTTCATGCCAGCTGCACTGTCAGCCACCAGCGTCAGATCATCGGCGAAAGCCAGGATGCAAATTTTTTCGCCATGGAAATCGTAGGCATGGCCGCAGGCTTGTAGGCGACCTATTATCTCGTCTATAAATAGACTGAATAATAGGGGCGACAAGGGGTCACCTTGCCTGACTCCATTGCGAATGGGTATAAGTTTGCCCTGGAGCCCTTTTATTTCGACGTATGTAGACCCCATTAGCATGTTCAGAATCAGGTCAATTGATTCCGGGTCAACGTTTTTGTTCCCAAGGGCTCGTAGAATCCGCGAGTGGGGCACCGAGTCGAAGGCTTTTGCTAGATCGAGCATTGCTAAGCAAATTTCACTCGACCTCGCCTTAGCATCCTTTAGAAGGGCGTATAAAGTCGACGTGTTCTCAAATATGCCATATATTTTAAGTTCCACCCTTGCTGCCAGCCGTCGAGTGATGATCTTGCTGAGCAGCCGGTACATCGTGGATGCAATCGTAATCGGTCGACATTTGGAAATGTCGGTGGTGCCGTCAGTTTTCGGGAGAAAGATTGTTCGACTAGCTTTCACCGAGTTGGGTAAATCGGCAGACTTCAAGCAGATGGCCCAACTGCCGTTGGGTGGGCGGCTTTTAGTTCAGCCTCGACCTCCTCGGCCAGTATTGGATGGGTAATGCTGACGCCGTGTTCAGCATTTACCGCAGAATACTCTACGGATTCTGAATTTGGCCGGTAGGCGAGGATTTTTTCCAAATGTGTGGAGACCTCTTCAATGCTGCCATCGAACTGCTCTAATGAGGCTACGTCAAGAATATGACCGGCCAGCTTCCTCCGGTTGCTGTGAAACAGACGTTGGAAGCGTTTGAATCGTGCGACGCGGGGGTTGGCCTTTTTCTTGGGACAGTTGACAGGCTCGCACTGGGCTCTTCGTGTAGGATTACGGCCAGATGCAAGAAGCTGGTGGAGTCTGCCACAGAATCAACAAGTGATGAGTGTGCCCAAAACATGCGATACCGTTGCAATGCGAAAATGCCTATCTTAATCAGCATACCAATTAAGATTTCAATCTCAGCTTCTGTTGCAGCCAGGTTGGAATAGAAGCACTGAATGGCTTTACAATTTGTCTCAAATGAAATTTAAGAGAAGCTGTGGTGTGAAGTACTTGTGGAAGTATTCTACTGGCCGAAGAACTGGTGGTACTTCTTCATCCGATTCTAAACGGTTTTACCAGTGAAAGCTGCTGTTTCCGGCTTGAAAGGTCGTCGACTCCAAATATTAGATTTTTTTAGCATGGATGGCAGCATCACCTAACCTCAGACACGTGGGATAAACGGTCGAATTCATCGTCAGAATCTGTCTGGCTCAGATACATCAGGATCTGGCAGAACTACAATTTGTCTAACAGTTCGTCCAGATTTTGTTTGCCAAAAGACGGTGACAAAGTCCATAGTAAAGCGTGAAATAGTGCAGACTGATTTGAGAAATTATAGCTAGTCTTGATAAAAAGTCAGCAGCCAATGGTTGTTCAGACTTTTATCTCACACACAGCTGTCCCGTATATCATTTGTAGAAAACGTTCATAGGGTAGTGGCGTTAGACGCAGGGTTAGATCGCACCATCTTCACAGGTTCGGTATTCATTACTCAAGACAACAGCATATATATACACAACGATGGGCACAGTGGACCGACAACGCTGCGTTATCAACTGACTTTCACGCGCCCGAGTCTCCAACGGTAGCAAGACCTACAAAAAGGTCAACCTGATTAGCAGGTACAATTTCCCTGTCGCCGTCACAGTAGTAAATACTCGACACATAGCTCAGAACTTCTGACTATTACCAATGCTCAAAACAACAGCTGCTATATACCACATATATAACACGACAATGTCGAAAATGATTTTTTGTTCCACCCATATATACAGTAAGCATGTTTATACGGAAACAAAGGTATAAAAAAATACAGTATACAATTTTGAAAATATTAAAATTTTTTATTAAAACCAAAATTTTACCATTGTAACGTCCTGAGTTACGGTAGACCTTTGTCGATCATACAAACGAGGCATATCTCGGGTTCTCAACGTTTATTCACGCACACAAATACGAACACTCTATATATATATATATATATATATTTCAGATGTTTTGCCGCTAGGTAGAGGTCGTTTTCCTTTTGATTATGATCGTACCGTTACACCATTAATACTCAGTGTCGCTTTAAAGCAACAACCGTTTTTACGTATGAAACTCGCCTGCTACACAGTCACTTAATCTAGTTGTTGAAAAATCTTTTCTCTATACTTACTCATCGGTGCTTAAATTCCCCACGATCAAAACACTGTTTCCAAAACCAAAATGCACCAAAACAACGGTGACGTAACGTCAGTTACCCCCCCTCCCTTTTTTTCTCGACGATAAACAATGGAATCGCAATTAAGCAATACAGCAATCTCAAAGAGTCAGCGTCTACGCTGTACATCTGCCACAATTCCGGTGGTCAGCTGCTGACTACGCGTCAAAATGAAATGTTTCTCACAGCGTGGCTGTTCAAATCAATGCAGCCGCACAGACCAAGCGGTTGCACAACCAAGCCGTTTATTGAATCTGGTTCTCAGAGATTTGGGCCACCGTGAGATCTGGACCTGGAGTCAGGTCACCATCATGTATGAGTATGAGTGAGGAGGGACAACACACGCAAGAAAAGCTATCTTCCATAAGCTTGAACTGCTCATTACCTATCCTGTGCTTCAACTGAATAAAATTGAATTATACATTGTACATTGTTTTTGATCATTTATAAACAGAAACATACAGTTCACTTACAAAAAAGATCTACAAGTTTGAACCAAAGATTTCTTAACACTAGTCATACCATATTTCAATACTACGGGTCTGTCTGAGAGAATAAAAACGTCTCAACTCACAATGATTTTCTGGTAACAAAATACGAACGTTGAAATAAACTATAAATTTAAATATTAACTCCTAACATATTTGCCTCAGTATATTCATCAATTATGACTGTTTTCTTTCCTTCTAGATTTAATAAAACAACAGAAGCATGAGGGTAGTAATGGAAGAATAGCAAAACAGATCATTTTACATGTTACAAAAATGTAGCAAAAAAAGATGTTGCTTTAAAGCAACATTGGGCATGGAGATGGGCATTAAATAACAAATACATATGTCCATGATGACCGTAATGTATGCTTACTGTCTTTCTAAAAACAAATGCTGCATGCAGTTAATCATGATAAGAATCAACCGCTGTACTAGAACGAATAATAGAGGTCAGAGATAACGAATAAAAAGAACCAGTTAAATTGCCTGTCGGTTTGTGTATTTATTTGTCGCTTAGTAGTGTGGCTTAGAAAACCTTAAGGAAGTTCTTTACGTTTCCTTAACGTAAAAACCCCTAAGCACTGGTCAGAGCGAGCACTCATTATATATGAGCTATGCGAGAGAGGCAAGATCACAGAATGTGACAAATTCACTAGCATCATAAAACAGTATTGCATGTTTATATATATGTGCAACAAAATACCCGCAAATTTGATACAGGGTGTAAAAAATACAGTTTTACAACATGTGCTGAACATCTTTTCATTTAAAAGAGCAAAAATACAAATAAAACACCATACTATTCATCATAAACCTTACTGATTTTTACCTTTCATATAAATTCCATATCATATCATATCAAAATCATCATATACATTAAACTATCTGCATCCTTGGCCATTTTAAATTGCAAAAATATGTGGATAATGTTGTAGCAAAAAAGGCATCCTTTGAAACGCCTTCAATAATTTCCTCAGTTATCATTATTACAGTATGACTAAAAGAAAATTAAGATGTCAAATGCAAAAGTGGTGCTTGTGCTTTAGCTGGCATTGCAAATTGAGAATGAAAATGAAACGATTTTCGCCGATTGAAGTTGAAAATCAATTTACATGCTAGAATGCCGTTTCGTAAAAGAAATGAAAAAAGTCACGACTGACGTTGGAGAAACATGCAAACACAGCCTCGGGGTATAAACATGTGAAACCAGTTCGCGCGCTCTAATAGCTCATGCTCCACTGACGTTTGCGTAGAAGGTGCGCCAAACCAATTTTTGCACACCACCATGCACGGTTCGTTGGCAACTGCTACAGCGCTGCTATTGATCGCTTGTCGTACGGTAACCAACAGCGATTTGCCGAAGCAAGCCAATTCCCAAGGTTCAGGCATATGAGCATCTTTCGAAATGAAAAAAAATAATAATTGTTTGTATTTTATTTTCTTGAAGATGGAAATGTGGATAATTCGAGACTGAAACAAGTGGACGATTTGGAATTGCTCCACTGTTTCGAACATGTCGGCAATCGGTGGCTGGTGGGCTTTACAACCCATTTGACCAAGGTTCGTTTCAAAGACGACTGTTTGCGTGAATGTTTGCGGGCAAAAATTATGCTCAACTTCACCTGCAATTCGGCAATGTACCTGTCCAGTGAAGGCGAATGCATTCTCAGTCAAGAGAATCGTAAAACCCAACCAGACCTGTTTACTGAACCACAAGAAGGTGAAGCGGTCACTGTGCACTATTTCGAAAATATATGCACCCTGGCTCGTATGGAAGGTAAAAAGGTTCATTTAAATGAACATTCGATGATATCATATCAAGTCTAGTTCGTTGGTTTAAGCTGAATTGGGCAGCGAAGTTGGCACGGCAACGGTCGAATTTGGCGGCTATCGTGGCGTGCTTGGCTACTTGGACTTTGTCCAGTCAAAGCAAGACAAAGAACTAACCACGTCCGGTATTATAGTAGGTCTGGAGCCAGATAAACAGTATTCGATCGAAATTTCACACGAAACCGACTGGATCAAAGGATGCAGTTTGGGAATAAAAAACGAATTCAAACTGATGAAAGTGAAAGGTATTTCGCAACCGTACGTCGAACCAGTCACCACTTTATCCAAAGAGGTTCTCGAACTCATGTCCGATGCCCATGGAACTCATGTAATGGCTAAGCGTCGTCTCCATTTATCTTTGTACAACATGGATCGCATTATTGGCAGCATGCTCAGCATATGGCCCAAGGACAGTAAGTCGCCAGTAGCTTGTGGAATTGTGAAACCACTGAAAAATGTCCCCGAAGCGATGACCAACGCTGCACCCGGCCCCGTTCCGGCACTTCTAACCCTTTTCATACTTCTGTTAAGTCGCATGACATATTAAACAATATATATATTTCAATAAATGAAACGACGAAAAACTAATATTACAAAACAAAACATTGTTCTTCAATTCATCCAATCAAATATGAAACAACAATCTTATTGTTTAATATTCATATTCATCATATTCAAAGTTGTTCTGTTATCGTTTATGATCAAGTGGGTTTTCGTTGACTAATTTTCAGGTCGGTGACCAGAAACACTTTGTGATGGATCAACCACGTAGCCTAAAATTTGAAATTGAAGTGTACATTTGATTTCTAACGTAAAATAAAATTTTCTATTTAAAAGAATTTCCTTTCAATCATTCAACATTCAAACATGAAATTGAACCTCAATTCTTGCTATTATTCCACGTTCTGCTCTGACAAACGCAAGAAAATTGATAACACAATTTCGCTCCACCAAATGGCCCATTAAAATGAAACACGCTCTTCACAAATTGTACAATATTCATTTAAGATACATTTCAACTATCATTTTCGTTCAAATTAATAATAAATAAATAACATTGAAATTAAATACACAATTATAATCCATTTTTAGTTATTCCTCAGTTTCACTTCATTTCAAAATGGTTTTTCTTAAACCATTTACCTTGTTACAAATTTAAGTCAAGGCTATTTATTAACCTTTAACATGTTGCCACAATTGTGAAAAATTACAATTAATTAAAAAGAAAAATTGATTAAATCTATTAAAAATAATAATAATTATTATTATTATATTAACCTTTTGTGGATTTAATTATGTAAAAATACTTTTAACGTTTTAATATTAATCAAAGAAATATATTACCATTTTTATCAACCAGCTTTAATAAATCATTAAATCGTGATATCGACAACAATACTGCAGAATCTTCTGATTGAGAGTTCGAATTGGAATCACCTCCAACTGGCAAAGAAGATGCATCCTCTTTGTTCTGCTTTTTAGTTCCCATCAATTCATTCATGATGACAAAAAATTCAGGTCGATACTGTAACATTTTAACAATTGCAACGAATATTTTTAAATGAAAAATAAAATTCACGCAATATACTTGAACACTTGAATGCCATGCTTTATTTATTAAAGACTGAATTTTCGCAGGAATAGCGTCGCTTAGTAAAGGGCGATTATTTCGGTAAGCCATTTCTGCTGCTGCCGTAGCTTGAAAAAGCAACTTATCATGATTGACAATAATTTCAGCGCTTCTTTATAAGTGCACTTTACCTGGTTTTAGATGAACAAATGGGATGTCACCAGTATAGATTTCCCATACACAGAGTGCATAAGAAAAAACATCCGCTTTTGTCGTATAACTGCCGGACTGGAGAAATATTTCAGGAGCCATCCACCGTAAATTCTAAAATGGAAATATTACAATTTCCTTATTTACTTTGTCAAGTAAAAAAAAGTAATCATCATACTCCTGGTTGCCTGGTCATATCAATGTCTCGTGAATCCACAAATCGAGATTCTCCAAAATCAGCAACCAAGGCACGATTTCCTTTTAACAATATATTATGAGGATTCAAATCACGATGAATAATGGGATACGATCTTTTATGTAAGTAATTCATAGCACTGGCCACATCAAAACAAATTGAAAACTTGAACTCTGCATCAAAAAACCTACCAACCAAAACAAAAATATATTAACTGACTGTGACTTTCAAAGATTTGTCAAGTAAGGAAGAATTTCACATAGAAAATGTGAAGAAAATAATTTGGTACCGTTTTTCTTCATGTAAGGCGTTAAATAACGATCCATCCTGAGCAAATTCTGTTACAAGAGCAAATTGCTAAACAAATATTAAAAATTTGCTGCAGAAAATTAAATTTATAAATAATTCTCATACACTAGGATCGTCTAAGCAAGCACCAATGAATTGCAAAATGTTTGGATGATTCAACCGGCTCATGATGGAAACTTCCCTACAGAACATTTTCACGTCGGATTTGGAACCCACGGACCAAGATCGATATCTAAAACATTAATCTCCTTGCTGTACAAAAATGAATACAGACTGTTGCAAAATTACCTTTTCACTGCAACTGTTCTATTATTCAAAACACATTTGTAAACTTTACCAAAGCTGCCAGAACCTACAGATTCTTGCAAGTCGATGTCGCTCATTTGTATATGATATTGGTTTCCCAGCAAATTACGCAACTGAAGAACTTCTGCCTTTTCTTTCGTAACACTTTTTAACTTCCCCATTGGTGATGGCAAAGTAACCGATGCATAATCTAAATTCAAAAATTAATCTTTAACAATATTCATAAGTAGATGAGAACGCACTGCGCATACCATTCAAGGAGTTGTAAGAACATTCACTTGCAGATGAACGAGAATATTCTGAACGTTTCACATCTTTTAAAAGGTTTACAATATTGTCAAAGCCTTTATAAAACGAAAAAAAAATATTTTCTCTCATATTTCAAATAGCATTTACTTACCTTGTTCATAAGCCCAAGCTATTGGGGTTTGACTTGCCACTGATATTGGACCTTTCGCAGTGTTTTCAAAATCGACATCTGAGTCACCAAATGCACCACTATTTGCGTGTTTAAATTTTCGTAGTATTTGAGAATTTGCGCTGATATCCATGTCGGCTCCTTGATCAAGCAAAAACTTCACTACTTTCAAATGACCATTGTAGCAGGCACTATGCAGTGCTGAAACAGAGTGCAGGGTGAACTGAGATCAACCAAACGTGACATAACTGACTTACGTGTATGACCATCACGTCCTTGGCAGTTAACATTCACTCCCGGCTGCTTCAACAAGTAGCCGATTAAATCAACACTTTTTCCTGCGGTGCAAGCACTGTTAGATTAAAAATAAATTTTCAAGTCAACATTTTACAATGAAAAATAATAATAAACAATTACGCATGTAAAGGCGTTTCTGAAAACATATTTTCCTTCGACAGGCAATCAAAACCACTGCGGCTAATCAACAATTTCACTATTTCAAATTGATTCGAATAACATGCACTGCAAAAGCTTATTACAATTATACATATTTTGAGATATGCTTATAAAAAAATACTTGTGCAATGGAGTATCACCATACAAATTTCCTTCGTGAACACAAGCTGAAATAATGTCGTAACGTTGAATATCATCCAAAAGCAGCTTCATAATTTCCAAATGTCCAAACTGTGCACAGTAATGAAATACTGTGCTTTTCTCTTGATTAGGCCAAACAACTAAATTTTTTAAATATAAATATTAAATTAAAAAAAATCCAGCACCTGGAAAATAATAAAACCAAAGGATTAAACTTTATTTTCATTATAACTACAGTATGAATTTTTGTCTAATTCGTAAATGTTATTGCATTCAGTTTCTTTTTAACAAACTGGATAGCACTAGACGCAGAATTCAATTTAAAGTTACATAGAAAAGGAAATTATTATTACACTTATTAATGAATACAAAATAGGATAATTTTTGATTAACATTTAGTTAGTTTCTTTCATTATGCGTTCTTCAGCAAGCAAATGCGTTATTACTAATGCTGTTAGAAAATTTTATTATAAGCTGTACTCAAGGCAGGATGTGACAAAAAATTTTTATAATAATTACCGCATAACTCAGGCTTGGAAAGAAGCAATTCAACAGTTTCATAATGCCCTTTCAACGCAGCCAAATGAAGTGGTGTATCCTGAACACCAGTTAGACTGTTTGGATTCGATGAAAACAACAACAACAGCCTAACGATTTCTGTAAAACCAAAGTATGAAGCCAAATGTAATGGAGTAAAACTAGCCCAATCAATCTGGTGTACATCTGCTTCCTTCTCTAGCAAGCTTTTCACAATCTGGTGATCAAACAAATACATTATGGATTCAAAATTCACTCGTAATACATACCTCAGACTTCTCACAAAGAACAGCAATATGAAGCAAAGACATTTTACGCCAACTGATACTGTTCACATTTAAATTTAAATTTTCCAACACTGATTTAAATCTGTTAACATCATTCTAAAAATTCAACAATCAGAAAAATTTGAGCTGTAAGAAACATTACATACCTCATAACAAGCAATTAACAGTTCAGACAACAAAGAGTCAGAAGTTAAAGCAACATCATTCAAAAGTCCACGTTCCAATAATTCTAAACTTAGCCTATAACCTTTGGAAATCTTGTCGTATAATTCATCTGTAAAAATTCAACAGAATTTTAAACAGTGTATACAAGCAATGAATAAAATTACCCGACAGTGAATGCTTCGGCCTTTTCATATAATTACCCATTTGTGAATGTGAGATCAATGTGACATATCAAAAGAAAGCTAGGAAATTCGCAACCTGAAAGATCTCAAATCATAAAAAAAGTTCGGAAATTCGAAGAAAGTAAAAACCTAAACAACTTCTGAATCACTGAAAAAAACCAGTGAATCTGATACTGCCATCAAAAGCACAGCTACATTTTCTAAAACAGACTAACGGTAAGATAAAATAAATAGATAACTTCAAATATTATAAGATTCAACACTTAACATATGATCATAATCGTATTGACAATCTTACTATTATTTCGCATCAAGCTTTATTTGCTACAGTAATCATATTTTCAAACTTCTAAAGTTCTGTTTAAAAACGTAAAGATATTAAGCTTTAACTATCTTGATTAAACATAATCCACTGAATCTTTTCACAAGTATAATCCTAATTACTGATTTTCAAATATTTCTATTTAAAAAATACAGCTTTTCAGATTATATTATTGTAATACATTACCTGTTAATTACAAATACTGTGGACACTGCAGTAATATCTTTCATTAAATGAGAAACTTTGAACTACTGTGGTAAAATTTTTAAATTTATTTTAAATTTATAAATGAACATTTTTGATTTTATATTTTATTCCTCATGTTTTTTATTTTTTAATTTTAACGCATGTTTTCAGCATAGTTCGTGCATTCTTTGTGAAAAATTTTTTCTTCTCTATTATATAAATTTATTTTACTGTACTGTGCTGAATTGCAGTTATTTTTTATTGAAAGTTCTTTTTATAGAAATATTAACACTGAAGCAGTTCATTGTTTGTTTATAAGACCCCTACATTTGACCAGTATCGTACGTTTGTTTTTGTTATTTTGAATTATTTGAAATTTTCAGATTTGCTGATGAATTTTGGATAAATGGGCCATTTGGAGAATTTTCCGCGATTGGGAATTGTTCGTAGTTTGACAGATATTTATATCACCTTGCGTAACAATGCAGTTCAAAGTCGTCATATATTTCACGATAATGTCAGCAGGAAAAGTGAAGATCGTATGACGTTGATTCCATTGCATGATTCATCGGTGGAGACCAGTATTCCAATGTCAGATTTCCGAGAACCACCCGAGTGGATTCATATTGTTGATGAAATTCAGTATGATACTTTTTAATTTTATCAATTTAGAATGAAATTGTATTATGATGTTCAAAAATTATATAATATATTTTATAATGAAATAATAGAATGCATAAAATAGTTAAAATGTATATATTTTTGCAGAGCTTTCATGTTTATTGTTATTGAAAAGAGTTATTATCATTACACAGTCTTTGCGTTTGCATGATTAATCAACAACAGCTGGTATTGATTTGCCAGCAAGATTAACAAAGCATAGTGTTCTTACTATTCAGTTGTTACGATGCTTTTCTGTGCATTAGTGAGGATGCCATTCAATGAAAATTTTCTTTATAGTAAAAATCTATATTGCTGTTTGAAATGAAAGTTGAGATTATAAATTAAATTTTTGAGAAAAATGTGGGAAGATGCATTTTTTATCCGAAATTGAAAAGTACATGTTATTATTTAATTAAATTTCAATATTGTGTTGGGTCAGTAATGTTGAATTGTTGTAATTTTAATTGTGATACATTGTCATATTAAGAATTTTATTATTCAATAATTATAGTTATTTTGTTAATGAAGTGTTGTTTGAATATTCAGATTTGAAATGAGCAAAATAAGCACTCAGATCAACGAATTGAAATCACTTCAACAGCGGCATGTTTCGCGACCGTCATTCAGTGATGAAATTTCACAAGAAGAACAAAATATTGAGAATCTGACGGGAGAGATTACACATCAGCTTAATCATGTCCAAAGTCTTTTACAATTGGTGACGCGTTCTCGAAGCGAAGGCACTGCCGAACGTTTTCGAGCTAATGTCGTTCTTGCTCATGTACAAGCTTTACAGGTAGAGAGGACTGTTTATTTCAAAAGTATAATTTTGATAAATTTAATTTCACTTCAGACATTGACGAGCGATTTTCAACGTAGTCAATCCGAATATTTGAGACAAATACAAAGCCGGGAAAGCAGTTATCAGAAATATTTCGAATCTTACATCAGTTCCGATGTCGGTGATATTTGTTTGCCGGATTTCCAAAATGCGGATATTGGTGATTTGGCAACAGCATCATCAGCAACGACAACAGGAGCTGAGCCGACAATGAGCGAACTGCAACTTCTCGAACAGAGCACAGTTTTGGTGAAAGAACGAGAACGGGAAATAATGCACGTCACACGTTCCATTGTTGAATTGAATCAATTGTTCCGTGATTTGGCCACTTATATCTCGGATCAAGGTACTGTATTGGACAGGATCGATTACAATGTTGAAAAATCTGCGGTGAAGACGAAATCCGCTTTGAGTTCGATCAAAACTGCGGAAAAATACCAACGCAGAAGTCGCAAGATAATTATCATTATCACTTTAGCCGCCTTGTGCATCTTGCTCATCATCATCATGGCCATTGTCAAGTCGTGATTTCAGATCCATTCAGTCTGTGCTTTTTGCTGTTTTTAATTTCCATTTCACTTTTTCTCCTGAATCAGCGTGCTTTTGTTACTGTTTGTACTGTTTCCACTGTCTTATATTTGCAGCATGTGTAATAAATTTTCCTAATCAAGCAAAGCTTAAAAATTCAAATCTAACTATATAATTTGAAATTTAAATTTAAAAAAAACAATAATAAAACCGACCAGCAGTATAAAAAAATTATCCAAGTATTTATTGTAGCAGGATAGTGTAGGTAGGGTTTTTTAAAGAAATATTTCCTTTCATTTATTCCAAACTTTTGATATAATCAACTGCTCTTCTTTTTATTCGTGGCAAAAGATTAACATGATCCTCGGCACATTTGGACACGCACTCGTTGAACATCTTCTCCATGGCTGTCACACTTTTCGTCTCATTTTTACTTTTGGAATTCAACTTGTCCTCAACTGCATCCTTGCATTGCATGCTGCATCGATTCAACCTATCCTTAAAAAAATCAATAAATATTATTATAAAAAAAGAAGATATTTTTAATTTCAAAAACTTGAAAATTTTGCAGTTCATTTGTCATATACTGTTGCACCATGTGCACTCGTCTTGCACACTGCGTCACGCAGTGCTGCATCGATTCCATGCTCGCTTTGCCATCGTCACAACAATCCGAAGAACACAAATACATCTGCTTTTGTAATTTACGCAAATATTCTCGATCTAAACTATCCAGCATTTCGTCAGTTGCTTCTTGAATCTTCTTCTGTATTGAATCAGTCATTTTCACAAGAGCAGTGGATGCTATTGATTTATTTTTAATTAAAAACTGAAATTAAACCAATCATATAACAAATGAAGTCGAAATGACCATTGCAACACAGTAAAAAAAGAAAACTTCATTTTTCATCGTTCGCAAAAAGATAAACAATGAATTGCTAATTATTCACAATACTACGATGTGACATTTTGATAATTTGAAAAATGTTTGAATTTTATCAAAATTAAAATCACATTCATCGACATGACACTCGGAAGTCCGATAAAAATATTTCCCTATTCCAACGCTGTAGCACTGATATTTTCAATTGTATTACATAAGTTGAACAAAAACACGCAACAATTGTCAAATACATGATCAAGTAATGTAATTTCACAAGCTAACAATAATTTTTCAATAAAAATTTAAAACAGTAAAATACAACTGAATGCTTCACTTAATTTAATCTAAAAATATGCTTTTTTAAACTGCATTTCTGCATATGCCTATTGAAGTTAAAATAAAATCAAAAAAAGCAGCGGCACGTAAAATGTGTGAAAACCGTTTTAAATTGTCTTTTTCTATAGTTGCAATATTTTAATGACAGTATGTGATTTTCAGGATTGTCATACTAAAAAGTGCTTCTCAAGTTGCATTATAATCTTCAGCTTAATATTTTTTTAACTTTCTGGATTGAGAAGTCATGAAAATATTTTTTTTAATCATATAATTTATAAACAAAATGCTTTTTTAATATAAAACATTGAAAAATGAATAAAAAAGTAACAAATGCAATGAAAATAATATAAGAACATTTAAAAGTTATGCTTAGTTTTTAAATAGGATTACTTGCCATTGTTGCATATAACGTCTATATAATTTGTTCAGCAATTTAAGTAATTATTTGAAAATACTTGGCATATTTTTTATTTTTCAAAAGGTCATTTTCAATATAATAAAAGGTGTTGATGTTATTTTGGACTAACTGATAATTTTTATGCTTAAAAATTACAGATTAGTAAAGTTTTAGAAAGATTAAATGTTGAATTATGCTAAAGGTTCAGGGGTTCTCAACCGGAGAAAGGATTTTCGGATTTCAGGGGAGGGGGGAAATGTAACTGAAGTAAATGTACAGGCACCAGTATAATGATAAATATATTTTCAATTAAGTTTGCATTATTTGAAGCCAAACATTCTACAAAGGGAGGAGGAGCAGGAATGACGTTTTGAAAAAGGGCAAAAAGGGTCCGTGGGGAAAAAAGATTGAGAGCCACTGTACTAGATATTAATTATTATTTTTTAAGCTTATCTGAATAATTACTATTTGTAAAATTGCTTTACGTTGGCAGTTCACTCTGAATTGCAAAGTAGAGTTTGCTTTTCAAGTTTGGGTCGAAGTTTTGTTTGCTTTTGGACAAAAGAGCGTTTAAAATTTTTTCCAGTTTTCAATCACTGAGAAAATAAAGTGCTGCTATCATTTGATAAATTTTTACTCAAGCAACGTTCCTACTGAAATGTTTCGCTTTTCCACTAAACGAAATCGCAGATATTCTTTTTTGTAAGTTTTTGAAGTTCATATATATTATTATTAATTCATTTTCAATTGTTTATAAAACTCTACAACAAAGTATTAATTTTCTATTTAAATTATAAAAAACAGGATAAAAGTACAAAAGGATTGTTTGTTATATGCAAAATGAAATACTGCTGTGAAATGTTATCAATTATTTTTCTTGTAAATAATTTATATAGAGTTATATATTTTGAAATTAAATGATCAACTTGAAGGGAAACTTTAAAATGGAATTTTTCCTTTTTTCTTGTAAGTCGTAAGAAATAATTTTACACGTATCTTCCTTGTTGAATGAAAGAATAAAGTTGCATGCGACAACTTGTCAAAGGTTTTGTTGAAAAATGCATCATTTAACTGCTTTGTTGCCAGCTGATGCAATTTTTCTGCAAATATTTAACAAAATCGACAAAATCACATTTCACCATATTTTATTTCATGACGTTCGTTGGGAAATGTCAGTCTTCTTCTTTTTAATTTTGCAATGCTTATTTCCAATCATCTACATTTATATATGATTATCAATTTATTTTTGAATTTATAAATTAATCTAATTATATTAGAAGTATAAAATTTTTGTTATTTTAATTTTGTAAATAAATATTCGTTCAATAATAAAAGAAATAATAATGTTTTTGATTTAAATATGCTTTGAAATTTTAAAAGTTAATTCTAATTTTAAGAGAAAAAAGCAACAATAAAAAAATTAATGGAACATTTAACTTAATTTAATTGATGATAAGTTGTACTAGTAGTGGAATAGTAGTGGAAAATTTTCTCCTACACGTTCAATGTCAGCTTTATTTAATGAGTTATCGACTTTCTCTGGTTAAATCAGAATTTGCCAATACTTTATGTGGCAGTTTATTGTTGCATGGTAGAAAATTTGTCACACAAGGACTTCTGAAGAAACTACTGTCGAAGAAGCATATATCTTTTTATTCTTTGTATTTTGTTGTTAATCAACTTTTCATCCCAGTCAAAATAATTGGTAATTTGTCTTTTTAATTAATTCATTTATTTTTCATAATTAATAACAATGAGAACATCCTGTTATTTTATTGACTGCTTCGATCAAGTAGAAATATACAACAGAACGAAACAATTTTAAAAATAAGCATTGAACAACAAATTTTATTTCAAATTATAATAATTTGCAATTCAGTTGAAAATTTATTTATTTATTTTTTGTTTAACAAAATGTCATAGAATATATTTTTTATGATTTAAAATTTAAAACAATTTTGCACATGTACACGTTTAAATCTAGACTGACTAATAATAAATATTTTGTTTATTTATCAAGATTTTATGCAAATGTGATGTCGTGTTGTAATGTAATGTGGAAATGTGTTGTGTTAATATAAATCGATAACTTAAAAAGGACTTAAAAGTTTGTTTCCGGCAAATTTAATCATCCAGCACTGCTATCGATTGCAGCATTAGCATCAGCAGCGGTTGTACTAGAAGCAGCAGCATCATCAGCAGTTGAAAAGCTTTGAAAGAACAAGCGACAGCATATTCGCTTACATAACATCACAGCGCACAACTTTCAATCACAATTACTGCAATTTTTGCATATTTAACTTAAAAATGCAAGTGCGTTATCGCTTTTTCATAAATTTCTTCCATTTTTTATTTGCACATAGTTTTGGTCTTTTAGTATTATTTATTGTCTTGACTTTCTTGATTTTTTTCTTTTTTCTCTCCAGTTGTTCCATAGAATATAATAATTGGTAAATACTGTTTATAAAATTTTTCTAGTCGAATCAATTTAATCTTCAAATATTTGAAAACAGCAATATAATCTATATAATATTGTATTGAATATAAAATTAATTTTAATTCATTTTTACTTGACTACTATTAGACTATTAAAAGCTAAAAAATAAAAAAAACATTATTGAATCATATCATTTTTTAAATATACTTTGCATAACGATAATTATTATAATAATGTTCCTTTTTGCAAATTGTCACGTTCACATTCTGGTAAGTTTTAATTTTTTATTAGCACCATTCACCATGACTACAAATGCCAAATTGATGTTCTTCTTTTATTTTCTAAATAAATATTAAATGAATTTTTCACATTTCTTCTTATTTTAATTGAATTTTTCTCAATATTAATCTATTCAAAATTATTGTAATTGTAATTTGATATTTTCAACTGTTGCTGATTATTCATATAGATTTACATTTAAACTTCAAATATAACTCTACTTTTGAAACATTACATTACATTGCATTGCATTGTGTGGAAATAGCTATTAATAATTAAATATTAAATGTAAAAAAGAGAAAAAAACTAGCAGCATAGTAGAATAAATTCAAATATATGAAACTAGTCGAGCTAGCGGCGTGAAAAGTTTCAAATTAGAGATGAAAATTAAAATCATTTTGACCAAATTTTGTAACCCAATAAAATATCATGTAATAATGCAAACGAAAACAAACTAGCTGCTTTTATTATTTTTTTTAACTTGCTTCATTGAAAGTTTTCCAAATAAATGGGGGTCAATTATTAGAATATATTTCGTTCTTTTTTTCTATTTTTGCATCAATTTTAAATCATATTTAAAAAACAGAGTAAGAATGCTTCGAATGTTTACATGATGCAGGTAAAAAAATGACTCGTGCCATTCTTATGTTATGCAAATTGTAAATGTTATGCATGCAATGAAATTGCTTGTTCATTTTCTGACGCACACGCACATCTTATGGGAGTTTTTCAAATTAATTTTATTCATTTACTTTAATAAGCTTTAATAATTTTTATTACAAAATTTTATCTTTGAAAATGAACAATATAGCAAGATTTAATTTCAAGTTTCTCATCATAAAAGTATGTGCAATGTATATGAAAAAATTTGTTGATTTACATTTTTTATGTTCAAATTATGAAATATAAAAAAATAAACATGGACAATTTTTGTTGCAGAAAAATGACTAAAGAGCCTGGTTTCTGCTCCCAGTTGGGAACTTTATTGCAAAAGAATATAATCATTCGAGTTCGAACAAAAGTGAGTGGTATTTTTAAATTTGTAAATTATTCTATTATAAAAATTTGTTCAGATTCTTCTTGTTACTGAATTGTTATGGCCCCTCATATTTTTCCTGTTTCTTTTACTAATCAGACATTCCACGGTTGTTATCAAACAACCTCAGTGTGAGTAATTTTAAATTTTAATTTAATCGCTTTTTATTCTTGATTAAAAATTATTCCTACGTTTCAGGTACTTATGAACCGAAAGCTTTGCCAAGCGCTGGATGGTTTTCACTGTTTCAATCCTACTTTTGTACATTATCCAACAAATGTGTAAACCATTCTATATCAGATATGGATTTGGGTGCACCTGGAAAAAACCTACCGTAAGTTGGTTCAAAAATATAAATATATTTTCATTTTATTATTTTTAGTATAAACAATTTCATAGCCAATATCAGATTAGCATTTTACAATGAAAGTGTTCTACAAGAAACTCTGAGTTTTTTGGATGACGTTGAAGATGTTGTGAATAAGTTTTCAATGCTGGACAGTTTTCAAGGCAATTTCAATGGAGTCAATATTGCAGACTTTTTCACAAAAGGGGATGATATGATGATCGATTTGATTCTTCACGACAAAGGATTAGAATATGACGCCATCGAAAGTTTGCTCAACAGTACATTGACTCGAAAGTTCTTTACTGATTTTATTGAAGAATTTTACAAAGTAAGCAACATTTTACAACATAATTTGCATTGTATTTTATGCAGTTAAATATTTAATGTTCATGAGTTATTCTAATTCAATTAATTGTTTAATCACTTTCAGATTTGAAAATTCAATTCAATTCAATTTTACACAATTTATAAATATTCAATAACTTCGGTTTGTTAGTTTAATCTTTGTTAATTTTTGCGCTAGAATTAATTTGTTTTATTCAAAAAAAAGAGAAACAGATTTTACTTTTAGAAATTTAAAACCCTGAAATTACAAAGAGATGATTTACCACTGGCAGCTATAAGTATTTTAAATAAAATGCTCTGCACAGAAGAATTATTTTCAAATTATATTTCAATAAGAAGCAACTCCAACATATCCGAATCGAATCTGGAGATGAAGAAGTTGTTGCAAAATTTTATGTGCAAAAAATTTCCCATCGAAATTTTCTACCGACAAAATGTTATGAATCGCACAGCACATATAGAAATTGTGAGTGCTTGCTATAAAATTTGAATTATAAATTATTTCGACCATTTTCAGGCAAATCTTATTCTTGGAAACATGACCGGCTTGAAAATAAATACCACCGAAGCAAGCAGTTTATATATTACTACTAGCCAATTTTTTGAAAAAATGGTATGAATATTTTAAAAAACATTAATTAACCTAATTTTCCTTTTCAAGAAATCATCTGAATTGGCCAACAATGCTCTTGCTCTGTGGAAACATTTTCTATTACATAGTGCGACAAATTCATCTCTCGCAAAAAATTCGACGTTTAAAAATCTTGATCTTGCCAGCCACATGTTTTGCGGAGGTACATTATCAGGTAATTTATCAATTTGTACATTTTACTATATGCGACATTCAATAATTCACATTTGTGACATTATAAAATTTTCAAATTTTAACTTTTAAATTGCATGAGCTTTTCAAAATACTTATTATTTTATAAAATTGTTTATGATTAAAGCAGAAAATGCGCATTTCATATTTTGGAATTTTCTTAAACTTGAATAATGTATTACTGTAAATGATGATTTTTAAAAAACTTTTTTAGATAAATAACTTTTTTGAAAAGAATAAATAATATTTTTAAGGAATGGATAATATATTTAAAATTCAAAAAAAGTTAGAACAACTGCGTGAACAAATGATAAGAACAGACCCAAGGTACATTGATACAATGCGGCAATCAGGAGTGCAGCTTGGTGACGATCCTAACATAGTGTTACCGTGGAATCTTTACAATCAAACTGTAATATGTGATCATTTTGAACATGAAATTATTGGTATGATAATTATATTTAAGAATTTTATTTAACATTTTTATTTCTTTAAGAAATGTTTGAATCATTTTTTACAAAATTAAATAGTTTAATATTATAAATGGACAGTTGTCTTTGAAAAGAAAATTTAACATTTTTGATATTCAGAAGATAAATGTTGGCTGTGGTTACAACAATACAATTTACCGCATGATTTTACAATGCAGCTTTTTACTCTTTTTCGTGGATATATTCTGGTCGCTCCTTCTAGTCCAATAGTGAACAGAGTGATGTCAGACGTAACAATATTTTTCTGATAAAATAAATTTTCATTTTTCAAGCATAAATGTTTCGTAATTTAGATGAGCAATCAACTTGTTTTGATTGATTATTTTTGTCAATCATTTCTTCACTGGTATGACAATATGGAAAAGTACGCTGAGGTTTTTAAAGAAAGCAAATTCTTCAAAGTAGTCGGTGTAAGTTTTTCTTGCAAATAATAATTTCATTTTGATAATGTTTTTATTTTGTTTTTTGAGAATTTTGCGAGATTTTTCATCACTTTGCATGAAACAGCAAATATTTTTCAAAATTATACTTATGGAGAAGCAATATTAAAATTATTTTATAAATTATCCGAAAACAATTGGCAAAACAAAACAGTCACCTACATGCGAGAACACTTATCTCATTTGCATAATATGATAAAGGTGAAAAAATAAAAAAGAATTGTTTGTAATTAAAATATTGAAAAAATTAATATTCTGTTTAGTGTTTTCGTCAAGATCGTTTTGTGCTCATGAAATCTGAAAATGAAGTAGAAAGAGCTGCGTCGTGTCTTACAAAGACATACCAATTTTTTTTGGCTATTGTTTTCGACGAATTGGATAACAATTCAACTGCTTTACCAAAGTTTACAAAATATAAAATTCGAATGGCCAGCTATTTAGTAGACAGTACAAGTCAAATTATGGACAGGTAATTTTAAAATGAAAAGAAAAATTTAATTCAATTTATAGTAATAGAAAGTTATTTTTTTTAAACCCTACCCTGTTAACTTTAAGATGATGTTCTGCTGTTCGTTTAATTTATAGTTTGTGGAATCC
Source organism: Trichinella spiralis (assembly GCF_000181795.1). Lineage (NCBI taxonomy): Eukaryota > Metazoa > Nematoda > Enoplea > Trichinellida > Trichinellidae > Trichinella > Trichinella spiralis. The sequence continues at coordinate 11,778,186 of NW_003526943.1, forward strand.
GCGACCAAGAGACAGACCATTTATAGACTTAAAATATTTATATTTTGGATTTTCATTTGTGCAAGATATTGTCGACCGGATCATAATTTCATTTCATACCAATAAAACAGCACCAAGAGTTGGCATGTATGCCCAACAATTTCCAAGTAACTGTGACCTAATTGATCTGTAAGATTGACTTTGTATAACTTTGAACATGTGCATTATTAATTTGATTTTTCATTTTTAAGCTTTATTAAATCAATTGAACGCTCATTTCCAATGTTCATGACTTTATCTTGGATGTTCAGTGTTGCAATTACATTGAAAAATATGGTAGAGGAGAAACAGTACAGATTGAAAGAGTTTATGAAAATAATGGGCTTGAAAACGAGTGCTTATTGGCTATCTTGGTTTATTCAAACTTTTGTTATGTTATTACTGTCAGCTTGCCTAATTGTCATCACAGTTATTGTATGCATTGATATTCTGTTTTTTAAATTAATTCAGCACGTTATGCTTTTAGCAAGGCAACATTTTGCAGTATACTGACGCAAGTTGTCTTTTTTTGTTTCTTGCTGCTTATGCATTTTCAATTGTTTCGCAATGCTTTTTCATTTCAACATTGTTCAGCCAAGCAAATTTAGCTGCAGCTGTTGGTGCATTGATCTATTTTGCATTGTTTCTTCCATATCCTTCCGTACTTCCTTACCTGAAAAATATGACATTTCTTCAGCAATGTTCTCTGGTAAATGTTCAATGATTTTAAATATGTAAATTGTTTTTTATTGATTTAATCAATGTATAATTTTTAATTTCAGTGTTTAATTGCTCAAGTAGCATTCGGCTGGGGCTGCTCATTTATTGCGTTATATGAAGAAGGCATGCAAGGCTTGCAGTGGTCTACTCTTTTCTTGCCTTTGACAGCGGATCATCGACTTAGTTTCGGTTTTGTATTAATAATGCTAATATTTGATGGTATCTTGTATCTCATATTTACTTGGTATATTGAAAATGTTTTTCCTGGTATAAATTATGCACAAGTGTTTGAATGTTCCATTAACGAAACAGTTTAGGTGCTTACGGTATTCCAAAGCCATGGTTATTTTTTTTCCAACAAAAGTATTGGAGTAGACAAAAATCTACCTTGCCAGTTGCTTGTGGTATGATATAAATTGATATTGAATATCATTAATAATTACATTTGATAGATGGAATCAATTCGGAAACAGTGACGGTCATTCATGAAAGCAGTTGCAATCCTGTTGGAGTTGCTGTGAGACATTTGACAAAAGTTTATGACAATAAAAAAGCATGCAAAAAAGCATTGTCCAATTTGTCTGTTAATTTTTATGACAGCGAAATTACCTCAGTTCTTGGTCCAAATGGTGCTGGTAAAACAACGATGATGTAAGCGCTTTGTTTCTTTTCAAGCTATAATTGCTTATATTTAAAATTTTTGTGAAGGTCAATTATTTGTGGCTTATTTCCAAGCACATCAGGGTCTGTGATTATTTATGGTAAAGACATTTTATCCAACATTTCAGAAATACGTCAATCTCTAGGATTTTGTCCTCAGCACAACATATTATTTGACAAGTAAGTGCTTTAATAATTAATAATAGCAACAATAATAATAACAGTTTTTTATAACTCCTCCACGGTTGTCAAAAGCAGTTTAGATTTCATTTTATAATCTTAAATTTAAAAAGTATGCCTTTTGTGAGAGTAAAATTTATTCATAAGTTGCATTACTTTTGGTTAAATAAAATAAAGCAAAGATAAAATGCTTAGTAGTGAAATGTATTGCAGAGAAGTTTCAGAATTTTTAGGAAATTTTTACGGAATGACAAATTATAATCACTCATTGCAAAGTTTTTGTAATTATTTTAGCTTAACTGTTGAAGAGCATTTGTGGTTTTATGCAAAATTAAAAGGAATGCCAACTGCAGAACTAAATGAGGAAATTGAAAATTTTTTGCTTAATACTAAACTTCGGTACAAAAGAAAAGAAATATCTAAAAACCTATCTGGTAAGAAAAATATAATTATAATTATAATTAATTTCAGTGTTATGCATTTTCAGGTGGAATGAAAAGAAAATTATCCATATCCATTGCCTTTATTGCCGGTTCCAAAACAGTGGTTTTGGATGAACCTACAACCGGAGTAGATCCGTATTCTCGTAGATCCATATGGGACATGCTACTCAAATTTAAAAAAGGTTAATAATTTACGGAAACTATTACATGTCCTAACTTATTCACATTTAAGGAAGAACAATTATTCTTTCTACTCATTATTTTGATGAAGCTGAAATTTTGGGCGATCGAATAGCTATCATTAGTGAAGGTTCATTAAAATGTAGTGGATCGGCAATGTTTTTGAAAACTTATTATGGTTCTGGATATTATTTGACATTAATAAAAAATTCATTTGGAAAATTGCATCTGGAAAAAGCTCAGCCTGAAGAATTGATCAAATTTGTTTCGAATTACATTCCGAATGCAAAACTTGTCAGATGTTCAGCACAAGAAGTGAAGTTCATGTTGCCTTCGGTAAATTTACTAGAACTGAAGTCATTGGTAACAGCGTTGGATTCAGAATTGAAAAATATTGGATGTTCTTCTTATGGTTTATCAGAAAGCAGTTTGGAAGAGGTAAAGAGAAACATCTATTTATAAATGTTTTAATTGTGTAATTTTAGATTTTCAGGCATGAAATTAAAGAATCAGTGAAAGCTAATAATACTCACAAAAAGCAAAAATTAACAATGCTGAGTTTTAAATATTTGCGGGGTAAAACTGTTTTTCAAATTTTTAAATTATCTTATATCTTATTCTATAAATTATCTACTTGTTTATAAATTTGAATGCATTTTTAAAAATAAATTAGCAATAATCTAAATTGCGATGATGTACTCGTTTTAGAAAGAATCAGAAGTATGCTATCATCGATATCAAAATCTACAACTACCTATAACGCTCAGTCAAAGTATATCAAAGCTGGAAACACAGAAAAGATTGCCGTTTATATAGATGAGTGCAATGATTCTTTTGATCGTTGTCAGCGGCAGCAGTTGAAATCTGACGTTAAGAAAACTTCAAAATCTGAAATTGCTTGTCATGAAAATGATATGATAAAAAATTCATCACCTGCATTACTAGTGCGTCGGCATTTTTCAGAAAATTACCCAATAACATTTTATGAATCGATTTGGAGATGTATTCTTTTGCAAGCTGCAGCGCTTTTTAGAAAACGAACTTTAAACTTTTTTCGTGATTGGAGAACAATATTAAGTGTTGTATGTAACGATTGTATTGTGTTAACAATGTGAAAAATTAATTTTCAAATATTTTAGATTCTCTTGCCCATATTGCTGATAACATTAGCATTATATCTTATGTCATTGCGATTTTCATCCTCCTACTTTGAAAAAGAATACCAACCGTTAATTCTTGATTCTGATTTATACGGCAGTTCTAATTACTTGTTCTTCGCGTACTTTCATTCGAATTTTGTTTCTTTTTATTTTTTTGAATTATATTTGTTTAGTGATTCTGAGCAACAATTTCTTTATCCATACATAACTCAAATGGAGCGTCATGGACCAGGAAATATTTGTATGAATAGATTTTCATTAGAGTATGTTTTCACTCTGTGTTCATTCAGTTGCAGTTTTGTTTAGTGCTCTTTTCTTATTCTAGAAATTCTGTATCCCAGTGCTCTCCAGATATTTCAGAATCGGATATATCTTGGAATATATCAAACTTGTCTTATGAAAATTCGTCGAAATGCTTTTGTGGAAAAGACAATACATATATTTGCTCTGAAAATGCATATTCATTTCAGCCTCCTGTTGTGAAATCACCGTTCAGTTCAATAGTAAATATGTCTACGCTGAACATAACTGAATGGTTAACGATGACAGAAAAAACATACCGAAAGAAAAGGTAAGTAATTTTTGTTTTAAAAACTTCAGTATTACCCAAAATTTTTCAATTTTAAGAAGATTTATATTGAAGAAAGTATCTAAAAGTTTTTATAATCAAAATGTTGAAAAATTAACTACATCGCTTTACATACAATGCCGCAAAAGTAAGAAGAAAACACACTGTCTAATAAATTTAAAATATATGACAGATCTAAGCCATATTAAAATCATTCATCTGTTCTATGCTCTGATGCCAGTACTGATTTCTGATGTAAATGTCGTTGTGAATTGTGCAATATATGGAGTATTATCGTTTAACATACTGGATAAATTTTAATGAATTGAAGAAGCTTCGGATATTTTTATTTATTTCTCTTCATACCCCCAAGTTAAATATATAATAATTAACAAGCGTGGCATCATGCTATTTTAGCAATTATTGTTATTAAGTTCTTAAACAAAAATTTAAAATACTTTTAGATATGGAGGATTCTCTACTGGCCTCCCATCTGTGATTACTGTTGAAAATTCATATGCAGATCTCAATGAAACTGTTCAATTGTTGAAGGAGCGCATCTTGAAATTTTTTCAGTCAACAAACATCAACATGACAATATTGCAAAATAGTGGTATACATATCCCAACATTTAATACAGATGTTTTCATCAAGCTGATGGAAGACAAGATTCCACAATATAATGTGAAAGTAATTTTTATCCAAATAATTAAAATAAAAATTAACCAAAAGCTTTACATAGGTTTGGTTTAATAACCAAGGTTGGGCGGCATTTCCGGCTTATTTTTCAGCATTCTCAAATGCTTACCTTCAAGGAAATCTTCCATCTAACTCTGACGCCGACGAATATGGAATAGCTGTAATAAATCATCCAATTAAAGGTTATCAGAAAAGTTCCTTGACGCAAGAAAAAAAGTACGTATCTCTAAAACCACAATTGTCCACTGCGGTTTTCAATTTTATTTTTTAATTGTTATGTAATATTTGATGAACAACATAATTTCAGTTCAAATGCATTATTATTATTAATTTACTGTACTGAAAATGACAGTAGTATAGGCATATACATTTAGATTGCAGTTGTATATTTTGTAATTATCAGTTAAAACTGCATTATATTTAATTTGCTAATTGTATTTTTAAAATTGATATTATTTTGACATTATTGGTATTTTTAGCTGTAGAAATTACTTTAAATTGATTTGTAAAACATTGATACATTAGGATAACTGCGAATTTTATAATACAGGAAAAACAATTAATCATGAGGCATTGTGAAAAACACATATTAAATTTTTATAGAAACAGCGTTGCAGCAGAGCTTGCAATGTGTGTTGCAATTTTGCTTGCATTTTGCTCAGTAACAGCAGGATTTTGTTTACCTGTGGTTGAAGATCAAAATTCTGATTCCAAACATTTGCAATTTATTTCTGGTATGCGGCCATGGGTTTATTGGTTTGTTAACTTTGCATTTGACATGGTACGTAAAGCTTCCATGCTTCGTGATAAAATAAATGTCAACTGCATAAAATTATTTTAATTTTAGTCAGTTTATATTTTCACTGTAACACTTACAGTGATTATACTCATTGCTTTTAATGAAGAACCTTACGTGGCTACATCATACGCAATTTTATTCATGTTTACAATATTCATTGCATTTGGGTTTGTGCAACATTAATATTGAAATTTTTTAACTATATTCAGTGTTTTTAGGCTTGGAATGCTTCCTATTGTTTACTTATTATCGCAACTATTTAAATCTCCTAGTTTAGCATTTGTTACAGTATTAATAATTGGATTTTTTATTGGATCAATAACAAATGTTTTAACAACAGCTTTTGAAATATTAGGCGTTGAAGATGAGGTAATAATGACGATGCAATTTATTTTCTAAACAGCTGTTTTTTTCAAATTTTAGAATCTTCATAACTTAAGTATGCATATGAAAAATGCTTTCGTTATATTTCCACAGTATAATCTCGCTCGAGCGTTAAGTGATATTAAAATTACTTATCACTTTTATTCATCAGCAAATAGAATTTTAGGTAATTTCATAATTAGCATTTGTCAAAAATTTTATATCTATATGTTTTAGATCGACATTATTTTGCGGATCTTATTTCTTGGCAAGTCAGCGGGAAAGCACTATTCATCACTGTTGTAGAGGGCTTTGTTTCAATTATGGTTCTGATGATCACTGAACATTGTTGTTATCTTTTTAAAAACCAGCAAGTTTATTTACATTTGCTCATTTGCTTAGAATGCAAGTCTTTAATACAAATTGCAACAAAACTGTTGTATAATTTTATTTTATTTTATTTTATGATTTTCATAAGATGAGAATGGAATAAATTGAGCGAATTATACTTGACTCGTAAAATTATTTTTAGGAAAGAATTGCAATTTTCAGAAAGTAATAAAGTATCGTCTTCAGAGGATGACGATGAAAACGTTACAGCTGAACAAAGACATGCGTTAAAGGGGGCATGCGCAGATAATGCTCTAAAAGTTGTTAATTTATCTAAAGTAAGATGCTCATGCTTTTACAACAAGTAAAAAATTTCATTTTATTTATCAAATGATGTTAATATCAGTAATTCAAAGATGTCAAAAATGGTATTATGTAAACATTAATAATCATCGATAATGTTGTGTTATGTTATAAGCGATTTTGCTAAATAAGAACCATAATACAGATAATAAATGCAACTGTGTTAAATAAATGAATGATAAAAGTATGTAACTAAACAATTATGTACTTTTTTTCTCAGTACTGAAAATAATTGTTTAGGTTTATCATACTTGCAGTAGTATTGCTCGCAAATCGCAGGTCGTAGTGAACGATTTGAATTTTGAAGTGCTGCAGGGTGAATGCTTCGGATTACTTGGGCATAATGGAGCTGGAAAAACGACAACTTTCAAAATGATAACAGGAAAATGCAGCATATCACAAGGATGCGTTTATTTTGCTAAAACTCAGTAGGGTTCAGCTAATAATGCTATACTATTATTATTATAATTGTAATTTTAGTGCACCACGATCTAATTGGAAAAGCATCACTGATATAGGCTACTGCCCACAGTTTGATGCACTAGATGAACGTTTAACAGGAAGAGAAATATTGCAATTTTATGCAGACATTCGTAGCATGTGTAGAAAATGCAAAGACGCAGTATATTATAAAATTATTGACATTTTAAAATGTTGGAGAATTTGTATTTCAATTTTAGGCAGTATTACATTATATTTGGCGACTTGGTTTGAACTCTCATGCGGATCGTTTAATAAGAACGTATTCAGGTGGTTTAAAGCGTCGTCTATCAACTGCTATTTCTTTAATTGGCAACCCACGTATTATTTTGTTGGATGAGCCTACAGCAAGCATGGATCCGGAAAGTCGCCGATTAATATGGGATGTCATTTTAGAACGTATTAATTCAGGACAATCTGTATTGCTTACTTCAAACAGGTATCTTGCTTATTTTGCAGTTACTTGAAATTGTAGTAAACATTCATTTTTAGTATGGAAGAATGCGAAATATTATGCAATCGAGTTGGAATTATGAATAATGGGAGTTTCAAGTGTTTAGATGCTATCCAAGAATTAAAAGAAAAGTATTATTATCTGCTAAATTATTTAAAATGACAATAAATAATACAATATGCAGAGCACCTATAATATAAAAATATATATTTAGTGAGGAAAGAATTTTAATGAGTCTAATTTTAAATTTATTTTTAATTGCTATTACACTTGTATTTCAGCATTATTTCGTTTCATTATTTTTTAAAATTATTTTAGATTAAAATATTTTTTTGTTATTTTACTCGAATTACGTTGTGCTTAATTTTTTTTACTTTTCAGATATGGTAAAGGGTATGTTATAGCTTTAAGTTTGAAAGCAGGAAATGAATGGCAGATGGATTCTATGATACAAGAATTGAAAGACCGATTGAAAGTTGCAGTTTTGACAGAAAGGCATGTCAATATAGTTAAATTTCAGCTTGCGTCTGATCATACAAAAGTTTCGGACATTATTTCTTGTATAAGTGCTCTTAAAGAAATCTTCTGCATTGATGGCTGCGCCCTTAATCAAACTTCTTTGGACGATGTGTTTGTTTCCCTTGTAGAACAGTATGATGAATGCAGAGACGACAAGTGACTTCTTCGAAGCAGCAGTCGAATCAAAAGCACATTTTCTGAAGATTTTACATATGTTTTCTGGAATTATGAAGATTAAAAGCGTATTTGAATTATATAGTTATGTATTGGGAAATTAAAAGAGAAAAAGCAATTTTTTCTTTATTTAAATTTACTGACCATGACAAAATGAAACATTTGGATTAAAAATTATATTTAAATGTTTAGCACAAAGGGATATTTAAAAAATACATAACAGTGCAATTTTGTCATTTAAACCCGAAGATTAATTAATTTTTAATGTAATTTATTTAAACGTAGTTGTCTTTACTTTAAGATTATCACATTTTAATGTAATTTAAACTGCACTATGAAGCATTTCTGCCTCAGTCAGGCTTGGTTTAGTTTTAGCTACGTACGTTCTTTGTTCAAAGTACCTGAAACAAACTTTTAGTGTGTTACATTTGCAGTTGTCATTTGTGGACGGTTTATACAGTTCAGAGGTATGTCCTTTTATAATTTGAATACTGTTTCATTTTTCCAAGCATATTCTAGTTTAAACAAATATTAATTGCAAATTAAAATTTTTAATATGATGATAATTTCAAAATTTTTTCACTTAAATGAATAATAATCTTTTAATGTATTTTATTTCTTTGTACGAGTGAAGTGCATTTTCAGTTGTGCACAGTGTTTTATCTGTATGGAGTTTGTCAGACAATTGAAAACGTTATTGTGGAAAAACTTCTTAATTCGTTCTCGTCTCAAAGTAGGTCTAACTTCTTGTTGTCAACATTTTTTATTTTAATGACAGTATGATTTAGTGCTTATTCGTTGCTGAACTGCTATGTCCAGTTATATTTTTCTTTTTTTTGGTTTTGATCAGACAATATGCAATCATAATGAAGCAGCCTCAATGTAAGTGAGTTGTTTTGTTAATTTGAAATTTTAATGTATTTATTGTTAAGGTGTTTACGAGCCGAAGGCGCTTTCGAGCGCAGGAATATTTTCCATGTTTCAGTCATACTTTTGCACATTACCTAACAAATGTCTTAATTATATCACCGATGACTGGGACCTGGGACCTGTAAGCCGAAAACTGCCGTATGATATTGATAAAACTTTTCAGTTTGCAAATTGCTTAACGGTGTATTTTTTGTTTTATTTCAGAATCAATGACTTTATATCAGGCTTTAGAAAATCCATGAAAAAGCAGATTGCATTCAATAAAACAATAGAGATTTTAGATTACAGCAAAATGTTAATCGATCAGTTTTGGTCTTTTTCTGAATATCAAAACGATTTTGAGTCTGTTGAATTGATGAAACTGTACAACTGGACTGGAACATCAGGGGCTTCGAGGTTGTTCGCTATTGCTTTGGGCATTGAGAACGTGAACGTTTCAAGGCATTTCTTTGAAGACTTGCTAAAATCTTATTCTAAAGTAAGTACAGTAATTTGCATGCATATATTGGTGATCTCAATGATTTTACGTTTAAATTTGGAAAAATAGTGATGGATGTTATTTTCAGACTTTTGCAGTGGACAAACAGGAGGTGGTTGAAACGTTCAATGAAAAGAGCTTTAAACTGTTATGCGAAGAATCTAAAGCGGAAAGGTATTTCCTAGTGAATAGTAACAAAACTAGCACCACTCCAAGGGATGTGCATAAAGCTTTGTGCATGCTCAGTGGATTTGCGGATACAAAAAGTACTCCAAATCTGGATATGTTTTTGGTAAGTTCTTAAATTTAAATAATATATTCATAATTTTACTTTTGTTTTGTAACCTTTTTTCTTCATTATGCTTCATTAAATTTGAAAAACAGTGTATAAGTAATGTATAAAGTCATTTTAATATTAATTCAGATATAATGGTAAGTTTTTAATTCAATAGTCTTAATTTGAAACGTAATAAATAAATTTGAATAGTGTCAATTGTATGACAGTGAATTTAATACTTTTTAGTTTTTTGTTAATTTGTTTTAATGTAGTAGCTTTTGACTTTTGAGGAATTAAAATTTTTTTAAATTAATTCATTATTCATTAGTTTATTATTATTATCAGTTTCATGTCATTATAATATGTTTTATTGTTAATTTTAGATAGATCAGATCTTTAACAATTTGACAGGATACGAAATTGGCTTCCAGAAATTTTTGTACTTAGCAAATGTACTCGAAAGTTATGTACAAGCCGCTGTATGTTTTTGTTGTTGTTTAAAATGATTTGTATTTAAATTGGTTATATTAATTTAGAAGAAATTTTCCTTTATACCTGCTGGTGTCGATTTGGTTGAGCAGTTCTTAAATTACAATGCTCCAACGAACTTAAAAAATGATTCAGTGATGAAGCGATTAGATTTCCTAAGTCATATATTTTGCGGTGCTGAGCTTACAGGTGATTGTGAAATAAATTTATCTAAATTTAATTTACCTAAATACTTTTTCAACAAATGGAATAAAAAACAATTGTGTCTGTGTTTAGGATTAGATGAAATACTGAAAAGTCAGAAAAAATTGGAACAACTGCGAGAGGATATGGTACGGACAGATCCAAGAAATATTGATGCACGAAGAGAGCAGCTCTTCTCCAGAAAGAATGAAAATGGTCTTCCTTGGAATTTGAAAAATTCGACTGTCTGTTCTCGTTACAAGCACAGTGATATTGGTACAAGATGTTTGTTGCATATAATTTATTTAAATACAAATTGAAATATTTATAGAAGATAAATGCTGGCTTTGGCTTCAATCGTACAGTTTACCGTATGAATTTGCTGCTCAGTTATACACTCTATTTCGAGGATACATTTTTGTATCCCCTCGCAGTCCTGTGGTTGAGAAGATCGTCGAAAAAGTAATCACTCTATTAATAATAATGCTATAAAAAATTACCTTATATTGCTTTTTAGATGAAGAGTCGACTTGATGTTGTTGCAGCGTTTAAGGATATACTTTTATCTACTTTTGAAAATTTAGAAATCTATCGAACCAAATTTGAAAGCAGTAAACTTTCCAAAGCATCTAAAGTAAGATTCAATTTTTCAGCTTTGCAACTTTTATGAATATAAATATTGAATAATTCAGAATTTTGCTCGTCTGATGAAGAACATTAATTCATTTGTGAATTTATTTGAAAACGACACACGCCAAGATGAGAAGCTGAAATTGATTGACTTTTTTTCCAATGAATTATGGAGAAATGCATCTTTAGAAAATTTTAACAGTTCTTTTTCTCAAACTTATAATATACTTAAAGTAGGAAGCTTTATAAATCTTGTCGATTTCAGTTTTGACAACCCAATTTCAGTGCTTTTTATGTGATCGATTTGTGATTGTGGATTCTGAAAAAGATTTAGAACAAGATGGCTCATGCTTGACAAAAACGTTTCATTTTTTTGCTGGAATTGTTTTCCCGCAGCTAAACAGCAGCTCACTCACTCTACCAAAATATACAAAGTATAAAATTCGGATGTCTCATTATCTCGTTGACAAAACTGCACAAATTTCTGACAAGTATTTACTTCATTTACAACAAATTTATATATTTGATTTTTTAAAAATAAATTTATACAGGATATGGAATCCTCGGCCAAGAGATCGACCATTTCTAGATTTGAGATATTTATATTTTGGCTTTTCATTCATGCAAGATTACATTGATTCAATAATTCTTTCTATGCACGCTAACAAATCAGCGGCAAGATTTGGTATATATGCACAACAATTTCCCAGCAACTGTCACAGAATTGATACGTAAGAATTGCAACTGTTATATTAATTCAGTTTACATCATCTTTTTTTAAAGATTTATAAAAGCAATTGAACGGTCAATGCCAATGTTTATGACTCTTTCATGGATGTTCAGCGTTGCTTTAATTTTAAAAAATATTGTTCATGAAAAACAGTTTCGGTTAAAAGAATTTATGAAAATTATGGGCTTATACAACAGTGCACATTGGCTAGCATGGTTTCTGCAATCTTTTATTATGCTGCTCATATCAAGCTTAATTATTGTTCTGGTTGTTAGTGTAAGTATTTTTAGTTAAATATTTAAAGATTAAAAAGTAATTTTAATTCACTAAATCTTAATTTTAGTATGGAAATGTACTCAAATACACGGATATGGGTTGTTTGCTTGTATTTTTTGTAGCATACGCATTTGCAATTATACCACAGTGCTTTCTGATGTCAACAATGTTTAATCAAGCGAATGTAGCAGCTGGATTAGGAACTCTGCTCTATTTTGCATTGTTTTTACCGTATCCTGCAATGCTGCCATACGCTGAATATATGACCAATGCTCATTTGTTTTTTTCAGTAAGGATTTTATTTTATTTAATTTAAACTGAATTTAATTATGCATCAGTTTTTTAATGTAATATATTTATTTAAGTGCCTCATTCCTCAAATAGCATTTGGTTGGGGTTGTTCGATTTTAGCATCATTTGAAGAAGCCAAAATTGGTTTGAAATGGTCAACATTTACCCATTCTTTGAGTGCAATGCCTTATTTAAATTTTTTTGCAATGATTTCAATGCTTTTGTTTGATGGAGCACTTTTTTTTGTTTTGACATGGTATATTGAAAACATTTATCCAGGTAGATATGTTGACAATTGAAATGACCATTCTTTAAAAAGAAACGATATTTTTGCAGGAGCACATGGAATTCCAAAACCATGGCATTTCTTTTTAATGCCTTCTTATTGGACTGGATGTAAAACAGATAAAGAGAACAAGTCAAAGGGTAGGAAATTTTCTTATTTTTATTAATTTTATAGACTATTTTTCTTTCCAGTCGTATATTCTGCATTGGAATCCAAAACTCAGGAAAATTGTAATTTGGAAGTTGGGGTGTCAGTGAGAAATTTGACAAAAATTTATGGAAGTGGAAATAAAAGCAAATGTTCACTGAATAATTTGTCGGTAGATTTTTACGCTAATCAAATTACAGCTGTTCTGGGTCCAAATGGCGCCGGAAAAACTACTATGATGTAATTCTTTAAGAATAGTTTTTCTCAAATAAATAATTCAATAAATCTTAGGTCTATCATGTGCGGCTTATTTCCACCTACATCTGGAAACGTTCTTGTTTACAATCAAGACATTATGTCTAATTTGACAGAAGTTCGTCGTTCTGTGGGATTTTGCCCACAGCATAATGTTTTATTTGATACGTAAGTTTACCAATTTACACCAAATCTTCGATATTATAGCACTTCAAGGAAAACTTTTTGAATTATTTTTGTTAAAATTGTTTTGTAAGAATCTGATACCTAATCATGAAAACTTTTACTTGAATTTATGAGTTAACGATAGATATTTGAATGGTATATGTTTTTGTTTTGCATACTAGGCTTACAGTTGAAGAGCATTTGCAATTCTACGCCAGCTTGAAGCGATTAACTGGCACCGAACAGAAACTTCAAATCCAAGACCTGCTGAAACAAACAAAATTGATGAATAAAAGAAACGCATATTCGAAGCATCTCTCAGGTTGAGAATGAACTTATCTTTTGCTTGTGAACTTATGCATCATATGTAGACATTTTCAGGAGGGATGAAACGAAAATTATCCATCGCAATTGCTTTCCTTGGATCATCAAAAACGGTGATCTTGGATGAACCAACTGCAGGCGTTGATCCATACTCAAGAAGATCAATTTGGGACTTGCTATTAAAATGCAAAAAAGGTATATAATTTTAAAATTAATTTCAATAAATTAATTATGCTTGAAATATGAAAAATGAAATATCAAAATTCAGATCGTACTATTATACTCTCAACTCATTTCTTCGATGAGGCCGAACTTCTTGGGGATCGTATTGCTATTATTTGTGCAGGAAAGTTGAAATGCTGCGGTTCACCCGTATTTTTAAAGCAATTATATAAATCTGGTTGCAATTTGAATCTGGCGCTTTCTCAAGCTGACTTGAAAAATAATGGGAATACCACTGCAACGCTGGTAGATTTTGTGTGCGGTTTTGTTCCAGATGCGAAACTAGTAAAATGTTCTCCACAAGAAATTCAGTTTACTTTTCCAACAGTTGATCTGTTAGAACTGAAATCTCTCATAACTGAGTTAGATGCAAAATTGGCTAACTTAAAATGTTCTTCATATGGATTAGCAGAAGGTGGAATTGAAAAGGTAAATTCTAAATATTTATCTGTTTTATGTTATTTTATTTCTATTTTGTAACCCTGTTCTTTATAATTGTTAGATATTTCTTCAAGAAGTTGCCTTATCAAAAGAAGATCAACAGTTGCCAAGTCAGCAGCAAGCCTTTTCTGCTCAAAGTATTTTGCATATTATACTTGATGAAAATTTAATTATAAAAAAATATTCTGTTTAGAAAGCTTGTCAGGGAAAGAGGAGAAGTTGGCATCTAGTAATAAATATAACTGGATATCATGTTTTCATAGCTGAATTTTCTACTTATTTCAGAGTTATCTTCAGATAAAACCCCTGAAAAGAAACAATCACCTCATGCTGTAAATGGTTTAAATCTTGAAAAAGAAAATTTTTTTGAGGATAGGTTTTACCATTCGTCATTACCGGATTCAAAGAAATCTGCTGTTACGTCTGAACAATGCAAAACTTATTTTGAAAGCATTTGGTTGCAGGTAGATGGATTCCTGAAAAAACGAATGTTAAACCTTGTTCGAGACTGGAGAGCTTGTGTTGCAGTGGTGAATTTGAAATACAGTTTATTATAAAATTTTAATATTATTGTTAAGCAGCACTGTTATGTTTTTAAGATTATTCTGCCAGTCTTTTTGATTGCGTTGGCATTATATCTTATATCTTTGCGTTTCTCTGAAGTATTATTCAACTTGGATTATCGACCGATCACTGTGGATGAAACAGTGTATGGACGAAATACATACATGTTTTACAGGTGAAAACTTAAACCTCAGAAAAGCACCAGCTGGTTATTTACTACTGAATTAAATTTTCAGCTCAGTTGGAAATGAACATAATTCAGTAAATAAATATTTTCAAGCCATTATTGAGGATATAATGAAGCATGGAATGGGGAATCGACGTAAAAAGCAACAGCGTTGGTAAGTTTAATATTATTTATTTTCATAACTTAAGTTTAATATTATTTATTTTCATAATTCATAAGTTGTGCATTTCAGGCTTAGTAATGTGAAGCAAAACCGGACATTTTCTGAACCTGTGACTGAGAGGAAAAAAGAAAATCTAACGAAATGCTTTTGTGATGAAGACAATACATACTTTTGCCCAAAAAATGCATATCCGTTTAAACCTCCAGAAAGAGTAACAAGTTTTGGTGAAAATCTTGTAGATATGACGAATTTAAGCATAGCCAACTGGATTTTAATGACAGAAAAGAAATATAGAATGAAGAGGTAAATGGAAATTACATTTGTAAAATTAAAGTAGTTAAACTGATAATCTCTTTTGCATTAAATTAAATTAAATTAAATTAAATTAAATTAAATTAAATTAAATTAAATTAAATTAAATTAAATTAAATTAAATTAAATTAAATTATTTACATTCAATTTATTTGCAAAATATTTACTGCATTTAAATTTCAGATATGGTGGAATATCACTAGTCACTCTGCCACATGAAGTAACAGAAATTTCAGCCACTAAGACTGGGAAAGATTGGGATCGTCTTTATACACATTTGATGGAATTCTTCGAATCTATGGGTTTTAATAATACCAGTTTGCCAGTTGATGGTACTCCGATTCCTGAGTGGAATATGACTAGACTAGAAAATGTTTTAAATCAAGTGACTCCAAAATATAACATTAAAGTATGTAGCATTCTGTTTCATAGTTCCTTTAGATTAAAGTGACTTTTTTTCAAGATATGGTTTAACAATCAAGGATGGGTTGCCTTGCCAGTTTATACGAACATCTTCTTCAATGCACATCTGAGGGCAGCCTTGCCAGAAGCGGAAAATCCAGATGATTATGGAATAGAAGTAATAAACCATCCGATTCGAAATCCATTAGAAGTATCTATGAGTGATGGGTAAGTCAATAAAGCAATGCTAATGTTTGTAATGAAGCTATATGTTTTCATATTTATCATTTTTAATGCATTTTATCAAGTTTTAGTTTATCACTAAAATTACTTTTACTCATATACATATTGTACTTTTCAACTGCTTTATGCACTAATTTTTCGAATATTATTTCTTTCAGAAGTAGCGTTGCTGCTGAAATGGCATTGTCCGTATCAATTTTGATTGCATTCTGCTCAGTAACAGCTGGAACTTGTCTATTCACTGTTGAGGACAGATCATCTGAATGCAAGCATTTGCAATTTGTTTCTGGAATGAGACGCTGGTTATACTGGATTATAAATTTTATATTTGATTTAGTATTTTATTTTTATTGCACTCACATTAACGTAAATAAATTGAACGTTTTTCAGATAATTTTCATGGCTGCTGTCGGCTTGCTACTTGTAATACTGCACTTTTTCAATGAAACACCATATATTGGTTCAGCACATGCTATTTTAGCAACGCTTGCACATCTAATGGCGTTTGGGTTTGTGTAGTTTCAGAATGACATTCTAATGCGTAATCGAAAGAATTCATTTTAGAATTGGAATTATACCAATCGTTTACTGCGTTTCTCAACTTTTCAAATCTTCTACTTTGGCTTACGTGTCTGTTATGGTAGCTGGATTCTTTATAGGATCTATTACTAATGTGTTAACAACTTCTTTCGAAATCCTGGGGGCTGAAGATGAAGTAAAACAAAAAACGTTTCCTCTAGCATATTTGTGTTACTTTGATGATGTTTTAGTATTTAAACTATCTTAGCAAAATGCTCAAAGCATATTTTGTAATTTTTCCTCAGTACAATTTAGCAAGAGGCTTTACGGATATAAAAATTATGTATCACTTTTACGTGTCCTCTGGAAAACCTATGGGTAGGTTAAATAAATAATGAATCAACATGTTGATGACTTTTTTTTCTATAGGATACGAATATTATGTCGATTTGTTGGAATGGGATATTCTTGGAAAATTTATATTTGCATTCATTTCTGAAGGAGTTCTTGCATTTTTCATACTTTTAATATTAGAATACCACTATGAATTAATAGAATTTTGGTAAGCACAACAATAATTAACTGTAAACTCTTTTAACTAGTAACTGATACATATATACGTGTGCATCATGTTTAATAAGAAAACTTTATAACACAGGAAATCGATCTGTATAAACATCTCTATTCATGAAGACTGTGATGAGAGTCTTGAAGAAGTACATTCAGATAATACCTCTTCTGTAGCGCTGAAAGTAACTGATTTAACAAAGGTGAGTAATTTAATACATCTTTTATTAAGTGGAACTGTGCAAATTAAAAAGAATCATGAAAAGTAAGAACCAAATTAAATAGAATATTTGAAACATAATATATTGCAAAGTAATGGAATAAAATGTCAATTAAAGTTGGATAAAAAATTAAGGGAGAATTATTCACAAATTCACACACACACACTGAAACATTGTTGCTCACTAACTTCAATGCACATATTATTTTAGCTTTATGGTAATTGGTTCCAAAATACAAATAAACGATTTACTGCTGTGAATAAACTCTGTTTCGAAGTACATCGAGGAGAATGTTTTGGGTTGTTAGGGCACAATGGAGCTGGTAAAACCACTACATTCAAAATGATCACCAGGAGATGCAGTGTCACTAGTGGATCAGTACTTTTTCCAGCAAAGAAGTGATCATTATTTAAAATCATCATTTAAATATAATTTATAAAATATTTTATTTCAAGACGTGACAGTATGAAATACCAGTCAGAAATTGGATACTGTCCTCAATTTGATGCTCTTGATCCCCGACTTACTGCCAGAGAAACTTTACTATTTTATGCAAAAATAAAAGGAATACAGAAGGAATTTCAAAATCCTGTAAATGATATATATATATGTAGTCTATTTATGCAGCACTGTCAATTTAATTTGTTGTAGATCGTCAATTATTTTATTCAACGCTTGAAGATCGAAGCATATGCTGACCGACTGGTTGGAAAATATTCAGGTGGAATAAAGAGGCGACTTTCTACGGCAATAGCTTTAATTGGAAATCCGTACATCATTCTCCTGGACGAACCTACTGCTGGGATGGATGCTGAGAGTAGACGATTTTTGTGGGACGTTATTTTAGAAAGAGTGCATTGTGGACATTCAGTTCTTTTTACATCCAACAGGTAACAAAATTATTTAAATTACATTGAAATGTTTATTTAAATTGTTAACAATTTTTAGCATGGAAGAATGTGAAGTACTATGTAATCGCGTTGGAATAATGGCCCATGGGAAATTCAAATGTTTAGATACCATTCATGGCTTAAAAGAAAAGTTAGTACATCTAATTCAGTTTAATATGTCCAGCATTAACTGCATTTTTTTAAAATAATTTAAATCTAGATACGGTCATACTTATGTATTGACAATCAAGTTGGAAGCAGGAAGTGACATGAATACATTAAAGGAAGAGATTGAGAAAATGTTGCCAAATTCGAAAGTTCTTGAAGAACATATTAATTTACTGAAATTTCAAATACCAGCAACCAAAGACACCGTTTCTAGAATTATTAAGTGTGTTGCTTATTTGAAAGGAAAGTTCAATATAGAAGGGCATTCCTTAATGCAAACCTCATTGGATGACGTGTTTGTCGCCCTGGCTGAAGAACATGTTCATTTTGATTAACGCCTCTTCACAAAGCTTTTCATCAGCATGCTTTCTAAGCGTTCACTTTCTATGATGTGTTTAAAATATGAAAAATGTTTTGTAAATCCAAAAATTCATTTTAAAAATGATCTTTAAATTTTATCTCTATTTTTCATCAAACTTTTGTAGTTTCACATTTCATTTCGTAATGAATTAATGAATACTTACTTTATTACAATGCTGCTACAATTACCTATGTACCAAACAAATACTGATTTTTTTAATCAGTAATAAATTACTTTACTTGCATTAGCATAATAGTATAAATTTTATGAATTTCATTTGATTTCGATAAAAAAAGAGGCTCAACCTCAAAGAATAATGAAAATTATAAATATACAAAAACATTTTCAAAAAATTTCAGCTTCCATTTTCAGTCAAATAGTTCACATTTTAAATCTTTATTACTGACAGTGTAATATAGCCCTGACCTCGGAAAGCAGCACACAGATTTGGATTTGTTCCACTTTGCAAAATAATGCAAGCTATCTTCCTGCAATATGATAAGAAAAAACTACACATTTTTCGTCCAAGCGCTAAATTTACATATCACTACATCCAAACTGCAGTGATCAGCAATCTGGTCTAGGACTTTCTTCACCTTCACTACAATTTTTCCAACGCTGTCGTTTTATTAATTGCAAATCGATCTCCAGCAAGTTCATGGAAAAAATTCACCATAAAATCTACATATTAATACACGCAGTTTAATATTTCAACTCATTAATATCTTCCTTCATCACTACCGACTTCAATTTCCATAAATGTCAACACTTTTCAGCATATCGTAATCCAACTCATATCATGATGCTGCTCGAAAGCATTCCACCCATCTTCAGAACTGCTGTGCATTTCTTCGTCAATTAGCATTCTGCAAAACTTTTCATCACCTACTCCGAAGTAAAAAGTCAATACAAGTAATCAAATGTTGGCAAATTGAACACTTCTGGTTTTTGAGTAGGAAATTTATTCACAACATGAAAAAATCATTTCGAAAAATTTATTAAATAAATAAATTCACTTATTCCATTGGTCTGGGGTAAAAGTAGAAATAGAAAGAGCATGAATAATCGGCATTTCTTCTCGTAAAATGGTCTGGACAAGTCTTAAAAAAATTCAACATTCGAAAATGCATCTTATAAAATAATCTTATGAAAAAGTATCTTTAACTATAAAATACAACACTCTAAATTTGTAGTAAAACAAAAAAAAAGCACTTACTTATATTTTACTTAAAAACATATATTATTATGGAAAACATGCTACACAAGTGAATACTAAATTTTTACAAAGCAATGATATTTAACATTGAACTGGTTGAATTTATAGGAAAAAAAATCACTTGCCGATGGCAATCCAATATTGACTTATCTTTGAACGTTTCAGAAACAATCAATAAGTTGTACTTAAGGCCACATCCATCAGATACATCATTCACAACCTTAAAACAAGCATCACTTCATTACAGACTCAATACAATGACAAACAATAATATTTCACGTATAAACAAACATATGCACATATTTCAAGAAAAATTTATCAAAAAGAGCTTACGATAAAAATTAAAAATACACAATGCTGCACCTATTTCATGTTTGGCAATTCACAACGTTAGAAATACAAGACCCCCAACGCCAGCTAAATTTCCAAACCCTTAATTTGTGCACAACGCTCCAGGACTCTACCATTTGTAGACTCCACTTGATAGTGCACTTAAAAAATGCATTTTGTCTATGGTGTAATCATTTCAAAAAAATTATATTACACAGACGAAAATTAGAGTAATAACATATCATAATCGAAAATATCATTCTCATTACCATATGTATAGGTTGCAACGCAGAATTGAGTTTGTCTTCGATAATCTTTTTGTCCATCCCTATTTATCAAACTGAAAATTTCTAAAAATAACGTCAAACAAATAAGAAACGAATTAATTTAAAAACAGAAAAATATAATCTAAAAAATAAATAAATTGCGAAACAAAACAGCAGATCAAAAATGTAACGATTTTTATGCAAAGTTTAATTTGACAAAAAAAACAGCCGCTGAATAATTAACAAAATATTGCCTGTACACCAATGAATAATATAGTGAAATTTTCAATTAATTTGCAACACTAACGTCGACAGTTGTGCTATAAGTAAGTTTACCCGCACAACACAATCGAACTCATTAAAAATTAAAAATTTATAATTCAACTTTGGCATTTTTAATGATACAAAAAGTGAAACTTAAACATAACTGCAATCCACTTATTCTTACAGGTGTTCCGAGGTAGCGACCCGCAAGCAGTGAAAAAATGACAAAGAACAGAACAGAAAATTCAAGCAAACACATCTCGCCAGAAATGTTTGCCAAAATTTTCAAATACTGAAAAACGACAACAATATTTAAAATCATACATAAAAACAGCGGCATGCATGCAGCTCATTCTATAATTAACACTACTCTTCTCGAGGCTTTGCCTCTCCAAATATTTTCGCTCTTTGTGGATTATCCGCCATGGGTGAACGCAAAATTGCACCCAAAGAAGTTAATGCATCACTTCTCACCCGTGGTCGCAACTCTGGGTTCACTAAATAAACGCATTTACAGATATGAAGTGTAAAATTATTGTTAAACAGTGAAATCCAATTACTTCATTAAAACATTACTAGACACTAAAAAATCTTTTATTTTCATTATACACACGAATTGAATTTATGCCTAATTTTCTGATCTCAAAACAAACAAACAAACTAAATTAATTAGAAATATGCTTTCTTTCAATTTGTTCCATTACAAAATTATTATAACAATAAAAATACATTAAAGTTCTTAATATTTACCAGTTCCAGAAGGGCGAGAATCATTTCCGCCACCGTATTCACGATCTCCACCGAAACGACCGTTATTCCAGCGCTGGTAGTTGTAACCTTGATTTTAAAAACATATTTACAATCAGATTTTTGCTAGATTTAAAATATCATATCAAAAAAACGTAAAAATGAAAATGATAAAAAAAATTAAAGACACACGCACCATTGCTATCATTAAAACGGTTTCGCCCAAATCCTTCATTTCTACCACTATTTTCATATCTGAAATATCCCAAAAGTTATATGCGGTTATTGTTCATAACTGAATCGCACCGTCCCGGGTGTCGCTGCGGTTGGCGAACACCGGCACCTCTCGAATTTTTACGATCTTCCGCAATGTCAATGCGCAACCGTCGTTGCATAAACATCTACAACACAACAATTTTAATACGATATTTTACTTTCTATAGAAATACACATACGCCTCCATCTAACTTTAGAGCCATTTCCAATGACTCCGCATTACCAAATTCAACGTAAGCAAAGCCTTTAAACTGATCGGTATCCCGATCGTAGACCAAACGAGAACTTGTCACCTAAAAAAATTAAATATGACAACAAACGATAAAAAAAACCTTAAAAATGATAATGAAATTCAAGATTTTATAAAAAAAAATAAAGATATTATGAATAAAAATTAACAAATCACAGCCAGCTGATAACAATAATACTTGATTTTCAAATTACTGTAATAAAAATAAGAAGAATATGATCACCTGCAAATTTCGAAATATTTCTTCCAAATCACTTTGAAGAGTGGAATCCGGCAGATTCCCAACAAACGCGGTATACGGAGGTTCAGTTGGAAAAGGGCGTTGAGACTGCCCACCGTATCTTAAAATTAAATTTACGTAGCAATATAGATATTGTAATATAATAAAACAGCAAATTCAATTTCACCTGATTAAATAAAAAATACAGCTATTTATTGAATCAAAACGAACAAAAATGCAAACAAAAATTATCGAGAGCAAAATAATTTTTTTTAATATCAAAAACTTACATTACTACACATTAATAGACTACACAATTCTAACCAACAGAACTGATAAAAAGATTATACTAAATTAAAATTTAATTCAAAAGATTTATGTCATAAAATGGAAATTAAAATAGGAAAACATCTGATTAGTTACTAAATTGAAAAACGACACTGCTGATTAATTTTTCGGAATTTCAATGCATCAAAAAATTTTCATACTAAATTAAATATAAGGTTATGTAAAAATGATTAAGATAAAACAAAAAATGAGGAAGCATAACAAAATTTACCGTGGTTGTTTCCGATTTGAAAAATGTAAAATATTATGGAGAATGATGGGAAAATATGAAAATAACTTATAAAAAAGAAAAAGAATAACTAGTGTTATTCGTCAGAATTTATCATAAGACAAAAAAGGAAATAAAGGGAAAAGCTATTTACTTAACCAAACTATAATACACCATGCTTCACAATACTAAACACAATTATTCCATATTGCCATATTAAAAACAATTAACAAAAACGAAATACAATTAAATTAATAATATAAAGTAATAAAGATTTTCAATTAGTCTACAATTAGTCTGACTTACCGTCCAGCCATAACAACAAAAGAAATGCGCTAAACAACAAGCAAAACGAACAATAAAGACATAAGTAATAAAATAATAAGCAGGAACAAATTTGTAAAAGTACAGTATACTTAAATTTTTATAAATATAATTTTATGCATTGATAATTAAGTTTTATTGGTAAAATTAAATTTAATATTTATAAATTTTGAATTTTTATGAAATGCTTTACAATATAAGGAAAGCAGTTTGAACTTTGGAAAACGTTAAATATTACAAAATACTGAGCTTTATGCTTTAAATGAAAGTAATTATATTTTTTGTAGATTAAAAGGCTTAAATTCAATATACCATTAAAAAAGCTATATATTTATCAAATAATTATTCTGTGTTATTTCTTATATTACATCAAATTTTATAATAATAAAATATTGAAATTCATAATTTCATTCCTTCTACACAATTACTCTGTCATACTAATAACTTTAAAAAAAAGGTTTGTTATTGTGTTGGTAACTGATGCAAATTGTATCTGAATTTAATAAAATTACCGTAAGATGTGTTACAGTATGTTTGGACCGATATTTTAGACAAAAAAACACGTAAGAAATGTTTTTTAGTGTATATTGCAATTGAAATATTGACGTAATTTTATTTGTATACAATTTTAGATATACTTATAATTGTTAAGAGGGTATTCATAATTTTCTGAATTTCTGCATCTTTAAGAATTTGTTATGTATGGCGATATAATTGTGGAAGATTTTAATATGAATTGTTAATATAGTGATGTTTAAGTTGCATTACGCATGTTCTAACCGTGTGCAGTTTTAGATATTTTTCTGAATCGAACATAATGGCTTATCAATTGTATCGTAATACCACGCTTGGAAGCACGCTTCAGGAAACGCTGGATGAGTTTATTCAAAGCGGGCAGATTACACAACAACTAGCATTTAAAGTACTTCAGGCTTATGACAGAACTATGAATAAGGCGCTGTCTACCAAGGTCCGTTCGAAAATACAGTTTCGTGCAGGAAAACTGTGTACTTATCGATTTTGTGATAATGTGTGGACGTTTGTTATGGAGCAAATTGAATTTCGTGATTCGCATGAAGTAATGTTTGCAGAAAAGGTGAAATTTGTGGCTTGTGATGGTCGTTCAAATGCGCTGTTGTCGTCAGAACCGGGATCTTCTACCAGTTTACCGTCATCTGAAACTTGATATATTTCTCACATATTTTGATTCATCTTGTGACTGCAAATGTGTTTTTTTATGATCTAAATGTTCTGATATTGTAAATAAATTCTGGTAAACGGACATAATGTTGAACATTTGAAATAAACTTTCAGTTATCAGTTTATTTCGAATAATTCTAATAGCAGTAATTAAGTCATTTTGCTAGTACTATTATATCAGTTTACATTAATAGTAAAATAAAATTACTGTATGTTAATTAGTTTCACTTTTATTCGCAATGCATCATTAAGTGAAAAATGACTAAGGTTATCATTCATTGATTTAATCCTCAAATTGTTGGCATAACTATTGAACTGAATTGATTATCAGAAAGAAAACCTTCTGAAACCAATTTGTTCAACAACATAAACTGTATTTTATAATTATTCATTCAAATAGATTCAGTTTATTATTATATCATATGAAAAAATGTAAATCATAAGATTAAATGTGTATGAGTGACCACAATACATGGTCTGTAAGCAATTCTAGTTCCAGTTTACAATATTAACATCAATTAACCTTTAAATACATTTATGCGATTTCAATAAAATCTGCTCTAAAATTTCTAAATATTATGATTTTTTGATAGGATGTTTATTTTTCAAGAAATGTTGTTATTTGCCTTGATTTATATAATATATATATTATATTGCTTTTAGTTGATTTCTTGCTAGTATTTGTGTGTTTTTCATTTTCTTCATTCAGCTAAAAATGGAAAAAGTTGCATTTTGAAACATAAATAAAAACGTGGTTTTTAAAAGTAGATCTTGACTTTTTCAATGACTGTCGCTACCGTATGAAACATGCTGTAGCTTTGTGTTGCATTTTTTGTTTTGGTAAAAGTGAGTTTAGTTTAGTTTTACTCCAAGTCATTATTAATTTTATATTAAATAATTTAGCTGTATTGAGAACTTTTAATTTTTTTTGTTTCTTTATAATTTTCTATTATCAGTTTTGCAGGAAATTTGAAATTTAATTTTAAACATTTATTCATTTCAGTATTTTATATAACTACCATGCTATTTTTATTCAATATTGAACATATTTTTTAAGCTTGTATATTTAGATATTTCTATTGTACAGTTTGAAATAAAGTTTCTGGTGATACCATTTTTAGATTGACAAAATGAGTGGATTTGTTGATCAGTCTGGTTGGTATGGTGCAGGTGGTGAATGGAGTGGTTACGAGATGCCTTCAGATGCTCAGAAAGATTATTCCCATAAAAATTATTTATATTCAAACAAGTTGAATAGTGGTAATTATTATGGAACAAACTTTGCGTATGATCAGTTGAATGAAATGGAGCAGAACAATTATTTGGACGAACCGCCTTTACTTGAAGAATTGGGAATAAATTTTCATCACATCTGGCAAAAAACGATGTCAGTTTTAAATCCATTCAAAGAAGCCGAACCAGCTGTAATAAATGACTGCGATTTGGCTGGTCCCGTTGTATTTGCTCTTTTATTTGGTTCGGCTTTACTGTTTCATGGAAAAGTGCAGTTTGGTTACATTTATGGTGTTGGAGTGGTCGGCTGCCTAGGAATGTTTACCCTTTTGAACTTGATGACTCCTTATGGAATTAGTTTAATATCTACAGTCAGCATTGTGGGTTACTGTTTATTGCCAATGGTACTTCTTTCTACAGTAGCTGCCATTTTTTCTTTCAAGTAATTTTTTAAAATTGTTTTTAAGTGTTTCAAATTCATTTTTTAAGGGATACAGTTGGCTTGGCAATTTCTGCTTTCGCCGTTCTTTGGTGTAGTGCATCTGCTTCAAAGCTGTTTGTTACCGCACTTGTAATGAACAATCAGTGGATGCTTGTTGCATATCCATGTTTTTTGCTATATGGTGTATTTGCTTTATTAGCAGTATTTTGACGTGTTCAGTATATTAAATACTCTTGAATTAATCAATACAGTATGAAATATTTCTTACGTTTTTCTGCTGTATCTACAAAATTTCTGTTGCAACAATTTTTTTCCAACAAAATCAGCATATTTATGTTTTAAATATTTTGACGGTGATCACATTTTGTCAATTTCTGCTACAATTTGAATTTGAAATACAATTTGCTGCTGAATATTAATAAATTAAGTTGAGATAGGGATAAAATTTATAAAGGCATAGTGTAAAAATCTGCTATTGTTTATTATGGCGTTGTTATTGAAAATTTTATTTGTAATAAATGCAAATTTCTGAAAAAATATTTTCAATTAAGAAATGGACGTTTAATTATTTATTTTGTAAAGCATGGTAAGTGGTGTTGAACTGGTCATTTGATTTTGAAAATTGAAAGAATTTTATTCTTAATATTGTTTTGATATACGGAGTTTCATCGACGTAAAGGAATAACACAATTTTTTAATAAAATGAAAATATTGTGAAATAATATTTATCAGTGTCATTGAAATTTGAAAATATTTAATTTTCTGATTAAATTTTAGAACTGTTGCATTTGGAAGTGAATTATCAAAGACATTCATCACACTTTTTTCCTAAAACAAAATTGTTAATTAAATTTTGAAAATATTGTAAAATTTACCTTTTTTGATTATAGTTTCTGTAAATTTATAATAAAAACTGTCCGAAGATTTCTTCTGCAAATTATTGAAAAGATTTTTTAATTCATAATCGGTCATTGTCGATTGAAGGTACATGTTTACACCAATTGTATTATTCGCTCTTCTTCTGAAAAGTGAAATAAAAATTGAATTAAAAAAAATATATATAATCATATAGCATACCGATAGCATTTTATGTTGGAAGATTGATACTTGTGGCAGAATAATGGCAAACGTACGTTCATCTCCATTATAGCGGTAAGTATCTGAATATATCAGAAAAAAAATTTCATTTCAGAATAATAATTTAAAAAGTTTTCCTACGTCAAACTGAATAGCTTTGTTGAAACCCTGTCGTATTGGATGGTCACTTTTATCATCGTCCAACAATTTTGACTTGTACTTTATGTTGCTTATTGTTGTTTGTATGCAGTGAAAATTGCCATTTTGAAAATCTGTAGTACATTGCAGTGCTTTTCATAGTAAATATATTAATTAAATTATACTTTTGTATTAAGTTTTTATTTGAATTTAATATTATTTCAAGTAATGCGATTAAACATTCAAAAACATAGCTATAAATCAGAATAAAAACTTATTGATTTATATTTATGCATTGAATTTATATTGATTTAAATGAATGTAACACTTTTATTAAAGACTAAGAACAGAGAAATTCTTAAAATCGAAATGAATATTTTTCGTTTCGGTATTCAGGTATTAATATTCATTTTAAATGATTTCTCATCACTTACTTTTATTTTATTGCTTTCCTACAGTATACTTTATTAAATTAAATTAAATTATTATTTTGTTGAATTTCAATTTTACAATTATTTTAAATGTATTATTTTGATCTCATCAAGTTTTTTGTTAAGGGTTTCAAATTTTAATAAAAGCGTTGCAATAATGACTCACTTGGATTACAAGAAAATACTTCTGATAAGAGAAACCAGCAAATGGTGCTGTATAATGCAGAGTTCCTTTCCATAATGAATTTTCAAACTGATTAATACAGTGACAAGGTAATGTGATGCGTCATTGCAACCTGTAAGGCAGCCTATAAAAGGTAACTTTCTAGGAAGGATTTTATTTTTATTTCTCCATCATTTTTATTATTGCCATTATGTCTTTAAACAAAGTAAACAAAATTGTGTCACAGCGTGAGTAATATATTAATCAGTTGTCTAATTTTTTTCATTTTTCATTCATAATCGATTTTTTGAAATATAGACTTCATTATAAAACTAATGAAATGTAATGATAAGAATAATTTACTAGATATAATTTATTGTTGAGTTTTTAATGAATATGAATATGAATATGAGTATGATGAATAAAATAATTCGATAGAGAAAGTTATGACAAGATAACATTTTTCTTGCGCATTTTTCAAAGTGAATACTGAAATATTTTTCATGAAAATGGAAATTAAATTTGAATGCAATATTATTATTGTAAAAATATTTATTTTATCCTACTATAAAATTTTGATTTGTGCTTATTGCAAAGCGAATGTTTGATGACGAATCATTTTACCATTGAAAGCAATAAAAAGTAAGAATGCTGAACAAACAGAATTGTTGTGGGAAAATCAAACGCATCTGACAGCTTTTATGGACAGTGGGATGAATTTTATGATTGTACACAAACATCCTCTCGAAGTAAACAACTTTAAACAATTATTCATTTCAAAACTCCATACTGATCAGTCCAGTGGTTGTGGTTTTTTCTGTTTTTCAAAAATTTTGCACGCAGAACATATTTTCATATCTAAAATTTCCAACAACATCAGATGATTGAAAAAATTTTTCCACTTTTCATATTTTCACAATTTTATCACTTGTGTAATTTCCAGATGATGCCTTCGTCTGTTGGTAAGAGGAAGAATTTTTAATTTTGCAATTTGGATGAAGTGAAACAGAAAAACAAAAGAAATTACAGGACCAAAAACTTCAGTGCCTGTGTTGTATTGTTTGGTTTCGAAATTGAAAGATATTCCCTATGAAAGTGAGATAATGGATGACAATAAAAGACAAGGGATATGGCACAGTGGTTTTCGAAAAGCTGTGCAATATGATGTCAGTTTATTTTTTAAAAAAATATTTTTATTTCAGCAAAATTATTATTCCTCAAATTTATTTAATATATACATATATATATATATATATATATATATATATATATATATATATAGGTTATGAGAACTATGTTCGCAAGTGGTCTGTGCGATCGATATCAGTACAGTCGAGTTCGTTGCTTTCGGTAAGTTTGTGGGTAAAAACTTTTTCTACAACTTGTATTTTCATATTTTTAGTAATGAAAACAACAATGTCAAAGTTGTGATGGAACTCTCCGTATATGCGTATTTAGATGAAATGGAAAATTTCATTCAGGCATTTAGAAGCTTTCAACCTGTAACAAATTCTTACATTTTTGATGATATCGAAATACGTCAAGGTATGAATGAAAATAAATTTGACTTTACATTTTACAATAAACTTAATTGCAGAGCCATCATCTTTGTGTGATATATGTTGAAAAGCGTGAACATTGCAAAAAGCTAATTTGCATATAGACTATTTAGTATATTTTTAGTATTTTTAAAATTAATGTTCGAATGTTGAATATTTTAAAATTAATAAAATAAAAATTTACTATTAATAAAAATGCCATTTTATTGTGGAAATAGAATTATATTATTTCTAAGATAGATTGTCATAATATAATATGTGGAGGAATTATGAAAGGAAGTTCAGTATTGATATTTGCAGCGAGCTCATCTTGAATTATATCAGTCAAATCTGTAGTTATTGAACCTCGAGGTGAAACGATGATCACAACTGGACTTTCTGGATAAACAGTTTCAACAGATGGATGAATTATCAAGCTCGAAGGTTGATAACAAATGCCCTGTATGCAGCGTTCCCCAATTCCACAAAATCCTGTCCTGAAGCACGGTTTGTTTGTCGGTTCAGCGTATACACAATGTCGAGATATGCAAAGTGAATTGAATGGACAATGGTTATGCGTTGTGCATCCTACAGAACCGAATGCATCTGAAATTAAATTTAAAATGACTAACTTTGGCATGAAAAATATATTCCAAATCCAATCATACCTACTAATTGAAAGCAGTAGCCATTTTTACAAAATCGACCACTCCTTTCAAAGAAATCATTCACTCCACATCTGCAATGCCAATTTGTACGACACTGATTTTCATTCGAAGCAACTGGTTGAGCAACAACGCAATGTCGAAGTAAGCATACCGTATTTTCGAATAAGCAGTCACTGTGCTTAATACATCGATCTAAAAACATTAAAATAAACATATGCAATCGAAAGGCAAGGAAATTTTTTTCAAAATATCTCATTTTTATTAAAAATTTTAAATAATTCTATTTTTCAGTTTATTAATTCGAAAATTCTCATAAATACAAATCATTTGAAAGCGACAATCACAACTGCATTCTTTATTTTTTTTGAACAAATATGCAAAACGTTTACCTGCATTTGCAATTGAAATTAATAGGCACAGTCCAGCAGTTGCAAATGTGAAACAAGAAACCATTGATTTCTAAATTATATTTGCATATAAATTTTTTTGAAAAAATGATTCATATTTTACTATGGTTATTTTACAATATGTAAATTTTAAATTAATTTTAAAAAACAATGGAGAGAAGAAAACATATATTGTTGATTTTCTTCCAAAATAATTCTGCCATTATAATAAAAAAGGTATAATAATAAATTGCAAATGAATTTTTCAAAAATTATTTTCAACATGAATTATAATAATCTCTGAATAAAAATGGATAAAATAAACAAAATTTATACAAGTTACTCTTTACATTATTTAGGTAGATTTCAAAATACAGTTTGTTAACTACATGTAATGCAGTTTATTCTGAGAATAATAATAAAATTGATAATAACAAAAAATTGTATTAATTCAGTTGAAAAATGAAAAAAAGAGTTTGCAAAAAAATTTTAGGTTATTTTCACACTGTATTTATCAATTTCTATAAAACTAGTTAGCAGAAGCGAAAATTTACATGACAAAAATTAAATTCGCCAAAATTCATTTTTTGTGCTAAAAAAAGAAGAAAACAATTTTAATTAAATACGAAATATTCAATTAAATTTTTTTTGATAGTAGAGCTGTTTGAAATAATTCAGAAATCAAAATTTTCAACTGATCACAATTAATAAATAAATATTTTCTTTGGTAGAATATGTGGAGAATAGCATTTTGCACTTTTTTTTACTTTTGTATGTTAAACAGGATATTTTCATTTCATTTCATTTATTTAGTAAAATGAGCTTGTTGAGACTAGAGCAGACGTGTTTTTCCAGCTTATTTCGACTAGCCCAATTTTCCTTTCCAACTAATTGGCTGCTACTCCATACAATCCCATCTAATTCGTACTGTTTAATGCTTTTTTGTTTTGGTTAATTATTAATTTCATTTATTAGAAACAAAGAATTTTTTGTTATAATTTTTGTTTTTTTTCTATGATTATTTTTGATTATTGTTATTTTGATGAGGAAAAATGATTTTGATTTTATTCAACACGTCAGCTATTTTCCTCCAACATAGCACTGACGTAAATAATTTGCAATTTCGGTTTTTGTTTTCAAATTATCTGTAATGAAGAAAAAGTATTGAATAATATGAGTGAATAATATTAAATAATATTAAAAATCTGTTTTCAGTTTATTAATAAATTACAAACTGAAGTTCAAACTTTTCAATTCGATTAAACTGAACAATATTTCATGCAAATATATGATGAAATGTTGATGAAAATTGGATGTTTTTGCAATGGGGAATAATCATTTGCTGCATATTCATTTTTGCCTCGTCCATTCTTAAATAGTGTAGCTTGGATAGCTTTTCTACTATTTACAAATAGAATATATAAAATTATCAAGAAAAAACTATTGTCCAAATGATATGCTTACATCATGTGCCAAAATGATATTTGATAAAATATAATTGACTTATTGTATTAAGGCTACCTTTGTTTAGTTGAGTTTTGCAACGTTTCAAGTTTTACATTTTTCATAACATTTATTTGAAATAATTGTATTGAGACTGTCAGTATCCCTGTTAAATATGTTATGTTATTTAAAAATTACATTTATTTAATTATATTATTTTTAAAAAAGCTATTCCAATCCACATCTCTGCAAAGCGGATTCGAGAGTTCCCGCGTATTCAGGAAACTGTTGGTATACTGTATTTTTGAAAGTTTCCGCTAACATTTCAACCATGTCCTTTCGCTTATTTGTAAAAGAGTCAAAATCTCTGACTGGTTGGAAACACAAACCACCGATGCACCGCTCCCCGAGTGGACAACTGCCGCAACGTCCACAACGAAGCCCGGATGGTTCCGCATAGACGCAATGCCGACGTATGCAAATCGCTTGTCCAATGCATTGTTCCTGAGTTACACAGCCATAACTGCCCGGTGACACTAAAAAGTAATTATTCAAATTCAAATCTACAAATGCAAATTTGACAAAATATCCACTTGATAACTTAAAATTGAATAAGCTGTGTGAAATATTTACTGATTTTGAAACGCGCATAGCCTGTATTGATTATATCATATGACATACTTTTTATGTGATAGCACCTTCCCTCTTTGCATCCTCGTCCAAGATTGCCAACACCAATACCTCGCGTGAAGCATTGAGCATTAGTCGTACAAGAGTTCATTGGTAGTAAATCAGCGGCAATACATTTACGCAAAAAACAC
This sequence comes from Trichinella spiralis, assembly GCF_000181795.1. Taxonomy (NCBI): domain Eukaryota; kingdom Metazoa; phylum Nematoda; class Enoplea; order Trichinellida; family Trichinellidae; genus Trichinella; species Trichinella spiralis. The sequence goes on from NW_003526943.1 coordinate 11,811,006, forward strand.
AAAGCATTTTGTGGATTGCAAGCATCATGCCGTAAACATCCATCTAAAATAAATGTGAAAACAACATTTTTAAAATAAATCATGAGCATTTTGAAAAATAAGAATAAATAACACTAATTGGAAGCAAAATGAATCTTTTCAAAGCATACATATGTATAAAAAAATATTAATTGAATATTTTAAAGTTAAATTTAAAATTTCAAGTTTATTCTGAAACAAATGCATTTCATCAGTCCCATACTTGCTTCCTTCATGTAAGTAATCAAGAAAAGTACTGATAAAATGCGCTTCATAATGACCATCTTTCTGCAAAATGCTGCAACAGATTAAAGGAAGAAGTTTTTTCCAGAAATCTCAAAGCAAACAAATATCTGCATAAAACTACTTTTTACTGATTAATTAATTAATTAATGATAACCACGAGTATGGTATTATAATGCATTTCTTATTTTATAGGAAACAAATCTTGAAAAATAAACATAGTTAAAATTTTGAGCAGCCGGCGGTAATGCTTTATTAAGAAACTATTCACATGCATTTTCAGAAATTTTGTTAATCCTTCATGCTTATGCATTACGCTATTAGTGGAAAAATATATCATTTGGCAAACTTTTTCTGATTTAGAATTATCACTGTAAATTAAGATTACTGATGTTTGAAAATATTGATTTAGTATTCGAATATTTGAAACTCATTAAAATTTCATTGCTGTTATAATATGCCATATAATAAGAAAAAGTTCGATGAAGGTAAATTAAAAAATTTTTTGGTTGTAATTTTAATTTCATGATTTCAATGCAATCTTTTTTATTTTTTAAATTTTTAATTTTTAAATTAATTTATAAACCAAAAATTGAACTTATTAATTTTATTAAAGTATATTGATTTTTTGTAAAGGAAAAAAATAAAGTAACATCATATTTCAGCAGATTGGACAAAAAATTAAAATTTCAAATGCCACTAATGAAAATAAATTTATAATAATTTAAACCAAAGAAATAAAATAAATTTAGAACTGACATATTTAAAATTTTATAATTAATTTTATTTCATTCCATTTTGATGTAAATTCAAAAATGAAGCAGAAGCTATTAATGATAAGCTGGTTTTAAAATGATTCACAAATTTACTGGGAAAGGATAAGATAATTTAAAATGTAAATTACAGGTTGAAATTCCTTCATTAAAATTATTTTAAAATAGTGAAATAATTTTTGTTTATACTATATAATTTTATGTCATCTCTGACAAATAAACTGAATATCTTACAAAATAAAATAGTAACAAAATTCTAATTATTGTTGCAATTAAATGTTATTATATGCAGCATTTACTTTAAAAAACAATTAAAATATTAAATTTCATTTTAGAAATGCACGCAACTGATTTCTAATCTTAGGTATATTTTACATTCAGTTAAAGAATATTTGAAATTTCAAATTAAAAAAAGTTTAAACTATCACATATCGATTAAGATGGATTTATATAATAATTTTTTTATTCATAATAATCTTTCGAATAAAAAATATACGTAAATGCAGCATATTTATAAGAAAAATAATAGCACATGCAAGGTCATGGGATGAAAAATTTTTTCCCATTCGTTTCTTTGAAATAGCCATCTTTTAAATAAATATTGAATTGAAATACGCAAATAAATCTGTTTCCTAAAATTCTTGTTATGACGCGTCCTAATCTTCGTTAGGAAAATTATTTAAAGATGAGTGAAGATTTCTTTGTGTGAAGATTAGATTTTGCATAATTTTTATTTTATTATAAAAATTATTAAATTCTTTCCCAATTAGAGGCTGCTAATGGAAAGAAAATGAAAAAAAACAATAAAAAGAGGAATATAAAATTCATTAAAAAATATTTTAAAGTAAATGAAAGCATTATTCTTTTATAAAACATACTTATTCTTGAATGTTTTAGAATAACAGTCACATTTTGATTCATCATTATTCCCTAAGAATATACTGGTAAACATATTCATCGTCAAAATAATAAATAATTTTATTATTAAAGATTTCTAAGAAATGTAGAATGTATTGACATCAGATATATTATGCACATTATACATTATTATTTTTTAATTTTAAGATTCTGTACTTACAACTGCACTATGCAACTGTTATTGAATGATACGTTAGCGTAGCATATGTTTTCATATGTATGATTTAATTTGCATATTTTTTCCTGAAAGCTTTTATGCTGTTTAACAATTAATTCAAATTATATTCATAAATTTCATGTTGCTTTATATAATGTCGATTGTATGCTAAATTATAAGCAATTGATATTTTTCTTTCAAAAAATAATTCAAATAACATCATATTGCAATAGCAATGTAATGGTTATTTCAAATAATAACATTAACAGCATCATCTGAAAGATTTTCATAAAATTAATTGTCATAATTAACAGAATCACTCAAAAATAAACTACAAATTAGCGTACTTAAAAATAAGTTTGATAATAATGACGAAGTAACATTTTATATTGCGATGCAAATAATGTAGAGGTTGTTTGAATGGCGAAAATATTTTTTGTTGACAAAACATTGGAAATATTATCCAAATATTATATTTCATTTGTATATTGCAAACAAGTATTTAAGCACTTGAAAATGAGTCAAACAAACAAAGCGAAATGAAAAGCTCAGGCCATTCGATTGTGATATTAAGGAAATAGATGGAACTCAAAAGACTAAACAATACACAATTAACATGGTATGCATGTTGAGTATATATTTCTATATAATATAGTTAAGGCTAACTTATGAATAAAAAATTTCAGTTTACTTCATAACTAGTAAACAAGCATTTATTAAGAAAGCAGTAACAAATAAAAATTTATTATATTGAATTAGTCTGTTTAATTATGTACTACTGTAATAAATTTTGTGCAGATAAAAATGAATTTAAAATTTGCATTTAATAATGAATCATATTTGTTCCTTAAATTTTTATTTTGTTCTATAAAGTTAATATGATGTTATATATTTTTAAAACTGTTTTATAAATGATTTTTTGGAGTTGTTTATAATTTCAAGAGACTGTGCTACTATTAAAAACATTGAACTGTTAAAAACATTTGACTATTAACCCTTCAACTACCAAGGTATTTTGGCATCAAGTTTGGAAAATGGTAGGGGTACATTTGGATCCCTAAATTGACTGAATTTGATATAACTTCGTGAGAAATGTTCTAAAAACAAACTCGCAGATTATAGATTTCATGAAATATTTTTTATTTCTTATTTTTTTGCACTCAGTACCGTAGATTTATATGATGTGTAGGGATAAATGTGAATACATTGTTTCGAGTATAATGTCGAATAGTTCAACCGACTTCACTACACACAAACCGAGTTTGCTCACCTCTGGAGGTGAATTGAAATGAAACCTAGCCCTAATTGTTTTGAAAACAACCTCAATTGATGCGGCGCTTGACCAAAGCAAGATGAATAGAAAATATTATGAACTCATTCAGGGCTGGAGTATCGAAGGCGTTTATAAAGGGAACCAGTGGCCACCATATGGAACCTCGCCCTGTGCTGTATTCTTTGACCGTTTTATCAAGCGTTTCCCCAGCTCCCTTGCACTGATTATAGTGAAAAATTACAGCAGGCTTGTGATTATTAGCCTTATCCAATATCTGTGCAATCTAATATACAACACTGTTACGGTGGCACAACCTGCTTTTCCAATACAATGATATGGTCTAACAATCAGTTTTGCCTAACAAAATTTAACTTCTTAATACATATATTCAGACTTCTGAGATTGATAAACCTGCCTTATAAGTGTTTTACAATATAACTGGAAAAATTACAGTTGCATTAGTCAGGGGCGAAGTGCTGCATTTTACAAATCGACTGTTTGCAGCGGACTTGTTGAGTCACTCGAGAAAAGCTGACATAATTTTTTTAAGAAAAATAAATTATCCAAAAGGAAACTACTGAAAAAATTAAGCGTTTCATAACGTTCACATTAAGTTAATTATGTTTAAGTGAAATAGGAGTCAATTTGCTACCTTGGTAATTCGAGAGTTCTGTTAATAATTTGCGCATTGGGTGAATTCAGTATATTTATTGGCAATACATTGAATGTTCCACTTTGTTAAAACGCAAGTGAGAAAGGGACTTTTCAATAGAAGTGGTACTTGCAGAATTGTGCTAGCAACCATTTCTAGTTGATTAATTTTAATTTGATTTTATAATTAATTTTTCTAATTGATAGAACATGTTATCTAAACGGACCTGCTTAGCAGTTTGTCTTGTAATTGCAATGCACTCTGCCATACTACAATATAAATTATTCTAGCATCATGTTTCATAATGCTGCTGACTACTTATAGGACAAAAATATCATACAAAGATTTAATTTATCACTTTTAAGAAAATATACCAACAGCTTTGTGTTTTTCCTTTATGTTTATGTAGATGTAATTCTTGATGCAAAAATGCACTTCTTTAAAGAAGGAATTTGTTTCAGTTCCCAAAACTGAAATTTCTGAAAAAGCTTGCAGCAAACGTTGATTTGAGAACGATTTCAGCTTATCATGTAAAACTTATTTACGTTATATTTGCATAATAAATAAATTTACACAATAAAATTTACAGATATAAAAACAATTCATCAACCGTTAGTCTGGTAGGTGTAGTAGTTCTCCTTGGAAAATGTTAGTTTAAAACAAATAAGTATAACTATAAAACAAATAAAATAATGTTGGATGACTAAATAAAGCATTTGCTATATTTTCAGCTGCTTTTTCTTATTACAATTTTGTCATAAATACATTGCATGAAATTGTCACAACTAAAGAAATATTTAGTGTCAGTTCTACAAATTTTCAATGAAACATATTTATTTGTTGAAGTAATTTCCTGCTGTATGACTTTATTATTTGAATAGCAAATTACAAATGAAAATGATTCGGTTTTATGTAAACATATTCAGATGACAGGCAAGTCTAAAAATCCTTTAAAAGAGGTAGGCTGCAGTTTACCTTCTATGCAGTTAACAAATATTTTTTTACATGATGCTAAAGAATGCTTTTTGTTAATAATTACGTAATGTAAAACAGAAGAACAGTAACATTTTGAGAAACAAAGCAGCAGTTCTGTATAAACTGATTAATTGAAATACAAATAACATGCTATGATGACTGTCTCAAATACTTCTTTAAAAACATCGCTTTGAAACGATCTGAACATACATATATACATACATACCGACGTACGCTAAATATGCAGAAAGTGATCATCATTTCTCTCACTGTTCTCTGTTTTACGTTCACAAGTAAATGCTTAATTTCAATATTATTTGCTTATTAAACTGCCCACTTTATCATAATCATGAATACCTATACATTATCTGTTTCTGCACATCAAATTGTCATTTTGATTCTTAAACTTTACAACTTTTTGCAATTTTTTAATGAAGCATTTTTCATTCCATACATTCAAATGCTTGTTTGAATTTTAATTTCACAAAATATTATACAAGAAGAATTTTGAAAAGATTTGATAGGGATGGAGCAAATATTTCGAATTTTTATATTTAATTCTATGAAATGAAAATTTAAATTTTTATTTAAGACAAAATCATTAATTATGAAAAGCAAATTAAATTATAATAACGCTAAACAAAGTCATCACAGCAGTTTCAAAAGTTTTAGAACAGAAGAAGTTTATCTTCTGATTCTGGTGATTTCGACGACAAGCATGCTTAAAATGGTTAAAAATAAAATGAGTTATTCAAAGAAGTACCTTATCAAATCATAATAATTGTATAATATCAAATATTTTGATACTGGAATTAAAACTTCAATATTTATGAAATTTAAAATTGATTTTCAATTTAACTGTAAATGCTTAAGATGCATGCTTGCAAAGCAGTCAGTGCAACGGTATGGCTCTTTGCTTTCGGCGACAATGCATTTCTGCTGAAGTTCTTCATGGTCAGACAAAAATGTGCAGAAGAGACATAGAGTGCAGAAGACAGTTGCCTGCACATGAAAGACTTATTGTTGGATGCAAAAATGACGTCTGCGCAAAACTGATAAGTAAATTAAATCATTATTTATAATCAATCACAAAGCTTGTAAATTTTTCATTACTTTTTTATTGCTTATTTTCCAAGTATAATTTTTATATAAAACAATTTATTAAAATAAAAAAATGTAAAAATAATATTCAGATTCAATTTTTAACAAAATTTACAACTTCACATGCAGGGTGTATCGAATTTCTGCATTTATATTAATTGTTATTTTTATAAGCAATCCTTTTTTAGCCGTTCCAAATACAAGCAAATGTGCCTCAAGAAATCAATGTCCTGGGCAGTCAATTTGTTTTAGAAGGCACTGCATTCCGGCAGTTCCGAGAAATTATTCCTGTCAGAGGAATGCGCAGTGTCACCCAACTGAACGTTGTATTGGCGGTCTTTGCTTTGGTTTGCTTGGTACAACTGCTGAATCAACGCGATCGCTGATTGGCTATGCTGATGACGACATGATAGATTTGTTATGATGATGAAAATTCAACAAATTCAAATTTAATTATAAATGCACGACATCTACATTATAATTAAACAATATGTGATACATAAGTTTGAGAAAATTGGTTTTCATTTTTTTACATTTGTAAAATTTGTCGTAATGACAAATGTACTGAAATATAATTGGACTATTCTTAATTGTGAACAACTGCAAACTACACTTTTGTAGTACAAAATAAATAGTAAAAACTGATGTCACTTATTTCAAAGGAATTAGCAATAACGATAACAATTAATTAATATAATTTTCAAGTTGACATTCTTATCAAATTGTTCAACAACAGTATATTTTTGATTTTCTAGCTTGAAACACCAAGCAAATTGTCAAGATTATTTTCTTAACATTAAACCGACAACTACTGTGCAAATATTTAAGCTGCGACAGAACGCAGCTAATGATAAGCTGCTAGAAACTGAAGAATTAAATAAACTTTTACGTCTGCAAGATTTTGAAACGACGTAACTTTACTGATACACTCACGCTTACATCGTTGGCAACACGAGTGTTAACATAGCATATCCCACGATTATTATTATTATTATTCTTTGTTATTGTTATCATCATTTTCTACTAAAACTGTACTCACTGAATTAAAATGAATAAATAAATAAATCAAAATTATAATTCATTAAATGTTAAATATTGTTTCATAATAAATATACAAATTAGCTATTCAGATAATTCTTTTCTTTAAAACACTTTTTCCGTTTTGAAATTTAGGTAAGTTTTGAAAATAAATACTTTAATTAAAAAATAAAGCACAATTTATTTCTTAATTATTTTGCATTTATTAAGTATTCAGTGTGCAATAATAATTAAATATTACGGTTTATAGCAAAAATTATTTTAATTTATGATTTCAATTTTCTTTTCCAATTTATGGTACTACATTTCTACACAAAATTCTAACTCATGACCATTCTTGCTATGATGAATTTGGTTACATCGGTCATTTTAGAAGGACAATTTGACCCAAATGATTTATAACTCGCTTTACATTATGATTTGAAATAAAATTTTCTTTGTATCAAACTGTCCTATTGTGGTAATGTTTAAACTATTTGAGAATGGAAAGTGCAATGTTTGCACTTTGCTTTCTGTTTCAAAAGTCCAGAAAAAACTGGATATTAGGTGTTATTTTCAAGTTATGACGGATGTTAGCTATCAGATTGTTTTGCAGATGACCGTATAATCAGCTGTTTGGTAAATGACGGTTGCTAATGTGTAGAGATCATCAGAAACTGGAATAACTTAGGTGATCAAGTGGTATGGACTGAAAGTAAGTATTAGTCTTTCTGCTTATAAGTAAAGATAGGCAGTCTTTTCATGTTTTTGCTGATTGCTACTATTTATACAGGCATGGTGCTCTTATTTTTTGTGCCTCTTTATTTTCTACGCCTTTTTTTATTATTTCATCTCCTTTTATAATCTTCACGCTCTTATCATCCAAGGCACTAATTGTCGCATGTACAAACAAAAGATGAAACGAGCTGTCTGTCACAGCTCCATATGTTTACCTCACCTCTGGTGGGATATGTCATCTGATAGCCAATAGCTACCTTGGCCAGATGACAGCTGCTTGGAGTTAAGGCAGTTTTTGAACTTTATCTGCATGTCAAATAGATCCAGCATCCGAGTCAATTGTGTGGAACCTTTTGCATTCATTTTATCGATATAAGTGTTAAATTTTATATATTCATCCCTACATATCACTGAGGTCGTCAACTAGCGAACTTATTCTACCTTCTCAAGAATATTCTGATATAGAAGAGGATATCTCAGAGACTGAAGATGCACCTGAGTTGTCGTCAGACGTCGAGCCACCCAGCAGTACTGATTCATCAAGTGATGAGTCAAGTGAAGGCGCTTTTTCTTCATCAACAAACGCACTGATGTCAAAAAATGGATCGATGCAATGGTATTCATCACCAATGAAAAAAGATCGGTTAGCAGAATCCAACGTGATCAAATTGCCACCAGGTCCTACTCACTATGCTATTGCAAAAATAGCAGACATATGATCGTCGTTTGCTCTCTTTATTTCTTCCCGAATGGAGAAAATCATTCTGCAGATGAAAAACTTGGAAGGCAAGCGGTTGTATAAGGACGCCTGGAAACAAACTGATGAAGCAGAATTTCATGCTTATATTGGCCTACTCATTTTGGCTGGTATATACAAGTCTCGTGGAGAAGCAACAAGCAGCCTCTGGAATACAGAAAATGGAAGACCTATCTTTCCCAGCGCTATGTCGTTGGATAATTTTTAATGTATTTCCAGAACCATACGGTTTGATGACCGTGGACGCATCGCCGCAAAAAGGACCCATTAGCTGCTATAGGAGATGTCTAGGATGATTGGTCGCACGCTTACCAATGATATACAATTCTAGAGCTTACATCACAGTGGATGAGCAGCTCACTTCATTCAGGTGCCGTTGTCCATTCCGTCAGTACATGCTGAAAAAGCCAGCAAAGTATGGCATCAAAGTTTGGACTCTTTGTGAGGCCAAGACTAGCTATGCTTGGAACATGCAGATTTACACCGGAAACGAGCATCAGGTATACGTGAGAAAAATCAAGGTATGCGTGTGCTGCTATACCTTACAGCCGGGCTCAAAGGGAACAGTATTACTTGTTATAATTTCTTCATTTCTCAAGAATTAGCAATGCAGCTTCTCAAGAAGAAGCTCACCATACTTGGTACCTTAAAAAAACCAGCCTGAATTATCCTAAGATATACTGGCATTAAGAGAGCAAATGTGCATTTGTTGAAGTTTGTGCTAATAGAGGAATGCACAGCAGTTTCTTACATCCCTAAAATGCACAGGATAGTGCTTCTTTTTAGCACAATGCACAAGGTGCACAAGGACGCGTCCTTAAGTACTGGCAAAGGCGATAATATTTAAATATCAGTACACGTAATTATTATTTAATTTGAGCAGTAAGATTTTTCACGCTAATAAAATGATATTATTTTACAGAAAATTTAATTAAATTAAGCTAGTGCATGGATTAAAAAATGAAGTGTAAACGGAAAATCATAAAAGGAAAAAAATTTAAATTGTATTCTTTTTATAGTGAAAGTTAACTGAAGTGAAAAAACTTGATTATTGTGAAATCAGAATCCAATTATAGGTATACTCATTTGCTGCAAAAATTAAAACTAATTCCTGTCATTTTTTGCATAAACAATTCTACCATAAATTAGCATAAATAAGAATAAGTTTTTAAAAATGGAGCAGATATGCCAGAGTTGAATAAAAAGAATAAAAGCGTCAACATAATTGAATATTTAATAGTAACATGCACAGCTAACAGCAAACAAGTGGTGAAGCCAAAAATCTGGTCATACGTTTGGTTAGCCAAATTAATTTGAATTTAATCTGACCAATCACAACACCAGTAATAGCCTATATCTACAGTCAGCCAATAAAGTATTTGTTTCAATGCAATCTTCTCTTTTCAATGCATTAATTCAGTTCGACATATATTCAACATAAAATGTAGTGATAAGAGTCCCATACTTTTATTTTGTTAAACATAAATTTACGATCTAATCAGTTAATTAAAACTGATCAATTATAAGAATTAAACATATTTCGATTCAATAAAACGTAAAAGTCTTTAATAAAACTGCAAATAATTTGAAATAATGAACATGATTTCAATAATTTTAATTATAAAAATTTTTTTTCAATTTTTGAATTCAACTCTTGTTTGCTGTCTTTACTGATTGTCGGTTACTTTTTATTAACCTTTATTATCACTTTTGTATTCTATTACAAAATGTGTCTTTCAAATTTCCGTGCCGTCCAGCACGTGGTGCAGTTTTTTAATAGAAGTTGTTGATTTTATTTTTTAATTATTTTTTTACCAAAAATATATTTGAAATTGAAATGTTTGATAGTTGTAACTCTTTCAGTGAAGAATTTTCTTTTTTAAAAGGTTTGATTATTAGCCTATTTTTTATATTTATGTATTTACGATATTTGATTATATTTGGATTTTTTATGAAAATTTTGTTTATTTTAGATGTACCACTGTCTGAGTTGGCCGGTAAAGTTCGAGAATATTGTGAATCAATGATTAATCAAATTGATGCGGAAAATGTATTCACTAATGTGCTAGTTGGTCTTGAAAATTATTTTTCTGTCAACTTTTGCTGCACTGATGATGATTCTCTTTACGGTATTATGGAAGAAGATGACGAGTGCTCCACATCCACTTCTAATTCAGTCAAGGCGGTGACTACGGTGAAAAAGATATCGGTAAGTTTGACGCAAAATAATTATTCATTTCAATGATATTAGCTGTCTAATATTATAAGGAACGGGTTGCGAAATTTCTGGAAGAGAATATTGTTTGCTCCTTTTCTGCTTTCCGGAAAAAGGCATCGAATTTGCCTTGCTCTGCTTTTTCCAAAGCACAACAGTGAGTGGATTTTGATCGCTTTGAAAGATTTGGTTTAGTGAAATTTATATATTTTCAGGTACAAATTACAGGGCTTCTTTTATCTAGCCGTTTTGTGGGGCAAAACCAAAGAAGATAAAGTTTTAGACAGAGATACTTTGAACAACGTATAAATTTGTTATGCATGTGTTTTTACGGTGATTTTCTTATTAATTTAGGTAGCGGATTATTTTCAAGCTCTTACTCTATTAGAAGGATCAAAAGCACTGAATAAAATATTAGAGAATTTTGTGTTTCCAATGTAAGTAGCACCTGGTTTTCAGCATTTAAAATAATTAACGTGAAGGGAACGTTTGAACAATTTAAATTGTTGAAAATCAGCATGTCAATATTATTAAGTGGAAATGGAATATTTCTCCGAAAACATTTTTGCCATGACCGATTTTAGATACCAGATGTTTTATAAAGTTTTGTGGATTATACGAGGAAGCTGATAATTGTTTCACTCAAATTATAAATGGGTTAATTTCAGTATTGTCATCACGAGAAAGTCTGAGTGGAAGCAGCTGAGAAAGGCAATTGTTTGAATGCATTTAATTTCAGTTTTTACTTTTTACAGTCATGGTTTACTGCATATGTTTTGAAAATTATTAAAATATAGTTGTGTTGTTCTGTTTAATTTTTACGGGTGTGTTAAAATGCAATTTTAGGCTTTCAAAGCATTTGCCAAGACATTTAACATGCCTTTATATGTCGCTCAATGTGTCCTTGCCTTCAAAGTTGAAAAAGTATCGTAAATTTGTGGAATCTGACAGTGAAGATGACCTTACTCGTATCGGAGAGGATACTGTTTTTTCGAAATTGAAAATTTTGGAGCGTATTTCGCAGGAAGAGAAAATTCCAGCTAGGCGTACAGATAAGACAAAAAGTACTCTCCCATTTGAAAAGTATTATGATTTACTAAAGTTGATTTTTTTGGCTCTTTTTTAATATGAATTATTTTACAGGATGTGCAATCCATTGAAAAAGTCGTGCAGTTTGTTAGAAATACCACATCATCGTTTCGTTAAAGTTGCAGCAGGACAAGAGCATTCAGTTGATTTTACAAAATATAGTAAAAAGCTGCTCTAATAAACAGTGTTAATTGATTATTTTAAAAAGAATTCAATTTCACTTTAAGGGATGAAAAGCCCTGAACAATCATCCTTTCAATCACTGTATAGTGTGTACCGAGGCTTGTCACCGACGACTGTGAAACTTTCAAGTGCATATTTTTCTTAAATTATTTATTTATTGTTCGAATGACGGTTTATTTATTTCAGAAGAACTGGAAGAGATGCTGTCATCTTCTGGAAGTTTTTGTGATGATTCACTATTAAAAACTCCTGAAAAGCATACGGAAATGTTGAAACGTCTCAGTAAGTGGCAGCAGAAATAAAAAAATAATAATAAATGAAATGTTTATTTATTACACTGCTTTTTGAAATGTATATGTTGTATTTGCTCTTATTTGACCATTTTGTTGTCGTTTAGTGCCCGAATCAGCGTTGTCTCCTTGCACACCGAAGGGATTCCACAGTTTTGAAGAATCCACCACACCAGATTTGTGTAATAATTTAAAACGGGAAATTTATATTGAAAGAAAATTCATTTTCAATTTTTCATTTTGATTTGAAACCTGTAATTTGATAATCAATAAGAAAAAAAATTTGAAAAGTGAAAATGTTTAATGTTTCTAGTTAAATTTATTGAAATGTTGGATTATATATTCCAATTTTTATTTTAGCTCTTCGAGGTAAATCACTTTCTAGTCCAAATTTTGCAACTATATCTTCCGATGCTAATGAGCCGTGGAGCCCAGAGAGTATGTTGCTATTTGCTGATTTTAATGAAATTCACATATTTATTTATTTTAGCACGCAAGTCTTTAATAATGGGTATTAATCGCGTTAAATCTACACCCAACTTTTCGAATTATAGCTGTATTTTTTCTGGTAACTTTTATCCTAGTTATTTTAGTTATTCATCACAGTATAATAATATTTATTGTTACTTGTAGATGTTAGTGAGTCATCGATGCCAGCAGTGCAATTAGAAGATGATTCTTCTTCTGATTGTATGTCTCCATTGCCTGCTAAACGATCGAAAACACTGTCAGGTCAGTTTTTCGAATATTCAAACATGAATATGATTCATAAATAAATACATTTGTCAATTAAAAATATTAATTAACATAACGAACTAGAAAAATGACAGAGTATCTCTTAATTGTTTGCAGCTAGCCACGCAAAAGAGACTGTCGTTATTTTTTCTCTTTTTTACATAATTCAGTTATTTTTGGAATGAATTAAAGAATTGTATTGTTTTTTCTTCAAGTCTAAAAAATTGTAATCAGATTATTAATGCAATGTTAATTTGCAAAAGCCGAGATATGATGTTCTTTTTTTGTAGATCAGGATGCAGACAAAGTTTTAGCCCCGGCCACTCCTCTGTTCAAGCAGCGTTTACCTTCGTTATTTCGACGTGCTAAAAGTAGACTTGAAAAATTTGGCGTTCAGACTGTTCTGGAGACACCTCCAGATAAGACCAACTCTGAAGAAGACGGTAATTAATTTTTAGATATTTTTTTTATTTTTGAAAAGTATAATTTGAAGAATATTTTTAAATATTTTCAGGTAAACTATCTTCAACCGCTGCAAGTAACGCTAGCAGAAACAGAGTAATAACAAGATTGAATTTTAATTAGATAATAATTAAAAGATCAATGTTATTCTTTATCTATTTTAAGGACAGTTGTTGGTTTAATATGTTAACTGCTAATTTTGTTAAATTGATAGTGAAAATTGTTTTTGGCAATTATTTAATGCCTCTTTTATTTGCAAAGCACAGAACAGAAAAGATCCATTTTACTGCATACATTAAGATTTATTATGTTGTTTCAGTTGGTTTTGTTGAAAAAGTTTGTTGAACGTAAGTTTCTGTATGCAATTTAAAATTTTTTGACAACTGCAATAAAAATTGTCATTGTTGTTATGCTTTGCTGAAAGCTAATGAAAGAAATTCCCATTGCCCAAAATGAAAATTGCTCAAATTTTCAGAACAATTTTCCTCATACATTTTACAGATTCACTTCTGACTGAATTCAGTCAGGTTACTTCTGATAAATTTTTCGTTTTTGAATATTCATTATTTTGTCATTATTCATGGTCGCAAATTAATAAATTACATTTGGTATCATCTGACGATTATATTTTTAAGGGACCTGAGCTCACTGAAACTATGATATTTGGTTTTCGATGAATTTAACTGAATTTGTATAAATTCAATTTGATCATAGCACTTCAAAAACGTACATAGATGGCTATTTTTAATTAATATAGCACAGAGAAAAATGGTAGAACTGAAGGCAGAAAATGTGAATAAAATACGTAAGTAAAGAAATGACAAGCGAGAAAATTCTTTCAGACAACCAAGCATGATGGGTGGAGTTATATAATTAAAGTAACTTAAGGAATTCAGAACTGTTGTCATTTACGTTTTACTTGCATTCATCACTGAATAACCACCTCCTACTAGGCCATCCATTAACTTTAGCTTTATGTAAAAAAATAATAGTAATAGAAGTCCTACTGCTGCAAAAGAAATGCTTGAAGCAAATGAGCATCAAAACGAATTTGTAAAGGTAACGGTAATAAATTGGAGGCTCTGTTATAATTTTTTGCGTCATTCGTTGGGCTCAGTTCAATTCATATGACAAATGCTTTACGGTCTCTATTCTATTCTACTGAGAACTTGAATGTCCATCTAGTTTCACTTGCTGATAACTGATTTTTTTAAATAAAAAGCGCACGTTCACAATACGAGCAATTTCAATATGTATAATTCTTTAATGGAATGATCTGATACGGTCAGAATTTTGGCAGCGTATTCCTACTGGTTGTTAGAAATTGTGTTTTCATTGGATGATAATGGCTTAGCTTAGTTATGGTCCCATAAAATTAGATATTGAACATCACGCTAATGTCCATCATCACCCTAATCTCAGTACTAGCCCTGCGTGTGCTCTGTCCTAAAATAATCATTATTAATTATTCTCGTTGGCAGGCATGGAGCATAAATTGGTTTTTCTTCTGTCATCCAGGCTTTTGTTACCTTTTCATTTGCACTAGCATAGCAACAATTCCATACAATGAAGAGGTAGTGGAAGGTCCGGAGAAAATAGCTGTACAGAACTGGCAGGAACCTCCAGTAGTGAAAGAAACATTCATTTTTTAGGTTTGTAAAAAATTTTCAGGTGTGGTAGAGCTGCTTCATGCACTGATTTAGAAGGCATAATGTGAAATGAAAATGCTTTTGGCTATTTGAAGCGATGATCAACTGCACCACTAGTGTTGGTGTGCATCAAATTTCAGAAAATCCTTCATGCTGGATGTTGATACTGGTTCGTAAAAGGCGCTTCAGAACTGGTTCCTAGGTGACGCTAGTGGGGGACATTAGGTGCATAGCCATAAGCATAAAGAGTGATTAGTGTTGATTTATGAAAGCATGATGAATAATCAGGATAAAATAATCAGCATAATGAATAATCAACATTATCTGCTGCGCAATTTTTTATCTTTTGCATTATGGTTTCGTTAAATGGATTTTGCCTTTAACTAATGATTCTGCAAGAACAGGGTGTATGTAATTGGAGATCAAGCACAACCCGTGTTTCATGAGTAGTTCGGCTTGATTTTTCACGATTGATGGGCAGGGCGCTAGGTGTTGTATGAATAGGAAATTTTCCCTCCCTTGTTTCCAACTATCATGAATTATTTTCTGAAATTACGATCTTTTGTTACGACGACCTTCCATATTGCTTGTTCATAGGATGCGCGATGAAAGTGGGCAATTTTAGCATGCTGAATTGCACCTCTGTTTAAGAACTATTGGAACTCATCTGAGGAGTACTGGAATGTGTTGCCAGACACGATGGTATTTAGCAGTCTGAGAATCAGGAACAATTGCCTTAGTTCATCTATTATTGCTTTTTGCATTTCATACGCTGCTGTGACTTTTGACTATTTTGAAAATGTGTAAACGACACTTCACAATGTTTTTTTTTCAAATGATCCAGCGAAGTTGGTGTGCAATCAAAGGTACAAAGGTTATTTGGAATTTTCCAAGAGTGGACTTGAGTTTCAGGCATTGCGGGTCTTAGCGGATGTCAAACTTCAAATCACTTAACCATCTTAATCTCATTTTTGACAGAAAAAGTAAATCTTTGCCAGCTCCTTCATTCAGGCACTTCTTTGATGATCCTCATGACTTTGAAAATGTGAATGAGTAGTGATCGTTTCTGCTTTAGCGAAACAATTCTATTCCTTCCAATCAAGCATTATTCTGCATTGAAATTTCTAGTTGTGACGATAAAGTAGTTTAAAATTTTCTTCCTAAATTACATTTTGTTTGACCTTTCATTCCATGCCAAGTTTAGAATTTGTTATATTACAGAGTTACATAGTGGCATTCTAGCAATATCACTTGTTTCTGTGATTATTCTTTCATTTGACTCTAACATATAAGCACTGTTAAAGGTGGAAAAAATCAGGATAAGTGCGATACTTCAGAATTTTGGGTAATTCCTTTTTATATACTGATGTGGGTAAAATAAAACTTTCTTAGCAGTCCCACGTTCTCACTTATTTTGTTATGTAATATTACCTACTAAACATTGCTTCGAGTTATATCTTTCATTAGAATTATGCCCAAGTGACGCAGGTTCAACTCCTTGGGAACCTCTGGCAGCTCACGAATGTCAAACTGAATAGAAATATTTTCCATTCCCAATACAATGTATTTTGATATACATTTATTTTAAAATTCAGACAGTACCATATCTTTCCAGAATTAATATATAGAATCAAAGAAACTGAAGCTATTACTTGTAGAAAACAAAAGGAAAATTGGGATTAAAATTGTAGCAATGGGAATGAGAATACTTACGCATCACTTATAAATAATAGATTTATTTCTTAATTTCAAAATGTCAGATTAAGTAATAATCCAGATTGTGCCTGAATTTACATTAGGAAAATCAAACAATGGGATATTTTTTGGGTGAATGTTCATTTATTGCAATGCAGTTGACAGTTTCCCGGTGTATTAAAAATTGTTTATAGAATTTTCAATTCACCAAAGAAGATTCCAACTTTTCAATGCACAAAATTAATCACATGCACAGTAAACAGTATAATTATATTAGGTGCATGCATCCAAGTTCTTCGTGGTGATCATCTTTCTGAATAAGTCAGCTGCTTCTTTGCTCAAAACGCAAGCAACGCTTGCTCCATATTTTGCATCATTCGCCTAATTGATTTTAAATTTAGTAAAGGAAAGAATGAAAAATTAATTCAATCATACCGTTCTTCCAGTATTGCTTAAGCATATGAAATCAGAATCTGATTTCGGAACAGACCATCTTGCACTGTCTTGTCCTATTGGAATTTCAGTATCTCTAACAGTTATTGGCCCTAATACATTTTCCACTTTTAATGTGCCAGTGCATGATTTTCTCAAAACAGTTGCAGTTGTTCCAGGTGTGTAAACTTGGAAGGATTTTTGCATAGTTTTAACGATATAATTCAAATATATATCTGAAAATACAAAATTTTTTCTGTTTAATATATTTTTTATTAATTTGCTGAATTCAGATGTACCCGATGAATATGCTACTGGTGCTGATGCAAATATTTTCACAGTTCCTGGAGCAGTCAAGGTCCTTATGCTATCAGTAGAAGTAGTTGCAGTTGGCTGATACTTATGCAATCCATTAACGAGTTTTTGAATTTCAGTTGAATCGTAGAATGGCTGGGCGGCTGCTACTGCCGATCTCTGAGCAAAATACACGATGGGTTGTTCATAATCAATTATTTTTGCTAAAATCATTTCTGCTTTTGAATTTTATTTCAATAAAATAAAACTGCATACCAATAGCCCTTAAATTAACATCAGAATATGACATGCATAAAAATGCAGCTGCTTCCTTTGTGGTCTTTTCATTCGAAAATAGATCTCCTATAGCAAGTGCTAAATTTGGAAAATACTTTGCTGTGTGTACCAACCAAAATCCTTTATTATTATCCTCAGCCATTATTACACCTAAATAAGAAATCATGTTGTCATAATTTTAATGTGATGCATTTCTCATATACCTTTTCCAGGACTCATGGGAAGTTCAAACTTAAAATGTGGAGGATAATTGCTGTATGCTACAATATTTGTATTGGGCTTGTTTTGTGAACCAATATAAATATTCATTGTAGAATGAATTGGTTGCTGTTGGGCATCTATATCTGCTGCAGCTGACCAGTCTGTTGCAGCAGTTGGTAGAAGATGATGTGAAGATTTCCCTCCTGGCAATTTATAGACAAAGAACCTGAAAAGTATTATTAAATAGTTAGATTTATTGTGCACTTGAATTTTCATTACCAATCCACATCATTATTTTGTTCTTTGCATTGGTAATCAATGGGTGTTACACCTAACTGCAAGGTATATAGAGCTATAACATAAAATATGAACATTTTTCTAATTTTAAACAACGTCTGCTCAGAGTGCACTATATATACAGATGCGTTTAGACACTAAATAAACAAGGAAGCAAAAAGATTATGAATTTTTATTGTCATGATTTTTGTTTTGCGTGATCGTTATTTTTTTTCATTGTTTAATAGTTTGTTGAGTTTGTAGTATAATTTTGAGTGTACATTAAATTGTTCCATCTGTCTGAATTCAAGTAATTTCATATTAATTGTACAGCATCGAAATTTGTTGTATTAATACTCTTTTAACAGCTAATTAAATTTAAGGATTGAAGCTTATTGCGATGTTATCAATAAAAAATTTCTGCTTTTGTCGTACGTAAATGTTGTTTTGTGTTTTGTTAAATTTTTAATGTTGCATCAAATTTATTAAATTTGTTTTGTGTTTTAATTTTGCTATCCTGTGAAATAAATTTAACACTGCTTTGAAATATGCTGTGGAATATTTCTTTATCATTTTACTTTATTTCACACTGCAATTATATTTATAGCCTCAACTAATGTTAAAATACAGTTTATGAAAACCTCTTCTTTTTTAATGTTTTTTTTGCTATAGATATTTACATTTATAATTGTGGCAAAACTAAAAATTACTGTTTTAATTTGCTTCAGTATATTTTATTATTAGTTGCTTTGAATATAATTTTGGCATATTTTATTAAATATTGTCTTAAGTAGGACTATTATAAGGTTAATTCAAATAACTTCATAGTAATATTCTTATATAAAGGAAATTGTTACACCAACCCTCATTTAGCAGCTAATTAAATTTAAAAATAAAAACTTGTAGGAATGTCAGTAATCACAAATTCTTTGTTTTACTATTACGTCATTTTAGTTACGGCTTTTGGTCAAATCAAGTAAAACTTAAGTTTGCAATTCTTCATGCAAAATTAGTATAAATTTGAAATATAGAAGAAATATTGTGAAATGATTTCTTTTTATTTCACATTGTGATTATATTTATAGCATTAACGAGAGTTAAAATGTAGTTCAGAAAACCACTTCTTTTTTTAATGTATTTTTTACTAGTCATTTGCATTTATAAGTGTGGCAAAACTAAAAGTCTCTGTTTTAACTTGCTGTTACAAATTTTAGTAATAGTTGTTTTGAATAGAATTTTAGTTTTATTGAATTGCATCATAAAAATTTCTTCTGCTGTTGTAAATATTTGACCAGTGACGCTATATTACACATTATGCTCTTTCAAAATGTTTTATAGACATTTCTTGTAATTTCATTTATTGTTTTGTTGTGTGTTAATCGCTTTTCACATTATTTAATATAATTTAACGTAATTTAATAATAATTCAATTCAATATATTATTTCATTATTTTACCACATTTATCTAATTTCCAAGCCACTGTTCAAATTAATCAGTAAATTGTTTATATTTATTGCCTTATTATGGATTCAACAAATTCACCTTTAAACGACCTTTCGAGTTTTCATGCAGAAAAAAACCCCTGATGGGTCGACATCTCCTGTGTAGCAACCTAAATCAGGCCACCTTATATATGCGTAGTGCTGACGCAATGGGATTACTTATTATTTGATCGCATCTTCAGTTCTGATACCCAATGGTTCAAACCACTTCATGCCAGGTGAGTCAGGGCAATAGCCTTTAGCAACGATAATTCTCAGTCTTACATGACTAACTGAATAATCAGCGTTGACAAAGCAACTTCCCATCAGTTCAAATGGCTTACCGTGGAAACTAAACGGTAAGAAAGCAGACGCAGCTAACTTCACAACGCCTTCACTTTTTTCACTCGTGAAATATCAATTACAGCTTGAAGCTGTTATTATTGGTAAAACAGCACCACCTATTTTCATTAGTAAAATATCATCAGTGGCTGTTTTTTTATTTTAAGTCATAACATAGTTATAATAATATTAACATCAATATTAACATTAATATTATCTTATTATTCTAACAACTCTGACAGTCGTTTCTTTATTTTTATCATATTAGATTGTGTTTCTGTTGGCTTTTGTGCCGGTGTTTTGTTACATTCATTTTCATCGTGTGCGCTTGTCTGTTGATTTTTTTGTTATGGTGTATTTGATTTTGCAATTTTTGTGATTTAATATTTTTAATCTGTTTTAAATGAAATATTTTTTTATTTATTCGATTTTGACGTTTTTCATTTTTGCTTAATATAAGAAATGTGTTTTCCAGTCTTATATCTTTTTAAATTCACAATTCGCATATTGTGAATCAGTATTAACTGAATGAAATTAAAATTCAATAATGATTGTAGCATATTTTAATACACTCATAATATTTTTAAAATAATAAATCACTGAAATATTAACAAATATTATTCGGTTAGTTAGTGTCTAGTTTATTATGATATGTGTGATATGCTAAAACAAGTGTTGAATGAATACCAACTTCGTGTTATCTCTTGATTATGAAGGTAAATATAAATACCCTATAAATTGGAGACATTCACATTCACAGATGATACCTTTTATTCCATTCTCATGTGCAACATATTCATACTGTACTTAAACATGATTTTCTTTAATAACAATACCGTACAAATCTGATCCAATCTAACAATCTGGTATTTAATCCTGTTATATTATGGCAAGATCAACTAAACGTGGTGGGAAAAAAAACCGTAAAGTTGTATTCAGGAAGAACAGACTGAAGAACAAATGGAAAAACGAAAAACGGAAGCGTGGAATTAGAGTGTAATAGTATTACAAAATTTTTGCACTAATGCACTGGTCAGCTTTAAATGTCGTTCGACTAATGTGTTATTTTCAAGCAGAAAAGGAGTGATTTCGAATTCCATCACAAAAATTGTGCAATGAGAAATAACTTTAAATACTGTGAATGTTTTATATTAAGAAATTTAAAAGTTTATGATGGATATTTTTAGGCAAAACAATCTTATTCAACAAGTTTGGGACAAAACTGCATCTAATAAGAAAAACATGCGTAGAATGGGGCTTGTTTTTGACGTAAACGGTCGTTTATCTGGCATGGTATTTTTATGTTGGCTTCATTAAATTTTAAAATTACTTTCAGTTTGCTATCTTATTGTAAAGTGCTTTCATTTGATCATTAGTTTTTGTATGATTTTGATGATTAATATGAAATAGTTTCAGGCTAATGAAAAAGTTGGCAACAATGAAGACAACCAAACATCGAAATTTATCGAAAGTAATGGTGTTTTCTTCAACAATCATTTATTACAAAAGCATTTTAATTTTAGCTTTTGAGGAAGAACTGAAAAAGAGATGTGTGAAAAGTCATTATTTACCAATTTCAGAATTGAAATTTTTAGTTTACATGATGGAAAAGCACGGTGAAGATTTTGAAGTGAGTTAAACAGTATTAAGTAATAATATATGTATGCAGGCATACTCCGCTTAACGCTCTTGGCTCGTTCCTGAGAAAAGAGCGTTAAGCGAAACAGCGTTGTACGGGGTCGTTATAGCATGTGTTTATAGTACATCCGTTCCAACAAAAATCAGAATATATACAGCAAAATTTGAAATATTCATAAAAATGTTTACATATTTTATTGTATTAATCGTTGTAATGATAGACCAGGCTTTGATTTCTCAACTTTAGGTTTCTTGGTGATGAAACTATGAAGCGTTAACTGTCTTACCTTACAGTTTTCTTTCATGTAGAATTTCTTGATAACAAGATATCATTTCAAGAACATCCTGTCTTGCTTTGTAACTCCGTTCATCCTCAGGATCCTGTTCTGTGAACTGGTCCATGATTTCTCTAATGTTGGTGATGCTATTCTTTGGGAATTCTGCTGTTATAGTTCTCAAAGGTATAATATCCTCTTTTGAATCAACGACTGTTGGCGTTTATTATCAGTGCATAAACAATGCCAGCCGTTTCAACTCATCATTGACAAGGCTCTCGTTATGAGGTAATGAACACAGCACACCAAAAATACATGACCGAATATATGAAATCTAACAGAATCCAAACCAGTTATCGTAAATAATTGATAGAATGTATGAAATAACTCAAGCAGCATGATGTAATAAAATCGTTTCAGTACTGTTAAAAATATTTAGCCAAATGAGAAATTCATGAAATTTAAGGAAAAATGAGTCACGTGACATGCCAAAAAACTGGCGTTAAGCGGGGTATGCCTGTATATATATATAGTAATGAATCTTTGAAATATTTCTTAATTGTAATTTCTCTAAACAGGCAATGGCGCGCGACTCTAGGAATTATTTTCAACGTACAAGCGGTCAAATGAGACGAGCTATTCAAGCTTTCAAGAAAATGCCTATACAGTATAATGCTTATTTGCGATTGAAAAATGCTGCAGTTAATGAATAAAATTATTGGAAATAATCGTCAATTAAATGCATTGAGACATCGTAATTTGGCACAGGATGCAATTTTAATGCTACAGACATCGAAATCAAAATGGGCCGATTGTTTGTTGAAATCGCATTCTAACATACTCACAAGGAAGAATGCCGTAAACACGAAAGCGATGAATGCACGTGTAAGGCATATTTCCGTAGTTTCCAATAATTTCAACGTGTATTATTGATGTCATTTGAATTCGTTCAGCCTGAATGTAAAACGTTTGATAACTGTCTATGGAAGAAAAGCAACGCTCTTACTTCTACCGAAAAATACTGTATTTCACTGCTATTCGCATTATAAATATAAGAACCAAATAACCATGGCTTTTTATCTTTCAAATTCACTAAACCCTAAAAGTAATGACAATAAAATATGATAATATTTTAATTTTATTAACAATATTATATTGAATAACAAATCGTAGTTTATTTAAAGATGTAAAGCTAAATTTTAATTAATATCCATTAATTGATTAAACTCTCTTATAATTATATGATGAAATGAAATTCACGTAATGCAAAAAATTAAAACGTTGTCTTACATAAAAATTTATTTCTTTTGGTGCAGTAAGTTTCCTGTAGTTCACCGTCTCATTTGAAGATGCACTGTGTTCATAAGAAAAGCCAGTTATTAGAACATTACTTTTCAGTCCGATTATCAAATTGCCTTTATTTCCTTTAAATGTCCAGCATTCATCAGATTTTGTATCATGCTAAATAGATAAAATTAAAACATAAAAATATTCAAATTTACAACTTACAGTGATTACTTTTCTTGCTGATTGATAAAACGTTAAATACCGATAGCCTGTCCAATAAGACAAAAAAGAGCCACATGGATAAGGTTCCGTTTCGGGAATATCCAGAATTTTAGCCCCTGTAAAGGAATAAAATTAACAAGCAATTTAATTTGTAGCACATTTTATACAAATGATACAGAATTCCACGTTTTTTAAAATATTGCCGATTTTTCAAAAAACAGAATTACCGTTATATTCATCGGCAAAATTGATCCATTTGAATCTATTACTCAGAAAATTATTTAGTAGAGAGGACAACACTTTATCATTATGGGTAATGGTTTGATTTCCTGAAATATCAATTTTCCTTTCAAAACAATAAATTATTACTGTTTCTTACCTTCAAAATTTATTTCATTCCGTTTCTTTTCATTGTAATATTCGTCCACTTCTTTTAATAATGTAAGCTGTTTACTAAATAAAAGTTATCCATCTTTGATCAAAATACTTAATAATAATAATAATAATAATAATAATAATAATAATAATGTTACTTATTTTCTATCAGCGGTTCTTCCTTCATTTTGTGCTCATCAAAATATTCGCCAATTTTTTTCTCGTGATTATAAAAACTCGATGTTAAATGAAGAATCATGTTCAGATTTTTTTCTAATTCCTTGTTTCTTGCCATAATATCTGTTAATAAAATTTCAATTTCTTTTCTCTCAGATTCCCAGTGATTCCAACCATTGCATTGAAGTATTTTCCGCATTATCTCTAATAAATATTTGAAATATAAATAACGTATATTGTAAATTATAAATAACATTTAATCTACACATTAAAAATGATAATATCACGAATCTTCATATGAATATTTTAGCATAAATAATTAACCAGGTTAAAGTATTACACTAATGTAAATCTCCACAAACATTAAATGAAAAAAACGATAAATTTCAATGTCGAAAATTCATTCGATTACATATTCAAAATGATGATATTCGACTTATATCTTTTACTTGAAAATTAAAATTTAGAGAAACTTACCAGTACCACAGGTTACAGCAGATAACAATATAATTATATAAAATAGTAATTTCATCCACAAAACATAAAATCTTTCTTCAGATGCAATTAGCTCTGCTTCAAAGCGCACAGCGGAACTTACATTTGACGTTGCAGTGCGCTTTGAAGATCTGCTATTTGAAAGTGGAACAGAATCATTCAGAGATATAGAAGAATTGAATGAACGATCTGCAAGTCTAGATAGAAATACATCACAAATTTTATACTGAATAATCATGCATGCAAAAACAAATCCCATAAAGTTTTCATTTAAAATAGCACGTATCACATATCTACATTAATCTTTTTCACCATTTCAACAGTTAATGGACATTTAAATTACTTAATTCAAAGAATAACTTACAAATATCATAGCTTGAAACAAGCAGTGCATAAATTACATTTCGTTTCTGGGATAAATTTAGTGGAAATAAAAGGCGAAAAGAAAAGTTCACTTTAAATTAATGTTGTTTGGCATTGGTACTTACTCAGAATCTTCACAGTGGTATTGATTTAGATAACGCCAAATCATGGAAAGGTGAAATTAAAACTTTATCCCTTAGTTTTTGAGTTAAGGAACATAATTTTTAAAAATACTACAGTACGCATTAGTTCGACAGTCAGGTAGTAAAGATAGTATGTAAAAAGGACGTGTTACTGTTCAAAGTTGTAACGCTATCCACCAAATATGACAAAAATATCGGTTTGCCAGAAGTATTTAAATAAAGTTCAAATATTATCTGAAATAGTGCATAATCCTTTAATGTAAACTAGATAATCGAACTAATGAAATTCTAAAGTAAATCAAAAAATTTAACAAAAATTGCTCCAATTTGTCTCTTGTGATGTATTTCTAAACTACAATTGGGTTTACCGCATTAAACTAATATGAGTATTCTAAGGTTTAGAAATACTAAAGTGACACAAATATCCTCCTGAAACACAAACTATTTTGCTAGCAGTTTGTATATTGAAAAAATGATATTTGTATTATTAATTATTTTCTTAATCCATTATTTATAAATTTAGGTAAGATGAATTCTTTTTTTCAAAAAACACAAATATTGCCGATTAATGACGATAAAAGCCAAAGGCTAATGTATTATTTTATTACTTAAATTATATCATAAAAAGTATTGAAGACGATATTGTAATTTATACTTTGTGATTAAAAATAATTCATTGTCATCTAAAAAAGATTAAGAATAGTTGTTGTTTGTGTTGTTTGCCAGATGTGCTTCACTTTCGTATATCTTTTTGTTTTAATTGTACTACATGTGCTCTGTTTCTGTCTGTCATTTGCATTATTGTAAACGTATTGCAAAATGTAAATTTTTGCGTTGTTGACATTTACAAGAATACTCTCCGACCACAACGACAGCGTATCGTATATAGTTTAGAACATCATGCATTTACCAATTCTATTATCAGGGAATTTACAATTCCCGCAAAATATATATATATATATATATCAAGGATATCATAATGTGCATCTGTATTAATTATTTGCCCTTTATAATAATAGCTATATTATAATCCCCTTCTGTTGGATATATATATATATATGATGAATATCAAATGTTCACTGTACAAGAAGTAGCAGTATAAACTGTTTAATATTTTCAAAATGCACAAGAACAGATAAAAAGTACTGACTGCATAGCTAAAAAAATAATTCATGAAAATTCACCTGGATAAAAAAACTCTCCCTTTCAATTTTCATTCAAAATCAATAAAGCAGATGTTCCAGTCATACAATGCTAGTAGTAAAATGTGCTGAAGTGGTTGTCGTTGCATCAGGTAATGAACTGATTGTCGATGTTTTTGTTGTAGCTTTGTTTGCATCATAAAGAGGATTTACATTCCAACTTAACTGAGTTGTCCGTTTTTCTACACTGTTGCTATTTATTGGAGGTTTGAATGTTGGATCATTGCCAGTGGAGCGTATTTCTGCATCTACAGATTGAACTGAAGTCGCAGGGATATTTCTGCTTCTGCTGCTTGGTGGTGGCTTCGTTAAGGACCACTGCTGTTGCTGCTTATTAAGTGTTGTTGAATTGGATAAATTTGCATAACTGGATTGTCTGCTTCCATAAGACTGAAAAGCATTATTGCTTGGTGTTCTCCGAGGCTCAAATGCTGATGGTCGATTTGCTCTTTGTGATCGACTAATAGTGGCATAAGGAGCGCGGTCAAGGGAGTGGACAGTTGATTCACCTACTTTTGGACTTTCCCATCCATGCGAATGATGATACAACGTTGTATGGCTGTTTTGCTTTTGCCGATCTGCCGCTCTGGGCAATGTACCGAACGTGCTTACATTGTCTTCACATAATGCTAGTCTTGATGACCAATTAAGTTCCGGGTTATTTAGTGGTGCTAATTTTTGTGATTTTGTCGAATCTTCAGTGCCGTGGTGGGACTTAAGCCAATAAACTTCACCTGCCCCTTTTGAAGCATTATTACATTTTTCTGCTGCTTGCAACAACGCAAGCTTTTTGCATTCATTGTTTGTGGCAAACGCCAGTTCATCCGACAGCAAAATCAGTGTTGATTCGTTGCAAGCCTGGCCTTCTAGTGTGCGCATGTCGAGCAAGTTTCCCAATTCTGTTAATGTATGCCTGACAGTAAATGTCCAGTCACGTTTCAGTGTTAACCCTAGCCAAAGTAGTATCCAAAGAAACAGATAGCAGACGTCGCTTATAATACAGCTGAGAAGCATCGGTTGAGGCTGATGCTGATACAACACCATCAAATCGTACAGAATCGGTGCTTTGCAAAGCACCATCATAACAAGCATCACAATCGCTGCTATATGTGCAGAATAGCCTTCACAATATACACTATAAACTTTATGTAGTAATCTACAATGACCTCGGGCTGACAGCACGCAAAGACAGTACTTGTTGTACCCGTAACCGTAGACGACCATCGAAGCAAATAGCATAACAGCTGTAGTTGCTAAATATATGATAACCAAAAAGGGCTCTTGAAGTAGAAATGGAGTCTGATGAGCAGGATCGTATAATCCAGCTATGTAAACCTGGCGTAAAATTGAGTAAGCAACAAAGCAAAAAAGTGCACTGATTGCATGAATCATTAGATGCATGCTAAACACTAAGCTGAAACTTCGACTAGCTCGCCAAAAAACTGACGGATAAACAATAGCAAACGCTGCCAGAGCGCAAGCATAGTTCAAAAACGGAAGCGAAATGCCAAATGTGCGAACAGGAATTACAGTCTGATGTAATTTCTGTTCTATTCGACTGTCGTTTTCATATGGTGCATATGAGGGAATACGGAATCGCTGATTTCGATATACAAATTTTAATTCTGTAAACCATATTTCATCTAAAATGAAAAGAACCTTTCAAAATATGCCAATGCAACTTTTAGGTAAGATTTTATCAAATTAAATTGTTTAAAACAAATATATTATTAAAAAAAATTATGAACTTCAGTATTAGTAAAATTTAAAACTTTTCCAAGCCTACATTTTTTGTAAAGCTCTATAAAAATGATTTAAAGTTTATCATATTACAACTGCTTCTTCAATCAAATTACTTTTATTACAACAATAAATTATCACTTTAACATTAATCATAAAAAATCTTTTAATGATAATTAGTGCAAGTTTAAATTATTGTTTTAGACGGAGCGGTTTAGAAATAAAATTAGCAGCATCATTATGAACAGCGTCCAAAATGTTGCATTTTAAAACACAGCTGTTGTGCTATTAGGAAAAAATTTGTTATCATACTTCAAGCCATTGCAAAAGATGTCTTTGGCTAATAAATTAATAACACCTGGCGATGGAGAACATAAAGCAATCTAATCTTACTTGAAACGAAATTTCGTCATCAATAAAGCTATAAATAGATAATTCAACGAACATTTTACCAAGTAAAATTTACATCTGCTAATACTTGTTAAATTTTTTGTGAGTTCTTTTTTCTGAATTTCAGATTAACATGCTTTACTGGTTAAAAATATTGTGTTTGCGCAACTAAACTGTAAACGTGATTAATATTTAAAACAAAAAGAAAAAACTTTAAAAATTTTCGTAATATATTTTTTTGAAAAATTATCCTTTTAAACTGAGCTCTTAAACATTTTTTCAGCGAAATAATTCCTATTTAAGTAAGATTAAAAAATTTTAAATGTCTTGCTTTGAAGTTTTATTTAAATTAAAATCTTTTCCGTGTCTACGCTGGAATCGTTTTTCACACGTATCCACTAATTTGGAACCTAGATTTTATGAATGGTAATCTTACTTATTACAGTTTAAAAATTATAAATAAAAATTTCATAATATCTAAGAATTTCAAATTATAGTTGAAACAAGGAAAAACCTGTTAATAATTAAAAATAACTTAATTACTACAATTTAGTGAATAATGTGCAAGAAAGGAATAAATTTAATAAATGAACTACGATAGCTTGAAATGCAATTTCATATGTTTACACTGTTGCAGAAGATTAACGACATTTTCGTATATCACTGAAAGCTTCATCATTGCCTAAACAGTTGATTGAAGGAATGTCAAAATGTTGTTAATTTGATAAATGAAAAGTGTATAAATTAAATCTAACCATTTCAAGAAAAGTTTTTCAAATAGTGGCAAAACAGAGGCTTGCTTGTTCAATAACTATTTGTTGTTGTATAGACACTGATGAGTAATCTTAATAAATAAAAATCACTGTGTAAAAATTAGAAAAAGCTTAAAAGAAATAATTCGGTAATGCTAGTTCAAACTGATGGTTTCATAGTTTGATAGCATTGGTTTGTGCAAGCAACAAGTTTCATCAATAATGCGTCTATCAATAATTAATTTTTATCAAACATAGCACGTTAACATCGCAGCTAACTCCATGTGGGTGCTCTTCAAGCTTTATAGTCATAGCAATTTGTCGAGTAATGTTTAATTTAAATAATTCACGTTTCATGCCATTTGAAATGTGAAAGTGAATCAACTATTCAGATTAAATTAGAATACTGCTTTGAAATTGAACATTCATTCATTCATACCATACCAACAATATAAAAAATGCTAGAACACCAACCATATAACAATATAAAAAATACCAACAATATAAAAAATGCCAGAATTTCATATTATATGCAAAGAATAATAGTGAAAATGTAAAAAATTAAGATTTAAACGAAATAATTTCGGAAATAAAATATTTTATGAATTATATATAATCTTCAATCTGTGAAGTAAATTTCTGATAAATTAACTTATTAAAATTTTAATTTAAACATGTTTCCGATGTAGACGAAAAATAGTTAATGTAATACAAAAATTATAGCTACCATTTGAGAATGTTATGCAGAAAAACAAATGAAAACTTTTTCAATACACAATTAATTTTTTTACTTAACTTGGCAAGAACTTCAAATTGCATATCTTAAAACTTTAAAATGCATATGAACATCGTATCTACATATCAGCAAAATGTGCTACAAAAATAAAATAGTAATAATGATGTGAAATGATGATATTACAAAATAAATATTAATAAATACTACTATGTACATTTCATTATAAAAATTATACTAACTGATTAGAAATTATAAGCTTAACCAAAAAATTACAACCAGCGTACTGAAATAATGTGTTCATTTGCCTAATCTTTAATTTATTTCTTACTCATCTAGATGTAATAAGGGATTATATTTTATTTATTCAAGGTTTATTCATGGCATATGAAATGCTTACATTTAATATTTGAACTGAATCTAATTAAATTCAAAAAAATAACTAGCAGTAGTTCAATTTTTATCATCACAAATAAAGTTTACTTTTCTTTATTTAATCGTACATCTTGGAAATCAATGAGCTAAGCATACTAACTGTAGTTGGCATTTATTCAATCTCCTATATATATACATAGACATATGCATAAGTTTTTCTAAAATTATCCTTTACACTATGATAACCGAATAAATGTTTTTCTGTTTTCACTTTCAAAGACATATTTTCAATTCTTGTCTTTAATATGTAAAAATCGTTTACTCTCTTCAAGCATAAAATATAACTGCGAATTGTGATATAGGACTTGTTTGCCAAATGCAAAAACATCTAACTACGTCTAATAAACAACAAACGTCAAAACGTAAACATCGAATATGACTGGCACGATAAAGCGACAGGCGCGTTAGATGAGCGGCTAAGTAACATGTCAACAGGATATTAATCAAAAAAGGGAAAATACTTACCAATTCTTAGTTGAGATTCATCTCCTTGAAATTCAGCTTCAACCAGCGCTCCACAAAGCAAAAAAGTACTAGCAATGATCAAATGAAGGGTCTGAGTAACTGGTAAACCATGAAGCCAACATGCTTTCAATTTCCGGCAGCACCAGTTACCAGCGGTGTGAATAATTGGGGGTCGTTTTTCGCCAATTCGAACACAATCGTTGGCCAAATTTCCAACTTTAAAAATGGCCGAAACAATGAAAAATGGCAATAACGTTACGGCTAAGCCATGTAAGCCGATGTAAAGTGGCAAAAAGCTAGATGAATTTTCATTCAATTTGCTTTCTGCTAAAGTCGAATATCGTTCTATTCCAACATAAAGTAAATAGCCTTGCAAGAACACGAAAAAGAAGCAATACCAAATCGAGGCGATCGAATTTAACTCAGCTCTGTACAAGCAGCCCATCTTAAATCAATAAGCTATTTTATATTATAAAAACGATGGGGAAAAAGTTAGCTTGAAACTGATAGCAGAGACGAACTGAACAGAGCCATGTCTACGAACAGCATGCGCAACCAAGACGCTGGCATCGTTTGATGGCTAAGAGAGAAAAAGCACAGCCGCGCCAAACTTTTCACTGCCAAACAAGTAACCAAGCTTTCTCTTCCTTTCTTTTGCTCATTCTCATTCACGCATCTTCATTCTCTCTTCTTCTTCTTCTTTCTCTCTTACCCTCTATTCTCACTGCTATTTCTCTCTCTCTCTCTCTCTCCTTCTCTATCCCTCTTTCTCCCTCTCCCTCTACCCCTTTGTCATTCACTTTCCCTCTCTTTCTCTCGCTCTCGCTCTCTTCCTCTCTTTCTTCTTTTTCTTGTCTTCGAATCCAACATGCTTTGACAAGCATTTGCCGCCGTTTAATGCTTACGCCATCTGGATATAATTTTGCTACTGACCTTTGAAAACATTGTCTCATTTGGCAGACAATCGATGCAAACGCTTTTTCCACTTTGTCTATGCTGATTGAATAAAATGATCAATAAAACGGTCCTACTAATAAATAAATTGAACATGCCGAGTGAAGCTTTTTCAGCTGCTTATGCAGATGAACCTCCGATCTAGAATGTATTGATTCTAGAAAGAATGACGTCCTTTTGAATATTAAATCTCTAGATCAATGAAAAGACCGCAAAGAAGGCAGTCAGTCATTTTGCTTCAGTGATAGATATCATGGCAAAAAGTCAACTGGGTAAAATAAAACTCGCCGTCGTTATTCACCTTATTACTTGTTAAAATATCTACACGAATAAATTCATTGTAAACTAAAAAAAAGGATTTATTTATTCAATGGAAACTCTATGTAAAATAAAACTTCATTTCATAGACTTTGTTATGTTTGCATCAATTGATTTACACTAAGTGAAGAGCTTCATGCAAAAAGTATTTTCCACTCTTCCACGACTGGATCATTGAAAGTTTGTATCTGCAAATTGTTCAAAAAAAAGTTTGATAAAATCCAAATTACTTTTATTCAAAAATTTCAATGCTTACCTTTTTAATTTGAAAATTAAAAAATTAGCGTATTAAAATGCAAAACAACATTTACTTTCAATTTAATCAATACCGTCTTAATAATATTTTTAAAGTATAAAGAAATGTTTTCCATTGAATTTTAAGTCTCTTTTTAATGTTTTATGCAATATTGCTAATGTAATACTAATTTATATTTGTAATAACTATCATTAATGGTAAAAGTGTTTTGCAGAAAAAAGCCTCTAACAAAGTTAAAACTAAGGTAATTATAATTGTAATTCTGTAAAGTTTTTAAAGGAATAATAACGGTAATTTAATAATAATAACGGTGTATTACAATGTGCATGCAAAAAAACTGAAATTTTATCTTTTTATATGTTAAATCTTATTTTTTGTTTCACAAGGGTTTTCACTAACAAATTCTTCATATGTAATGCATGTCATTATTGGAAATATTTAAAACTCAGTACATATAAATAAATTTAAATCGGCGTGCTAGTGGCCGTACACCCAGCGGACATCAAGTGATCCACCTTCCGTGCTGGATGAGCCGAGGAGTTTCCAAGTTGTCGCAGTCATCGCGACCACCACGGAAGCGTTCTCTCTCTGCTCAAATACGATGAACTCAGAAATAGATGACGAAAAGAAAAGAACTCAGTCAAGGTGATATCGTACTCGTAACGGAAGACAACGTCAAAAGAGAAAATTGGCCAATCGGAAGAATAACATCTATGTTTCCATGAAGTGATGGACTGATAAAAATAGTACAAGTGAAGACAACAAAAGGAATATTTATACGACCCATGGTGAGACTATACTTGTTAGAATCAGCAAATGTAGTATGATGGACGTTGTCCATCGCAGAGAGAATGTTATGAATTGTGGTAAGAAATAGATCCTGAACATCATAATGCGCTTACTGTATTATCACTGTATTGATAAATATCGAATAAGAATAAATATTTATTTCGTCGATTATTGGTGACCTAGTGCAGTCGTTACTGTCGAAACAGTTGCTGTGTCATGAAAATGAAGGTGAAGTTGTAGGTGCGTTTGAAATTACTGTTTACGTAGTAAATTGCGTAAATGAATAGAGTGTGCGTTACTTGCTTGAATCAAGAAGTTTCGCATAGCAGACAGAACTCATCGGATCCCTGTATGCAGTGCTGATACTGTGTAAAAAGTACAGGAACTGCAAGATAAGTCGAAAAGACTGATTTGATTGGTATCAGTGTGAAGGAAAGACGCTGGTCCTTGACACAGATGTTGAAATAGTGTGAATCGTAACTACTTGATTTACCAATTAGGGTAGTGAATGATTTTCGAACGCGAATGACTTTGGTTTACCGCTCTGAAACTAGATCGTCAGAAGAACCTGACGATCAGAAAAGGAAAATTCGACGGGGAATTTATAGTACTTATTATTTGTAATACTTTTTCGATTTGTCACTCTCTTGATGTATTGCTTTAATATTCACAGTTGAAGGCTCAACGAAATGTAATTAATGCAAAGGAATTTACAATAAGAAAGTGTATAAAATAAGAAAAGGAAAAATGCGAAATGAACATCAGTAAATGTTATGTATTTGAACTTTTTCGAAACGTACTTACTTTTTTTATTCCTACAGTATGCATTTTTCTTTGTTGTCACAATTGAACATAAGAATGCGTCAAATTATTTGATTTTTTAAATTTTAATTATCTAGTTAAATGTGAGTAATTTATCATTTTGTAATTTTTGTGGTATTTAATTTTATAATATTATTTTGTGCGTAAATGCAATTTGTTGTTCATTTTATTACTTTGTTTTTGTGCATTGACTTACTTTTTTCACTGTTTAAACCATTGGAGAGTTTAAATTTATAGTTAGTTAAAAGATTTGTTTGTTGCTTTTATATTTATTTTATTGAATATATGTATTTTTGACGAAATTTAAGATTTCTAATTTTTAACGAGTTTTTTTGAGAAACACCTTTTACGGTTTGCTGTTTTTTTACATACAAGTATTTTATCAGTGCAGTTTATTTTTAATCTTTGTATAGATTTGTATAGTGCATACGATTTGACTTTTGTCCTAAGAAATTTAATATTTCAGCAGGTGAATGAACATTCCGTAATAATTGTTGTTGACAGTGGAGAAGTTTACGGCATTTTTAAGTTATGAACGGAGAAAGAAGTGCCCCAGAGTGTAAGAGGGACACTTACTTTCGGCAGCTGAAACTTCTTACTAACAATTTGAAATCCAGTGAACGAAAAATAATTGACGATAATGTGTTGTTTG
Source organism: Trichinella spiralis (assembly GCF_000181795.1). Taxonomy (NCBI): domain Eukaryota; kingdom Metazoa; phylum Nematoda; class Enoplea; order Trichinellida; family Trichinellidae; genus Trichinella; species Trichinella spiralis. Next base: position 11,845,753 of record NW_003526943.1, read on the forward strand.
CACTGGCCGGTTCTTTGGTAGATGATAATGTTTTCCAAATAGTCTGTGAACTGAAAGTGAACAGTTTGATTTTGAGAGAAATATTTATGAAGTGAACCGTACGATTTTTTGTAGGATATTCAAGATTTGAAAGAATATGATATGTTTGAAAAGTACTCACAGTTTGTGAATGAATCGAATCTTGCCAGGGAAGCTCTTCTTACACGTCAAGAGCTTGATATCCGTCGTTGTTATTCAGTTGCAGAAACTTTGAGCACTGCGGAACGAAATCGTCTAGAGCTTGAGGTGTTGTTGTTTTAAAAATTATTTTTTTATTATTTTTTTTCATTTTCAATTGTAGACTTTGAATAAAGAAACTGAATTGAAACGCAGAAGATTAGTTGGTGAACTTTTGCACGAACTTGATAACTTGATCATCAGTCAGCAAGTGGGGAAGACATTTATTTCTTTACGGTGAAATAGTAAAGTGTTTTTGTTTTTTTGTTGTAGACGATTTTGGAAAAAGCCGGCATACCATTATTCAGAAGAACCGATAGTTATAAAGACATCGGAATTCAAATGGCTATAATCAGATTGATATTGCAACTTTTTTAGTTAAACAAGAAAATGCTGACAAACTTAAAATTTATCTTAATGTTAATTTTAAATAAAATATTTATTTGCATTTGCGTTTCCGAAATCACGAAAGCAGGGTTCTGAAATGCCCATATTTATTCTTTGTTATAATGCACAACATGAATTTGATAGTAATGCATGTGTGAAAATTTATTCAGTTTGTGACAATGAACGAAAATAACAGCAGCAAACCTCTGGGCACAGAAGATTTGGATGTTCACCCAGAAGAAGCAGATCATCAATCGTAACTAATAAAGTTGTTGTTTAGGAATTAATTGATGATTGCTTTAATTTCAGAAATGAACATGTGGATGAACGATTTCATGGGGAATCTGATGAAAAAACTAAAGAAGCCATGGATTTTAATTCAGCACTCGAATTAGATGATAACGTTTGGAATAATGTATGTTCATCAATTTAAATTATTATTATTTTTTTAATGCATATAATAATGTGAAACTGTTTTAAGCTGTCTAATCTGTTTAACGAGATGCAGGACCGTTTTTGTACTATGTCGGAGCGCATTATGAAAAGAAATATCCTTTCATTCATTTACTGCATAATCTGTTTTTCTTTTGTTTCAAATGATATGGCGTATTTAATTCATTTAAAAAGAAATTTAATTTTGAAATTTTTTTGGTAATGTAATTTTAGTTATTTCTTGAAAAATTAACTTCCTTAACAGCGGTGCACTTGACGATATGGGCACTCGTTTGGATGATTTAGAAAAGCTTATCAACAACTTGATCACGCAGTCCATCATTGAAGAACAGACGGAAAAGTCACAAGCATTTTAATGAAACAGATATTTTAAAGTGAATTTTGAAAATTTTAATCATTTGCATTACTATTTGCTTCTCTTAGTACATGACATTTCATTTACAGATGCCATTGTATCCATTATTACTTAAGTAGTGTTTTTTTGAATAAATTCAGTTCTTGGTTTCAATGAACGGGACTTGTATATTAATTTGACAACTTTTAAACAATCACATATCAAAGCGTACACAAGATGATAGTTGCGTTTTGTCTCTGCATTATGTTTAACTAAAATAATTTTCGTGTATATCTATCTGTTTGTGGAAAATACTGTGACAAAGTGATCCAAAAGGCAGAGATATTTTCTACTGGTGGGCATATCTGCTTTGACACGGTCAAATAAAGCTTTCACAAACGTAATTATTCTTAATGACATATTGTATTTGACTTTTACTAGGTACAAGGAGAATTTTTGCCCTTTTCACATGCTGCATGCTGCTAATTGCATTGCAAAATAGATGTTCAGGGTGGAATATTCATTTTTATTTTAAATACATCTACACGCAAGTTTAAGTGTTTTTTATTCAAATTATTAAACAACACCGGAGCACTACGTGAATACTTACACGGCATCAAATATGAAAAGCATAGCCAACTGGTAACAGATATGCCACGGTAAGTTTTCGTGTGTTAAAGCACAACAAGCTAACAAAAAATTGCAATTTCATGGTACAACATAAGCTGTATTTTCATGATACGAAACTTGATCAGACATCACGAGAAGCATCGATGCTAAAATATTACGCAGCAATTGAAAAGAATGTGCAATTTTCTTTTATATAAAGTGAATCAATCAGTTACTTGGTATTAGTTTGAATTGTCTGAAGATTCACCGAATCTTTTCCCGCTTCTATTCCAGTGGTCGATTTGTCATCTGTCACACCAAAATGCCAAATTTCCTCTTTGCCCATCTGCATTACATGGATTACCTAAAATGTAATCGAATTGCAGAGTGTTCAGATGCAAATTAAAAGAGAAAAGCAATGTAAAATATTCAAAATTGAATACCAACAGAGAAGCTGTAAAAAAGCCAAGAGCTAATCCGCATAAGACATCACTCCAGTGATGCTTGTAATTGGAAATACGAGACAAGCCAATAGCAATGGCCAGGCAAATGAAAATGAATTGAATAAACGGCTTTATCAGTCTGTTGTAAATGCCCCATTGAACACGTATTTGCAAATACATCTTTAAAATGCAAACCTGCATGTTATCAAAAAAAGTGGAATGGTAGAAATCATAAATTACCACTATATAAAGCATTCCGTATGCTACCAGAGACGAATGGCCAGAAGGGAATGACAGTCGTGCATCTTTGGATAACCAGTCGTCATAATTTGTACAACTGAAATTCTCGATATAAGTATGGCCGTCGCAAGACTTTAAATCAATATCTGGTTGGCAAATTGCCAAAAAATGTGGACGAAGGCGTCCAATGCTATATTTTCCAATGTCGGTTATAGTCTGTGTAGCGGCAGCACCCAACAGAAAAAAGCCTGTGTAAAAAAACAAGAAAACAAGCATGCAAAAATCTTCATAATATGAACTCAAACTGGCACCTTAACTTTACAAAAACAAATTCTTTTTAAAATAATTTTCAGAATGTAATCATAAATACCACAGTAATAATAAAGTCGTGAAAAAATTGGATGAAGCTTATAACCAAATAAAACTTCCACTTTTTCTGCAGGTCTTGAAAGCGTCGCCGGTTCAAATTTTATCACTCGGTACAATTCAACTAAGCATATCTAAAAATTCAATTTTTAATCAACCATTTTTTTCGTAAAAATTAACAACTGAAAAAATTTTCCTCTATTTACGGTTAAAATTGGAACGGGAAAGATGATCAAATTCAACACCGTCATACTAACTGTTGATTCTTTAAATGGATATCGAATTGATTCATCATCGCAATAAAATCCACGTCTGTACGGCCAAACGAATTTATTGAAAATTAAAATTGGTAAAGAGACTAAATAAAAAAAGAAAATATATTAATAAACAGTTAAAAAAACAGATTAAGCTAAATTTACCCAAACCAAACAATAATATGTGAATTGAAATTTGAACCGGTGAATAAGTTATCATTTTACTAGTCCTAAAAAAGTTCATCAAATGGCATAATGACAAAATATCGCATTTCAATAATAAAATACTGTAACAATTATGCTACAGATAAATTTTTACAATAATATAAATGAACGTACATTTTTACAAGCAATTATTAATCATCAATCAATAACGTGAATGGAATGAAAATTTCACATAACAAAATTTGTCATTGAAACAAAAAATTTCTTTTCTTAAAAGCATACTTTATGCATTTGATTTGTAGTTTTTCTCAAAGATTTCAAAATTTTAAATTAAAAACACTGTTTTCAAGGAAACAAAAGGAATGATCAAAATATTAATAAACAAAAATTGACAAATGTACGGCAAAATTTGTCAAAATAACATAAAATTCATCATTCAAATTAAACGCATATAATTTCAAAAAAAATCAATATAACTTGCATGTTGACTGATATTCACATACAACCATAAATTTGTAAATGTGATGTACTGAACGTCTTAATGTACGCTTCAACCATATAACTGTGAAGAATATAATAAATAAATGGCAGCTAAGAATATTACTGTTCACTAAACTGTCTTGAAAACGCACTAGCTACTCGTCAATGGTTGATTATGAATAGAAAAAATTGTCAGCTAACGATCAGTAAATTAAAGAAGCTTTGAATGCAAAGCTGAAATAACAAATACTTTTCTTCAAATAATACAAATGTTCAAGGCATCTCAGGAAGGAATAAATAATATTCTACAGAAAATCCCACTCACCTATTATGAATGATTCATGTTACTTGACAATTGAATAATTTTCAACTGAAAATTGCGGTCAGTGATCTCTTTACTTTTTTAGACTTAAGTAACAATGAAAATTGCCAATTTTACTGTAACCAATACTACACAATTAATGCTTCACTGCAACTTGCCTGGTATCCTCTTTTCAAATATTTACCAACAAACCAGTTTAACAATTATTGTTCTATTTGCAAATTATGCATCTAATGCAGTCAACATTTTAAGATGTTAAATATTTCAAAAGAAAGCCTAGTATTATCATTAAAATCTTAACATCAACTTCAAATTAATGCTTCATATTTTACTGGATATAAGATTTATTTCAAAAATAATTCAGCTGTCGCGTTTTATGCATTCTCACAATCACTTTGCCCAATTCAACCGTGAAGTTTAAATTGAAAAATCGAAAACTGAAATATGGATATCTATAAATGAAAACTGTCAATTTTAAGAATGTCACTACGTGAAAACAACTTTTACATAACATGTTGCTATGCAACAAGCAACATGCTGATTAATTTAAGTTAATATTTACAATGTCAGTGCAAACACCTTTGTGACATAGTAACCACAATAATTTAAACAAAACTGTGCATTACGTCACATGTACACTACCGTGGGAATCTTACCTTTTAAAAATGTATGTAATTTATTAAAACCCCAAAATATGAACAAACGTAAACATTTCACAGTAGAAAGGTTTGATTTTGAAGTTCTTTTTGTTTTATGTTATTTTTCAAAATAAGTTGTTTTAATTTTAATATTTAAAAAAGCTGTAATATTTTAATTGTAATATTAATTTTATACCAAAAATGTTGAATGTTACAGAAAAAATTGCTTAAAAACAAGTAAACAGATACTGTGTTATGAAACATTTTGCCAGATCCAAGTATTTAAAGAATATTTTTCCCCAAATATTCTTTACAGAAAAACTTAACTTCGATAAAAGACTTTAAAAAATGTTTACACAACAAAAATGCAAAATTATATAGCACCATCATGTGAACAAACAAATAAAAGCCTACAGTAATATTAACGTCTTACTGTAAAAATATCTTTTTAAAACATTTTCTAACTAAATTTTTTATCAGTAAATTTTCAGTGTTTTTATAATAATTATTTCTTATTTTTATAACGAAAAGCTTCAGTTCTTTTGCAACATTCCGTTATTTTATTTTCAATGGATGATAAAACAAATAAAATTTATTTCTGCAACTTTATCAATCATGCATTTTTTCATTTTTTTTCAAAACAATCTACAATATCTATACAATGTGTACTGTAATTGTTATTGATCTTAATATTTTATTTTCTACAGTATTATTGGACAATTGATTATTATGAAAAGCTGATATGAAATTGTGATAATTTTTTGTTTCACTTAGCAAAATCATAATTTTAATGGAAACCCGTAAAGTTTTGTTGCGAAGTTTAAATCCTTATATTACATGTTATGTTTGCAAAGGTTATTTGATCGACGCTACAACAGTTACAGAATGTTTGCATGCATGTGAGTTCATCATTGCTGATGAAAGATGGTTATTTATTTCTTTTTGAAAATTTAGTCTGCAAAACATGCCTTCTGAATCACTTATCAAGTAATGTAACGTGCCCGAAATGTGAAATCGTGATTCATCAAAGTCATCCAACAAATTACATAATGCCAGATCGATCATTGCAAGATATTGTATACAAACTTGTTCCCAATTTGTTTAGAAGTGGGTTTTCATTTAGTAAGAATATATTCATTAGGTTGATCATTTTCCATTTAGATGAAATGGAAAGAAGAGAAGCCTTTCACAAAAAGCACGGCCTTCCGTTCGACAATCCATTGAATATAAGTAAAATGATTTTTTATACCGTATTTCTTGGTTTATGGTTTTTTATTTATTTGGTTTATTTATCTTATTTTAATCTTTTCAGTTGTGTGAATTTTCATTTTTTAGTCTGTTTTTTGTATTATTTTCAGCAGAATCAGATGCGAATGCATCTAGCAGTAGTGCGAACGAAAATTATCACCGCCTCGATGAACATGTAAGCGTTGAAAATTGTTTGTTAATGAAAGTTATATGGATTTTATTTTAAATGATTTTTAATTTTTAATAAGTGAAGTTCTGTTTGGCATTACATTTCAGGTGACTGTTTGGTTACGCCCAGATCATACAATGGAACCCATAAAATGTCCATTCATTTGCTGTTCATGGCAGACGACAGTTGCTCATCTTAAAAAGCTATTAGCAAAAACAATTTACGGTGACCTCGCACGTTTCAAAGATGTAAATATTTGTATTTATGAAAGATTGAAGACAAAATTACTGATCATAATTTTTTCAGTTTGACATTTTGTGCAATCATGAAATTATGGGGAAAGATCATTCAATGAAATTTATCTACCGAACGCGTTGGAGAAATATGGTTTGTAAAGGAAAATTAAAATTTTAAAGAGAAATTAATATTTACCTTTAGCGACCACCATTGGAGCTGTATTACAGAAAGCACATTGAAATTTAGCATATGTTGAAACATCGATATTTCTTCAAATGTAAGTTCATTTATGCGAATTCTGAAGCAGATAAAAATGACTGTTTTTTTATTTGAGAATATATAAATTGCCTTAAGAGCGTTGACTTTAACTGTGTAATTGTTTTGTTACTTAAATTATTTAAATAAACTGAAATATTTCATATTCATGAAAGTCAAGTTGAAATTATTTTTGCAATCTTGCTAATTATTTTCTACAGTATACAATGTTATATTTTTTGCAATTTCTGACGTGTGGATGAGAATATGATGAATTGATAAAATAGATAATTTAATTAAGAATATACATTCTCCGTCGAATGTGAAATGAATTAAAATATGAATATAAAAAGCGGAAAACATTGAACTTCATTAATAAATAGGCAAATAGTTAAAGCTCATTATTAATATCATCATAGTAATGTCTGCTTTGAATTCTAAGAATAGATTTAGTTAAATGTTGCTAACGGGAATAAGCGCTTTTTTTCTAAAGAAACAGATGCTCATGTTAAATGTAACATTTAATGCAATGACAATTCTTTTGAAATAGTTTAATGTTATTAAAATATATGCATTGTTTTTTGTTTTATTTTAGATTTTCGGTTAAAGAACTCGGTTACTGAAGAAAACATTTTTTTTGAAAAATTATGTTACTCAGTGATAGAATCTTTTCATATTTGCAAATTATTTGAACGCTACAAATGCTAGTTTGTAGTTAGTTGGTAAAAAATGGTTTTTTGTCTAGTAAAACTTTATTCTAACGTTGGACATTTTTTTTCCAAATTATAATGGTTTGTGTTCGATTACTTTTTGATTATGCAATTTATGTATATATATATGTATATAGTTTGTAATATTGCTAAATGGGTAAAATGTTCAGCTTGGAAATAAGGATTAGAATATGTCACACTTTGATGAACGTTCAGGAATCATCGCTTGTCAGACTCCATGGGGTCGTTGGTGGCAAACTCTAGAAGAAGTGTTCGTTGAATTTGAACTTCAAAAGCCTGTAAAAGGGAAACAGTTATTTGGAGAAATAACAAAGAAAACAGTTCGCTTTGAAATTAATGGCGAACCTTTATTGAAGGTAATTTTTTAATTAAAATTTCCTCTATAACTGCATATTGATAAGTATTATTAATATTGAATTAGAAAATGATCATTTTTCAGTCATGAGTCATATTTTAGGGGGAATTGTTTAATATTGTGCACGAAAATGAGTCGACTTGGACAGTGGAGAAGAATTTATTATGTATAATGTTGTCCAAAGCAAAAGCAGACAGTTCAAATTGTTGGCGCAGTTTGTTCGCAGATGGTGATTTTAAAGCAGATGAGGAGACATTTGATTACATGGAGAGAAAATTAGTTTTGGAGAAGTTTCAGAAAGAAGTTTGAATGATAATTTTATTTCCCTTTTGCTTCTAGCATTATTTCATATTTTACTGTTATAGAATCCTGGAATGGATTTTACAGGTTCAGAAATAACAGGCAATTACCACAATGGTGGACCACAATTGCCCGATTGAACAATTCCAACGGAATAAGTGGTCATCATCGAATGATGTTGAAATATGATCATTTTAATATATTCTCTGTAGCATATTGTAATTTAAACTCCTTATTAAGGTAAATGAAATTCTTTATTTCGCAAAGACTCTGCTAAGTTTCAAATTACTTTTAGTTTGTTTTGTGTTGTTGTTGTTTTTGGCTTTTTCAAAAAAATAGAAAATTTCAAAAAAAAGGTTTTACGTTGTATTTTTCTCAATAATCAATGGCATTTATCATAAATTTGAAAATAATAATAGTGAACAAATTTAAAGTGAATTTTATTTCAAAATTTCTTCGATAGGGGGTGGGGAAGGAGGAGTTTTATTGGTCGTTTTATTTTATTGGTTAAATGATTTTTTACGATTCGCTCATATGAAAAAATGCTGCTCATAAATTATAAAAATTTCAAATAACATATTTTGCACTAGTGCAGCTGATGAAATTCTGAGCTGCGTATGCAAAGCAAGAGCATTTACACAGGAGCGAATCGCATGAAAAATCATTCGAAACCAATAAAAAATGCCTCCGCTAAAATCATTGGCTCAGGTAAAAATTTGTCCAAATTGGACCATCTCTAAAATTCAATTTTTGAAACACATTTACAATTTAAAAGAAAAAAGATAATTAATAATGGTTGCAAACATGCATATTATAATTTGATATATTATCTCTTTCACATGAAAGTGAAAGAAAAAACAATGTTGAAAGAGTAATATCAATTTCCATAAAACAAGTAAAACATATACTAACTACAGTTATGAATGTACAAATGAAATAATAACATCTAAATAGTAGTAGTAGTATTATCCCACAATAATAATATTATTATCATTATTATAACTGATGCTGCTATTCTGAGTTGAATTAGGTAAGAAAAATCGTGATGCTGCGGAACCAAAACCAAATTTGTAAAGAAAAAAAGTAATTCGTGCAAGTCATGCCGTTCACGCATGAGGACTTGGTGCTTTAGTCAGGGATAATTTTCTTGGTCGATCTGCATCTTCCATTGAACTGGACAAAGTGCGCTGCAAATCCATCCCAGGAATGCTGATACCATTCACTGGTAAGAGGAGAAAAATTTGAAAAATTGATGACATGCCAAAATTGATTGTTCACTTACTGACACCGCAACCTTTTCCGAAAAGAATCAACGCTCGAGTGAGTTTTTCAGGCTAAAATTGAAATGGAATTTATATTTCAGAACAGATTTAATAAGGCTTATTATATATGTATATATACAGCTTCGGAAATGACGTCTCCGACATCATCAACGACCAATAAAGTGGACTTCAGTTTGCTCATCGACTGATGCATAGTGTAGACAGTGTGCAGATGGGATGCGCGAGAACCAACCACAAGAAGCGCATCGACTCTGAAAGAGGAAATTAAAAAAAAAAAGAAATGATAATAGCTGAAGATGGAATTTGAAAAGTGACCAATCACTAACTGAAGTTTCTCGGCTAAATCTGTCGACAAATCAGTTCTGCGCATGAAACTATCCAAATATAAGCTCATGTTGTACGGATTCAATTTCTCTTTCACGTGAGTCAAATATTCCGCAACTTTTTCTGGATTGTCGTCGGCAGTCTATAAAAAAACCATCTATATACGGTCATCATCTGGATTGGATACACAATAATAGATTATGTACAGAGCCAAATTTGTGAAATATCAAATAATCAAATGCCGACTGATTGATAACGTGACAGCTCAACTTTCGACCAATCATCTACAAAATAAATAATTGTTTTTAATTGATCAATTTTCAAAAAGCAATAAATATGCTTTATTTTTGTTTACTTTATCTTTAATATATTCCACCACCCCAGCAGTAGTAGACGTGCAGTGGACAAGAACAATACCAAGGCATCGATTGGAATGCATCATCTTGAAAAAGAATAAAATACTAGAAACAGTAAAAGAACAAGAAAAATCATTACAGCAAAACGGCATATTATATTTGCTCCTGCACCTTCTCCGAATCCAATCGCAGTTTTGAAACTGAAATACAAACATTCCATTGTTACAATTTGTATATCTATGTAGAATTTTATTTTTTATTAAAAATATTTACTTGAAATAATCCAAAACGAACGATAAATCTTCTGCAATTTTATCCAACGTAGGAAAAACAAAACTAAAAATAAAAATTATAAAAAAATTACAACTAAACAAAATACACAACTGAGAATTTTACTCATTTGGCAGATTTGGCGCATTATCTTCTTGTCCAACGACACAAACGTGCAAAAAGATAGATTTATTCCTGACGTCAGTCATGCAAGGATTCATCACATACTGCGCGAGACTTTTATCTGAAATTCATACATTTATTTAACACGAAAAACTTTTCAATTTATTGAACAAATTCTTAACCTGAAAAAGAATTATTTATTTGTAGGAAAAAATGGCAATACAATTTACTTACAATTAGCTCCAATATCGTGACATGTTATGAAAATAGTTTTCCCTTGTCGTTCATCCAAATTGCCCTGAAATTTAACAAAAATTAACTGCTATAATTGAAAAAGTTCAACATTTCCATCAATATCAATCAATCTGACGACACGTATAACATTGGCATTTAAATTTAAATTATCTCAATCAATCGATTGACTGCATCATAAGTTGAAAAAAGTAAAAGAAAAAATACTGAAATTGTTGAAATGTCATTTTCAATACTACTACAAATAAGTTCCGTTGATATTATATACATTTCAAAGAGGTTAAAAAATCATACAAGCACATAATAATGTAAACTCATATTTCTATATACATAGATCTATTTGCTTAAATATACCAATTCTAAGCGCTTACCTGGACAAAAACTTTTATTGTTCCGCTTGGTGGAGTTGGAATTTCGAAAGACTAAAATAAAATAAAAATATACTGGTAAATTTGAGATATTTTCAAATTTTAAATGAAAAAAATCTCTCAAGCATATTATGTATGCAATCAGATTGAAGAGATGTTGCTGTTGGCTTCATTTTTATGCATTGAAATTTGATACAAAATTAAAACTATTGCAAGTAGGTTTTGCTAAAATTACAGAAGTAAGGTATTTTTCAAAATTTATTAGGTGAATTGATTTTAGAAAAAAAACACAATCAGACGAAAATCATTTGTTACCAATTCATTAAATGCAAACTGAACTGCTTGGTGTAAATTCAATTGCTTGCAACATCTGTCCTTAGACAACATAATTGCAACTGTTTACTGTAGGTTAATTCAAAAAAATCTAGCCCAAGAACAAGAAGATTTAAAAATAAGACATAATTTGCTTTTTGCTGTTTTATCTTTTGAAAAACTTATCCATAGCGTTTAACAGTTTTTCGTAGATTTAAAAATGAAAATTAGAAAAGGAATATTTTTTTGCCTTCTTCCATGAAACCAAAACGCACTAAGCAACATTCAAAATTAGAAGAATGTATCGAGTTGAATTGAATAAGCAACGTGAATTTCCTTTCATCACTGTGGTGAATAAATTGGACTGTTAATTATGGAAAATATTTCATTAAACATTAAAAATCTAATCGTCATACACGTTTACCTGATGGTAGAACAAATTTCACGTGCAACATTAATCAATAAACAAAAAAGGAAAGAAAACTGCATTTATCTACAGTACAATGTTTATTTTAGCTAAGCAACATGTTTAATGGAAAATCAAATTAAGCCATATAAAAATCAACTTTCACATCTATATATTACATTTACTTATTTATTTATTCGTATTATACTGACGTCAACTGTGAAAAGTTGCAATTAGCTTCCATTATTTCTAGGTTACTGTTGTTCTAAAGTACTCAACCAAATAAAACCCAAAGTTTATAGGAAAGCAATTAAAATCAAAGAGAATTGTAAAATTTCAAATTAGCATGTGCATATATTATGAGAAATAGTATTCAATTAAAAACAAAAATATGCAGTCAATGTTGAATTTGCTATTTCAAATTTGTGCTGATGAAAAATAGAATTTTAAAAATAAAAATTGTTCACATATTGAAAAGCCGAGCTTATTATGTTCATCGGTAAAAATAAAAGTGAATGCAAAGCAACAAATGATAAACCGGTAAACTTGGTTAAAAAGAATGCTGCAAGACTAGTTCTATTCAATGATCACAAAGTCATGGACAAATCACAGTATTAGAAAAATTCTCTCTCGACCTGAAATTCAAAAAATGCTTCCACTTTATAAGTGAATATTAAAAACAAAAAACAAAGGTCAATACAATTTAAAAATCTTATCGTTTATTTTTAATTACGATGAAATTTTAATTACTGATGAAGATGATGATCGATTTTCTTAGCATTGTAAAAGTTTGATCGACTGCGAAATGAAATTAGCTCAACAATATTTGTTGTCGAGCTTTTTAGTCGTTCAACTTTAACATGAAACTTTCATTTAATACTGAAAAGGTTGAAAGTAAATCGATCAATTTTTCTTTCCAATAAAACAACCCTTCTTTTAATGATTTTCTTAATTGAACAACAAATTAATCAAATCGTACAAATGAATGTAAAAAGAAAGAAATTATAATACATGTATTCGATAGATTCATATTCAATTGTTGTTAATTGTTCACCAAGCTTAAAACAGTTTTTTGCAATAAACTTGTTGTTGAAGAGCAGCAGTAATTTTACTACTCTGCTGGCATTGGTGAAAAAGCATCCAGTAAGAATATAAATATATATATAAATAAAATGCCAGTCGTGCGTTCTACGCACCTGCTTCACACGACAACTGGTTTTGATAAACGGATAGCAAATCTTGAAAGCTTAATGATTTTTTTCTTCAAATTCAATTTAAAGCAAAGCAAGCTAAAAAACCATCTACCATTGTATCAATTATTCATTTTTGCATAAAGTAAAAGCAAGAAAACAAATAAACAAATATAAGCACAAACATCTCAGAATGAGTGAACAATAATTCAAACTGTTTGTTTACACAAAAAATGGAAAACCTTAATGCAGTAAAAATTGAAATTATCATTGCACCAAATTTCTCTTTTTTATTCTTGCGTTGAAGAGAAATAAATTTCCATTGAAAAAAATTAAGAGTATTTCTTTTTTCCAATTTCTACTGAATATATGTATAGATTTATGCAGTCGGTCGGCCATCCGTTTTCCTGCGTCTTATGAAATTGGTTAGATAATTTGAACACACCAAATGAATGTATTTATTCACCACCAACTGGGTGGGCAACAATGCCTATCGAAAAATTCAAACAAACCAACCAAGCACACACAAATATTGAGGCTAACTACGAATTCATTGATTTCTAACGTTTCTGCCTTCCGCAGATGAAACACAACCTCTGGAGCATTTCAGTTTTCCATTAGCGCTCCTTATATTCTTCAGTTTCAATTATTAAATACTTTCTTTATCACTTGTAATTTTATACTCTTTTTAATAACAATTTTCTCACAACTGATATCTACACCTGAACTAAAATACCGTTTGGTTGAAATTTCTTCAAAATCAAAAAAGAAGCCGCAACTTCTCTGCATCAATTCACCTGCGGAACATTTTTGCAAAATTAAAATAAATGAACAATTATTTTAAAAAACTATATTATCTAAAAATTCGATCATTGCCATTGGCAAACAGTTTGCACTTCTGAAATGTTGAATTCAAATTGTCCAATGCCTGGCAGTTGAAAGATCGTTAAATCATTAACTCAAAAATTACTCAAAACATCTGCCTAATCAATCACATTCAAATATTAAACAACTTTCATTGACAGCTAAAGTTTAAATTCAAAATTTTATTTCAATCATACCTTGAGGTCGGCTAAAATATCTTCCGCCATTTGTCAACAGAACAGAAACCAGACAAGCAAACCACAACACTGTCAACAAGCCTGCTACTGAACAGTACAGTTCACGAAAAGTAGGTTGCATGATCAGTACAAAACAATTCCCTCAAATCTCATATTTATCAATTTCTCCATAATAAATGTTTAATAAAAAAAATACATGCATTGTTCTAGGTTGAATTGGAAAGAAAAAATTGCGTTGATCATCGGCTTTTAATTTTGAACACTTTAAATACACAAATTTATTAAATTAACATTCCACAAACAAATGCCGTGATGTCATATCAAAATGTTTATTTAATCTATTTGTTTATCAAATTAATTAATTTTTGCAGAATTTTTTTAAAAAATTTCTACAATTTTCGATTATTATTTAATTGCAAGCTTATTAATTAATAAACTTGCAAAATCAAGAAAATCATTTTTAAAACTTTTAGAGCATTTTTTAAAACTAAATTATTTAATGCTAAAAAATGTATATCAAAGTGAATATAGTTGATTTGTTTTTGTTTTGAATTAAAAAAAATGTAATCCATACTTTACGCTTATGGAAAAATTATATTCAAATTCACACGTGATTATTTAAATTTTTCAACTAAATTTGCAATATAAAATTAAAAATTTAAATTTGATTTTTTAAATTGAAACGAATGTAGGTTAGCTATAAATTAACTTCTGAAAACGGAAAATTATTCTTGATTTTCTTGATTTTTGAATTTTACAGTACTTTGTTTCTCGTATTTGTTTGTTGTAAATGTAAATGTTTTTATTGTTTTATTCATCTTCTGTTAAGTTTCTCCATATATGCAAGGTGATGCATTCCAAACGCGTTTAAATTTTGCAATTTCAAATTGCTATTCTCCAAAGCTGCCTAAAACAATAGCAGAAATTCATTGCCGTTTTTCAAGTGTTCCGGAAAATATTTTTTGCAAGTATTTCATGTATTTTTGTTTATTGTTATTGTTTTATTTTTCTTATTTTATTTCGATTTGTCCATTAGATCAGTAAAGCTTGATAAATTGTGTTATTGAAAAGTAAAAATATTTAATAAGTGAATTTCGATAAACGATTTCGTTTGTTTTGCCTTTTCATTCATGTTTTGAATCAGAATAGAAAATGAATGAAGTTTATTTAATTTTTTCATTTTGTCGTTATTTTTCTGTGCATGATTCAATATTTGAAACTTCACTGAGTGCCTTTTTAACCTTTTTATTAATGATAATGTACAGTTTTGTTTTTACTGTAATATAGCATAGATTAACGTTGTTTTTAAATTCGAAACACGCACACACACAAATGCATGTGTAATTTTTAAATTATTTGTTCCCTGGGCATTTTATTTAGCTATATTATTAGTGCCACATTGTACCAGTGTTATGCAAATTTGTTTCAACATGTATCTACATTGATTGTTGATTATGTGATGGATGCTTTTCCTATTGCAATAGTAGCGGTTCGAAGAATAGAGTGGCAGATTTTTCGTAGGAGTATTATTAGATTTGTTTATTGTTGTTTCAGTTTGATGTAGTTTGTGTTGGTTTGGTGACAATGAGGCGTGTTTTGAACGTGGCAGAGAAGAACGACGCGTCTCGAACAATTGCTCAAATTTTGAGTCGCGGTCAAATGAATCGTCGAGAGGGTTTTTCCAAATATAACAAAATATACGAATTCAATTGCACAGTGTTCGGTGAATTGTGCCGGATGGTGTTCACCAGCGTCAGTGGTCATTTGTTGAATTTGGATTTCGATTCCATTTACCGCAATTGGCAAAGCGTTCCCGTCGATGAGCTGTTCACGGCTCCGGTGCGGAAGTGTTGTTCACCGGACATGCAACCGGTGCTGCGCACATTGCAGGCCGAGGTGCGGATGGTGGATTTGTTGGTCATTTGGACGGACTGTGATCGTGAGGGTGAGAATATTGGCTTTGAAGTGATCGGCGTGTGTTTGGAGGTGAAGCCATCGCTTGTGGTCAAGCGAGCGGTGTTTTCCGAATTGACAAGCCAGGCAATCACTAGGGCGCTGGCTTCGCTGACCGAGCCGAATGCTTTGCTGTCGGACGCGGTCGACTGTCGTCAGGAGATGGACCTGCGCACCGGGGCGGCGTTTACCCGGTTCCAAACTCTGCGCCTTCGTGACACGTTCAAGAGACAGCTCGGTGACAAGTTGATCAGCTACGGCAGTTGTCAATTTCCAACGCTTGGACTTGTGGTCGATCGTTACAAGCAGAATCAGGCGTTCATATGCGAGACGTTTTGGAAATTGGTCGCCAAGCACGAGACGGTGGAATTTCACTGGCGCCGCGGTCGGCTGTTCGACCGCCACGCCTGTGCGACGCTGCTTCAGTTGTGCTTGGAATCGCCGGTGGCCGTGGTCAGAGCGGTGCGTTCTAGGAAGCGAACGAGAAAACGTCCAGTCGCTTTGGATACGGTAGGCTTGGAGAAGATGGCTTGCAAACGTCTCGGCATGACGGCCAAAGAGGCGATGGCGGTGGCCGAGAAGCTCTACACACAAGGCTATATTAGTTATCCGCGAACGGAGACCAACTTCTTCCCCAAAGAGATTGATCTGGTCTCGTTGGTCAAGCAGCACGTCAACGACAGCCAGTGGGGCACGTTTGCCAACCGTGTGCTCAGTCAGGGGGTCCAGCCTCGCCAAGGCAACAAAACTGACAACGCCCATCCGCCGATCCATCCTATTCGTCACGTCGATCTGGAACAATTTCAACACCAACAGCATCGACGGCTGTACGAGTTTGTCGTCAGGCATTTCCTCGCCTGTATATCCGCCGACGCCCAAGGCTTGCAGACCACCGTCGAAATTGAAGTTGCCGACGAACAGTTCAGTGCTAGCGGTTTGATTGTCACAGAACGAAATTATCTGGAAGTGTACCACCCGTATGAAAATTGGTCTGAGAAGCAGCTCGACGTTGCGTATGCAGTTGGTGACCGATTCGATGTTCAAGTGGAAATGGTCACCGGTGAGACCAAGCCTCCGAATTTGTTAACTGAAGCTGATTTGATCGGCTTGATGGAAAAGTTCGGCATCGGTACCGATGCCACGCACGCCGAACACATCGAAACCATACAGAAACGCCTGTACGTTGGCTTGACCGCGGACAAGCGTCTGTTGCCGGGATTTTTGGGTTTGGGCTTGGTGGACGGTTACGACGCCATAGGCTGCCAGTTGGCCAAGCCGGATTTGAGGGCCGACTTCGAAACCGAGCTGCGTCGTATTGCCGACGGTTCCCGTTCCAAGCAGGATGTGCTGGGCGAATACAAGGCGAAATATTGGCACGTGTTCATGCAAGTGACTGCCATGGCTGAACGTCTCGATCAAGCTTTGTCGGCTTACTTCGACAGCGGCACGGGTCCGTCGACCGTCGCGGTCAGTGGTCCAAGTGACAACAATTATTCAGCTCGACGACAAGAACAGCGACAGTTGGACAACGTTTGCACACGTTGTTTGTCCTGTGGCAATTCGATGAGACTGAAGCAGACTCGAAACGGTATTTATTTTGTCGGCTGTGAAAATTATCCATCTTGCAAAGAGGCGATTTGGTTGGACCAGCGTGAGAGAATTCAATTCGCCTCAGTGCTGGCCGACCGCTGTGATTGGTGCACGTTGAGGCAGACTCGCCTGATCGAGTTGAAATTGGCACCGAATCCGCTGACGACCAGTCGTATCTGCGTCACTTGTCCGGCTTCGAATAAGCTGCAAACTCGACAACTGCCCCCGAATCCACCACCGCCCGCGTTTGTACAACTGGACGGTGCTCGGGTGTCGTTGCCGGCTCCGGGTCCGGAACCGTCGGTTCAGGAGAACCAGGCCATTTGCCAGTGCGGTCTGCCGAGCAAGCTGTTCACCGTACGCAAGGAGGGTCCGAACAAGGGTCGCACATTTTACGCCTGCTCCAAGATCGGCCACGGGAAGTGCAATTTTTTTGTCTGGGCCGACGTCGGTCCACTACCGTTGTCCAGGTCGACAATGGTCCAAAGTCAATCCAACACTTTTGGACAATACTTTCCCCAATCCACCCGGCAAACTTATCACAATGCAAGCAGAGGGTTCCAAGCAGGCACTGGGATCAAAGCCGTTCGAAAATGTGGCCTATGTCGACAACCTGGACATAATGTGAAAAATTGTCCTGAAAAGTTCACTTGAAAAAAAAAGTAAATCCATTATAAAGAAAGTATTCTTTTTCTTCTTCTCTTGTTGTTATCGTTGTTGACTTTTTATTTTTTTTCATAAAATTTAATATCATTATTAAAAAAGAAAACATATATAATTTGTTCGAAGATTAATTTTATTTTTTGCTCTCTTAGTCGAAGAAAAGAAAATCAGTACGTACCTGCCATGTTTGTTCATATTTGCTTTTTTATAAAAAAAAATCAAAGAATATTTGTGATGATGAAATAATGCCTGTAAGTAAAAAGTTTATTTTTAAAAATTTTATTTTATAATTTATTTGCATTGCATTTTTCAAAATTGAAAGTGAATGCAAAGAAAACATAATTTTAATATCTGTCACTAATTTTTGCTTGAATTTTTTGTTTTTTTTTGATTTGAACATTCTATAATTGAATATGATGAAATGTTTGAAAGAACAAAGTGCTGTCTGTTACTTCAGTTGCTTTAATGATGACAGCTTTGTGAATTTGTACATTATTATTCCACGTGAGTTGTGCATGTTCGATGTGTACTTTGTTCATTGTGAACACGTTGTGCAAATCGACATCCTGGTTTCACATACAAGCAGATGGTGATGACAAAAAATTTAAAAAATCCGTTGATGTGTTCATGAAGATGCGGCTGCCAGTGAGTATCCAGAGCGGTCAGTTTCGTCAAGCTCAACACGTAATGAATTACCGATAGCCAAAAGGTGTGGAACCACACATCGTGAAGACATGTCGGTTTCAGTGACGGTCTGAAAGAAAATTGTATGAAAAAGAAATTTGAAGAAAGACAAAATAATGTATTTACATATGCTTGCCCAGTTGCCAAATGATGCAGGCGGATAGCAGATGCAAGAAAATGGTTACGTGAAGATTGAAATTGCCAAATCTGTGCCAAGTGGCAGCTGGTTCCAGTTGTTTGGAATGTCGACTGTTCAATGCCCACAAATAGCCCAGCAACTGATCTTTGCTTAACCAGCAACTTTCGTACAAATAAGCTGACAGCGATGCGGCAATTATTCGGAAACTTATGCAAATGAAATTTACAAATTTCCCTGGCATTCTGTTCAATCTTACGAAAATGTGACGTTTCGCCAAATTGCAGAGCGGAGCGAATGCAGCAAACAACTGAATGGTGCAACCTTGAGATACTGTTGCAGCGTCTACTTATAAGTAGGTGACATTGTTCATTTCTGACAGTCTGCTTGTAGTGGAAATTTTCAACATCAGCAACCTATTTAATATTTCACGAAAAGCATCCATCATCAGAACAATAAATATAGCATATTTCAAAAGTATGCTTTTTCACCTTCACTTGTAAGCTATACAAGAAGACAAATTTTTTCGTATGAAAAAAGTTGACTTATATATTATAATTTAAATAGTTACAAAAAACATTTACGACAAATGTTTTATAATTGGTGATATTATGAAGAAATTAAATTCAATCACAACAAGCACTAAAACAATTATATTTTATATTATCTGCAAAAGCTATTTCAAATCTTCAAAAAACTAAAATATTTTGTACTTTACTTAATATTTACAAACAAGTAAATAAATTCGATGATTTTTGTATGAATTTTAAACTTCTCATTATTAGCTTTTTAATTTTGTAATGTATTCAAAACTTAATCTTAGCTATTTTTTGTCGTTTATGTACGTTTTGATGATACTTCACAACAATACGAATTTTGTGCTCCTGAAAATCTAATTTATGATATATACTTTTAAATTAAATTAACGTCATAAATGAATTTTTTTAAACAAACATGTTGAAATTGAAATTATCGTATGCAAAAAAATGTACAATTTTACAGAATAAATTCTTAAAAAATTAAATGTCAATAATTTGTTGATAAATGGTTGTTTTATAGGACCAGATTATCTGCTGCAAAATTCCTTTTCTTTTGCTTTGTGGCTTTTATTAAATTGATCCTGCCTTCAACTAATGGTTTTGCAAGATCAAGGTGTATGTGATCAGGAATCAAACACAACCCGTGTTTCATGAGTAGTTCGGCTTGATTTTTCACGATTGATGGGCAGGGCGCTAGGTGTTGTAAGAATAGGAAATTTTCCCTCCCTTGTTTCCAACTATCATGAATTATTTTCTGAAATTACGATCTTTTGTTACGACGACCTTCCATATTGCTTGTTCACAGGATGCGCGATGAAAGTGGGCAATTTTAGCATGCTGAATTGCACCTCTGTTTAAGAACTATTGGAACTCATCTGAAGAGTACTGGAATGTGTTGCCAGATACGATCGTCTACGATTACTAGTCCAAGAATCGTGAACAATTGCCTTAGTTTGTCCATTATCGTTTTTCAGGGCATTTCAGTTATTGCCATGACTCATGACCATTTTGAAAATGCATCAACGACGCTTCACAATGTTTTTCCTTCAAATAATCCAGCGAAGTTGGTGTGCAATCAAAGGTACAAAGGTTATTTGGAATTTTCCAAGAGTGGACTTGAGTTTCAGGCATTGCGGGTCTTAGCGGATGTCAAACTTCAAATCACTTAACCATCTTAATCTCATTTTTGACAGAAAAAGTAAATCTTTGCCAGCTCCTTCATTCAGGCACTTCTTTGATGATCCTCATGACTTTGAAAATGTGAATGAGTAGTGATCGTTTCTGCTTTAGCGAAACAATTTTATTCCTTCCAATCAAGCATTATTCTGTGTTGAAATTTCAAGTTGTTAACAAAAAAGTTGCCAAAAATTCTCTTCCTAAATTACACTTTGTTTGACTTTACATTTCATGCCTTCGAGTTATAACTTTCATTCGAGATATGCCTAAGTGACGCAAGTTCAACTCCTTGGGAACCTCTGGCAGCCCACAAATGTCAAACTGAACGGAAAATATTTCCATTCCTGATGCAATGTATTTTGATATACATTAATTTTAAAATTCAGACAGTACCATATCTTCCCAGAATTAATAATACATAGAATCAAAGAAACTGAAGCTATTACTTATAAAAAACAAAAGGAAAATTGGAATTAAAATTGCAGCAATGGAAATGTGAATAATTACGCATCACTTATAAATAATAGATTTATTTCGTAATTTCAAAATGTCAGATTAAGTAATAATCCAGATTGTGCCTGAAATTACATTAGGAAAATCAAACAATGCGATATTTTTTGGGTGAATGTTCATTTATTTCAATGCAATTAACAGTTTCCCCGTGTATTAAAAATTATTTATAAAATTTTCAATTCACCAAAGAAGATTCCAACTTTCCATTGCACAAAATTAATTACATGCACAATAAACTGTGGAATTATATTAGGTGCATGCATCCAGGTTCTTCGGGGTGATCATCTTTCTGAATAAGTCAGCTGCTTCTTTGCTCAAAACGCAAGCAACTGTTGCTCCATATTTTGCATCTTTCGCCTAATTGATTTTAAATTTAGTAAAGGAAAACACAAAAAGTAAATTTAATCATACCGTTCTTCCAGTATTGCTTAGACATACAAAATCAGTATCTGATTTTAGAACAGACCATCTTGCGCTGTCTTGTCCTATTGGAATTTCAGTATCTTTAACAGTTATTGGCCCTAACACGTTTTCCACTTTCAGTTGGCCAGCGCATAATTTTTTCAAAACAGTTGTAGTTTTTCCAGGTGTGTAAACTTGCAATGTTTTTCTTAGATGTTTAACAATATAATTTAAATATATATCTAAAAATACAATATTTTCCTGTTTTATATTTTTTCATTAATTTTAATAGTTTAGATGTACCTGATGAATACCCTACTGGTGCCGATGCAAATATTTTGACAGTTCCTGGTTGAGTCAGGGTCCTTATGCTATCAGCAGAAATAGTTGCAGTTGGCTGATACCTATGCAATCCATTAACAAGTTTTTGAATTTCAGGTGAATCATAGAAAGGCTGGACGGGTGCTGATGCAGATCTCTGAGTAAAATATATGATGGGTTGCTCATAATCGATCATTTTTGCTGAAAATGTTCATGGCTCTTAATTTTACTTCAATGAAGAAAAATTGCATACCAATAGCTCTTAAATTAACATCGGAATATGACATGCATAAAAAGGCAGCTGCGTCTTTTGTGGTCTTCTCATTTGAAAATAGAGTTGCAGTGGTTCCTGCTAAATTTGGAAAATACTTTGCTGTGTGCACCAACCAAAATCCTTTATTTGCAGTCTCAGCCATTATTACACCTAAATAAGAAATCTGGATATCGTAATTTTGATGTGATACATTTTTCATCTACCTTTTCCAGGACTCATGGGAAGTTCAAATTTAAAATGTGGAGGATAATTGCTGTATGCTACAATATTTGCATGGTCCTTGTTTCCAGAAGCAAAATACTTATCCATCGTAGAATGAATTGGTTGCTGTTGTGCATCTATATCTGCAAGGGCTGCCCAGTCTGCATCACCTGGTTTAAGATAATGTGAAGATTTTCCTCCTGGCAATTTATAGACGAAGAACCTAAAAAGGAATATGAAATAGTTTGATGTATGATGTGCTTAAATTTCCATTACCAATCTACAAGATTAGCATCTTGATAACATTGGAAGTCAACTGACGTTACGCCTAACTGCAGGGTATATAGAGCTATAACAAAAAGTATGAACATATTTGCAGCGTTTGACAATATCTGCCCTGAGTGCTATATATATAGAGATACATTTAGGCAGTAAATAAACAATAAAACAAAAGCATTTTCAATTTTTTCTTCTATGATTTTTGTTTTGAGTAATTGTTATCATTTGTTTTTGTTCATTATTCTGCTGAGTTTTTAATGTAATTTTTCTTATTGATTGAATTGTTGCATGTGTCTTAATGCAAATAACTTATTTATGGTAATACATAAAAGAAATTATTATACAATTATTATAAAAGCTCTTTTAACAGCTAATTAAATTTAAAGATTGAAGCCTATATAAGATGCTACTAATAAAATTTCTTTGTTTTTTGTCTAGTGCATTATTGGTTGCGTTTTTTGTCCAAATGAAACAAAACTTAAGTTTGTAATTCTTCAAAAGAGATTTCTACAGTTTTGAAATATGTGAGACAATATTGTTTTATTCTTTCATTTCATTTCACACTGTGTACATAATACATTTTTATAGCATTAACTAATGTTAAGATGCGGTTTGTATATCCATTTTTTGTAATATACTTTCCAGTAGTTGTTCACATTTATGAGTGTTGCAAAACTGAAAATGTCTTTTGCAGTTTGCAGTAATTAATTTTATTAATAATTGGTTTGGTCAGAATATTAGCACGCTTTATTGAACTTTAGCTTAAAAATTCTATACAATTGTTGTAAATGGTCAGCTGTTTGCGGCTTTTGAAGTATTTATTCATACTTAGTCTAAATTATTTCTTTCTGCTTTGAATTCAACGTGCGTTTATTGAACACGTTTATTGTTTGTATAATTGCTACATCAATTTTATGGCACAAAATTTTTTATTGACATCACAATTAATTATATAATTTATTTCTAGATTTATCTACCTCTTCATGGAAATAGAAATTATTCTTTTATACAAGAATATGCTGATCAAACCAGGCTGTATAAGAAGCAACATTGTCTTCATAAATAAATGCATTAATGCAATTGATTATAAAATAATGTAATTAATTAATGAAGAAGTTCAACAATGTGATTATGAATAAATCAGATCTTATAGGTTAAATTGATATGAAACTCACAAAAATAATGATGAAAATTTAAAATTTTTGTATCAATCAACATTTTAGGTGTTCTTGAGAAGCAGAATTTCAAAACACAAAATTTGAACAACGTATCTCAATGAAATGCTAACTTGTTGCAAAATCATCATTGCCACCTTTCAGAATTCTTATTTAGAGCATTCCAAAAAAAGGTAAGCATTTCAAAAATTAAAATAAGTCTGAATTATTGTCTGAATATTCCAAACTGAAAATAATAAAATTCAAATACGTAGAAATCGAAATATATTTTCAAGTCTATATGTGAATGCCAACGAAACATTTTGTGATATTTAAGATTACTGAATTTTTTCCCCTAAATAAACGGCTTTTTATTATTTTATTTTTAATAAGCTAATTTCTAATGATTCAAAATTGCAACTGAAGCTTCTGATTTTTGACTGGCTGATTCAGTTTTCCTGCTTCTCTAGTTTTATCAGTATGCCGTGAGTGTATTGATGAGCGATGCTTTGCCAATATTCTTATATTTTAATTTTATTATTCTGCTTGTATATCTACATCATTGAATATCATACGTCAAAGCTGCCAACTTTTTGATAGTAAAATAACATTACTGAACTATTTCGTTTTTCTTTCAAAACCTGATCAGTAGCTTTTTTTATGAATTTATCTTTACGTTTCAATGTCTTCCTTTTATGATTTATTTAATGTTCTATTCATTGCTTCAATATGACAACGTAACTGCTGTAATTCATCATTATTAGGTTATGTAAATATAACTATGGAATTCATCTCTTCATGCTTTTATTTTTGCACATTTTCTCTGGATATCGTTATTTTATGCAAACATCGTTTTTTAAGCAAATGAGAAAGAGCAGATTAACAAATTTAGAGCACAATGACATCTGTGGATTGTTGATCACTAACTTGATAGCGTGACGATAATGCAGTAACAGCTTTTCTAACCAGTCAAGATGATGTAATCATAAATAAATTTATTTAAAAACCAGAGATCTTAGTAGTATTTTTTAATGGCAAATTTTTATATAATTATTTATTGAGAAAATATTAGAAATATACACAATATGCTGCACTGATTTCACGCCAAAATTAACATAGTTGATTATTTGCTATTTTTTTATTTCTTTTTTTTATTTCCTAGAATTTAATTGATTGTAAGAAAGTAAATTTTATGACATTTTTTCTTAAAAGTTTTCTTATTATTTAGTAATTTTTATTCACCTTTTTTACAGGATTTTTGTAATCTTTCTTTTTGTTAACTTCATTGTTATTGCAGTGAGAAACGATTGACAATTCAAATAGTAATTCCGTATTTTAACAATACAAATTCAAATTTATGATAAAAAAATGTAATATTTGACAATAATTATTTTAATTATAAATGTTCATTTCATTGAAGATGTAGAATACATATCCGCAAAATAAACTGCTCAATTATATTATTGGCATGCATCCAAGTTTTCTTTCTTTATCATGTTTCTGAACAAAGCCGCCGCTTCTTTGCTCAAAACACAAGCGACTGTTGCTCCATATTTTGCATCATTCGTCTAATTGATTTTCAATTTAGTAAATAAAAGAATATAAAGTGAATTCAATCATACCGTTCTTCCAGTATTGCTTAAGCATATGAAATCAGAATCTGATTTCGGAACAGACCATCTTGCACTGTCTTGTCCTATTGGAATTACAGTATCTTTAACAGTTATTGGCCCTAATACGTTTTCCACTTTCAATGTGCCAGTGCATGTTTTTCTCAAAACAGTTGTAGTTGTTCCAGGTGTGTAAACTTGCATGGATTTTTCTAGACGTTTAACAATATAATTTGAATATATATCTGAAAATACAAAATTTTTTCTGTTTAATATATTTTTTATTAATTTTGTGAATTCAGATGTACCTGATGAATATCCTACTGGTGCTGATGCAAATATTTTCACAGTTCCTGGTGGAGTCAAAGTCGCTACGCCATCACCAGAAACAGATGCAGTTGGCTGATACTTATGCAATCCATTTACAAGTTTTTGAATTTCAGTTGAATCGTAGAATGGCTGGGCGGCTGCTGCTGCCGATCTCTGAGTAAAATATACGATGGGTTGTTCATAATCAATTATTTTTGCTAAAATCATTTGGGTTTTTGAATTACATTTCAAGAAAATAATGGTGTATACCAATAGCCCTCAAATTGACATCAGAATATGTCATGCATAAAAAAGCAGCTGCGTCATTAGTGGTCTTCTCATTTGAAAATAGATCTCCTATAGCACCTGCTAAATTTGGAAAATACTTTGCTGTGTGTACCAACCAAAATCCCTTATTTGCATCTTCAGCCATTATTACTCCTAAATAAGAAACTTTGATGCTGCAATTTCAATGTGATGCATTTTTATATACCTTTTCCAGGACTCATGGGAAGTTCAAATTTAAAATGCGGAGGATAATTACTGTATAGTATTATATTTGCATTATCCTTATTTCCTGAATTAAAATACGTATTCATCGTAGAATGAATTGGTTGCTGTGCGGCATCTATATCTGCAAGAGCTGCCCAGTCTGCATCACCTGGTTTAAGATAATGTGAAGATTTTCCTCCTGGCAGTTTATAAACAAAGAACCTAAAAAGTAATATTAAATAGTTTGATGTATGATACATTTGAATTTGCATTACCAATCTACATTATTAGCATTTTCAATGCATTGGTATTCAACGGATGTTACACGTAACTGCAAGGTATACAGAGCTATAACAAAAAATATGAACATTTTTTTCAATTTTGAACAACTTCTATTCAGGGTGCCCTATATATATAGATACGAATAGGCACTGAATAAACAAGAAAGCAAAAGGATTATGAGTTTTTAACAGAATTTTAGTTTTATTGAATTGCATTATAAAAAATTTTTCTGCTGTTGTAAATATTTGACCAGCGACGCCATATTGCATATCATGCCTTTTCAAAATGTTTTATAAACATTTCTTGAAATTTTATTTGTTATTTTGATGTAGGTTAATTGGTTTTCATGTTATTTAATATTATTTAATGTAATTTAATGATAATTCATTTCCATATATGCTCATTTATTTCATTAATCTGCCACATTTATTTAATTTCAAAGCCACTCTAGAAATTAACCAGTAGTTTCTTTAGTATTTTTTGTCTTATAATGCATTCAACGAAATAATATTTAAATTAACAATGTTTAAAACTAATTTACAAACGGAAACAACTGTTTTTGTTTCACTTTTTGAATAAGAAAAGGTGAAAAATATCCCGATGATTTTATGAACAGATATGTAAATGAATAATTCATTCAATGCCCATAATACTTTTTTTCACTTAATAAATAGACTAGGTTATATTTTTTATTATGAAAATAAAAAAGCTATCTACAATTCTTAGTGACCGCAGCTGTATGCTTATTGTTGTGATATTTAGTTGTCAATGAATTACTGAACGATTAATTTAGAGTTTTTGTTTCAAAAGTGTTTACAAAATTCTAATAAAATAACCTTAATGCATTTTTATGTAATACATAATAATTCAGGAAAGCAAATAATTGCTGTTTTAGAAATGTGCTGTCATATTCACTAATTATGCTAAGTTCCATGCAGTGACATGTGGTGCTTGTTACTGGCCGCTTTTAAAGTATTTATTCATACCCAGTCTAAATCATGTCTCTATGCTTTTAATTCAACGTGCGTTTATTGAATACGTTTATTGCTTGCATAATTGCCACATTAATTTTTTGGCACAATATTTTATATAGACATCACAATTAATTATATTATTTATTTCCAGATTTATTTACTTCTTCAAAACAATGGAAAGCAAGCTTTTGTACAAGATTATACTGATTAAAACGGGCTGTATAAGAAGCAACATTGTCTTTATAAATAAATGTATTAATGCAATAATATAAACAAAGATGAATTTTGAATGTGATTTCAGTCTCGAGCTGTAAGCATCATCAAAAAAAAAGCTACATCAATTTTACTTTCAGTGGAAAGCCGCAATGATGGTAACAACTTCACAGTAGTTAAAAAAGTATGTAAAGAGTAAAGCTGTTTTTCACCGTTCAGTATGTTTGCAGTATGCAGACGTATTAGACTGAGATTTCGAAAAATTGTTTTTCTAATCAACAATTCCGTATTACAAATATATTAAAGTCAATAGTATAATAATAATACCAAGAAAATGCTTGATAATTGTTACAATTGAAATTAAAATTAAAATGGTCATTGCTGTTGGGACTGGTGCTGTGGAAGTACTGTGTGCAGCATAGCATGTCATAGCATTTTCTAACTTTCCTATCTTCATTTCAACTGCGAAAGGCGCAACGCTGGTAGCTTTTGTGGTCGCTTTTTTTGCGGTGCGCTGACGATGTTATTCCGTTGCCCCTGGTGATCTTTCCATAGGCCCAGGCAAATTTCTCAGTGGATTTTGTGCTCTTTGGTTCAGCGCATTTTCTGCAAAATCTTTACCGCATCCCAACAAATATAACATTGTATGTTTTTACAAAAAAATATAAAATAAAATAAAATAAAATTTAAAATGTATATATAATTATATAACTTCTCATATAAACAATTACAAATAATTTAGCAATAAATAATGATTAAGTATATTGAAAATTGAAGTATATTGCACGTCGGGTTGTGATTTGTAGAATTGCAAGTCATGTGCTGTGACATCATTGTAGTAATGAGTTCAATTTCCGCTGGCCCTTAGATCATACACTAATACATAGCACTGCATAGCAATTCCCGTCAGCGGTCTTAAAAAGATGTTGTTAGTGCAGCGCAGGCTGACCTTTGAGAAGATTACTACGTGAAATATAATAATTTATCCAAACTGTTTGCAGATTCTTATCTTAACGTGTGATTGTCATGAATGGAATTGCTCAGAAGATCATTTTGTGAAGGTAAGCTGCTTCTTCAACAATTTTAAATAATAATAAAAGAAAAATTACATACAGTTTTACCATTTTTTAATTCTGATGTTGACGCCGAAGTCGTTTGCATAAATAAGATCTAACTAGGAGCTGATATTTTTTAAAATATTTTTTATGATTATAAGCATATCAGTTGCAATCATTTAATACAATTTAAATGAAAAATATTTCTTATAAAAAATTATATTCACTCATCA
Source organism: Trichinella spiralis (assembly GCF_000181795.1). Classification (NCBI taxonomy): domain Eukaryota; kingdom Metazoa; phylum Nematoda; class Enoplea; order Trichinellida; family Trichinellidae; genus Trichinella; species Trichinella spiralis. Next base: position 11,874,953 of record NW_003526943.1, read on the forward strand.
ATGACAGGTGAAATTATTCTTTCATTATAAGTGAAAAATTAAAAAAGCTAAAAAGCAGTAGAAAGATGACAGCGAGCAATCTGAAAGCTCAATAATATACTTTTTAATAAAAATAAAAGAATATGTTATGATATTACGTAACATTTGTATCATATATTTAAGAAGTTCAGAATTTCCTTAAAAGAATATTTAAATTTATTTGAAATTTACTTGTGGAAATTACAGAAATAAGTATAAAATAACAAATGAACTTCTTAGTTTAAAAGAATAACTTCATACATTTTCATCTGTCAATTAATAGATATATTTCAGTTTTCAAAAAAGATGTAAACAAAGGAAAAAAGCATTTGAATATTATTTGTATACAGAAGATTTTAGAAGTTAAATTTTGTATGCATTAAAAGTTATTATACTTAAATATTTGCCAATATGAAATATAATTTATATATATTTTTTTAATTTAAATTAATTTTATTTTAAGTACACTTTATGAATGGTACTTATTTGTAAATTATTTTAAAATCGCTTTATTATCAAGGGAAATTGATAATCATTCATCAAAAAGGTAATATTTGATGACTAGCCATCCAACGCAAAACAGATAGAGTTGTACATAGTACAATTGGATATAAAAGGTCTTCTGTCATAAAAAGCGTTTTAATGATGGAAAGAATATTGCTTATATTTAATTAAAGTTGTTGAAATGAACGAAAAGATATAATTATTATTAAAATTTAAATTAAATTTGAAAGTTACATGAAGATTAATTAATTTATCAAGTTAAACTGAACCTATTGCTTCAGATGAAGCGATCCATATTTATAGCAACATCCGCTCAAAATATTAAAGTTTAGAAATTTCTGCTTCCGCAGAAACAGGAAAATAAGTGGAGCTCAATCAGTTTTGATTGAAGGAAAAAGTAACTATTTAAAACAAAATAAAATCACCAGAGCTAATCTAAATTACTGAATTGTACAGTGTTGCATGCAAATATTGACAACATCAAAATGGATAATTCGACAATTTCGTTTTTATTTTTTCTCAGCTTAGGTTTGACTGCAGTCTTGGCAAATATTGTTTTTCTTCTAATTATTTGGTCAATGAAAAGATGTCAAATAACAGACATTACATTTTTAAAAAGTAAGTGAATAAAAAAACAATTTTAGCTTCGCAAGCATGAAGTAAGCAAATTTAACAGAAAGAAAACAGAATATTTAAATGAATTTTTTAAAATGTATGTTCTGATAATTTTCTGTTAAATTGTACAATAGATATTTTGCTGTTGTGGAAAAATTTTGTTCATATTTAAATATTTGATGCAATTTCAGTCATTGCAATTGGAAATGAACTGTGTGCTTTGTCATCTGTGATTTATCATGTTCGTAAATTAATTATTCAAAAAGTGTTGAAAGAAAAGACCACATTTTCCATCAAATATTGCGCTTTGCAGTCGCCAAATCAGCTGCTCTTCCTTTTTGGCAACGATTTGACGTTTTACGCCACACTGGCTTTGGCCATGGGGAGGAAAAATTTCATAACTGCGATATTGAACAAATGTAAATTTTCCACAGATTGCAATTTTTCAAACGTCATTGCGCATTTGATCTATTGCGCAACTCTGGCCAAAATTGGCATCTATTTCATGCACATCTTCAGGCGCCAAGATACCCACGTGGCGGCCGACTGTGATTTGCACACCATTTTGACGCCCATATATTTCAACTTCATTGTCGGCAAATATTTCATCATGAGCTGCTTCATGGCTATCATGCAATCTGGCTTCATCAAAAGCAATCGACTTTCCCATGCATGCACAATTACTGAAAAGAAACAATCCAACACTTCATCGAGCAACTACAATTCCAACATCTGGATTGATATTTTCTTCCTTATAAATGTGATTTTGCTAATTTTCCCTTGGATATTGACCGTTTTCAAGAGCTTCCCATCTATAGCTTACGACGTGTCGATCATGCTGATTAATTTCACCTGGAGTTTCACAGCCATCGTTTATCCGACAGTGATCAACACTGAACTCAAAAGCAGCATAATGAAGCGCTTTCGAAAATTCCTTCACCGTCTATACGGTATTCATTCTGAAAATGAAAATATCCACCTGAGCATCACTCAACTATCATCATCCATTTAGCGTGACGAATGTTCTTTTTTGAAAACGACATTAATTTTTGTTTTCTATCTTTTCTATGAAATACATTAAAATTTATATTTATCATATATACAATTTTTGAACATTTCCTGAAAGTGTAACATTCCTATAAATTCATAAATAAATAAAAATCATAAATTCTATTCATCTTTTGAAATTAATAGCTCAAAGTCAATATTAATTACAAATTCGTATTTATTTAAACTATTTTATTATGTAAGAAAATTGCTGGAGCAACTCCAATAACTGTACAATTTCAATTCGTATATATATTATACGTATAAATATGTGCGCATTTTGTGTTCATATTTGCCAATACCCCTCATATGTCATATAGAGAAAAATGAAAAAATAAATAAACTAGTTTAGTGAATTTTTAAAATTTAAAAATGAAACATTATTTCAAACATTAAGCATTTTTGACCTACATCATATTAGCTATTCTTTTTTTCTAGCGTGAACTACTTTTTCATTTTTTGCAATTCTTGTGAATAACAAAAATAAGCGTCATCCTGTTATTCTGCATCGAATAAAAATGTTGTGAAATAAATTTCATTTCATTCATCAATAATTTATCAGCTAATTTTAACTTTTCATTACAAAAGATGGAAGTCTTTTTGTGAACTTTAAGCTGTTGATTGAATCAGAATTCATAATCATATTTGACAATTATGCTTTCAAAAATGCAGGTCACGGTCACCAGAGTTTGCAGGCAGTTTTAATAAAGATAACGCCCAAAAATGCAGATAATTTGAAATGGAAAAATTTGAACAACATTTGTAATGATGTTTAATTTTTCAGATAATATCATTACCTTGTCAAATGATAAATATTGCGCAAATAGCATCAATTAGTAATATACGTCATTCATACATGCCTACATACATACATACATACCTACAAACATACATACATATATATTCGCATTTCATTAAAATAATTTTAATTTTTTTTTCAATTTTACATTATTTAAAGTAAAATTTCATTTAAAAGTAATACAATTTTTGAATAAAATTTTCACTTCTGAAAATAAAAATAATTTATTTTATTAATAACTGTTATTGTGCAAATAAAATCTATAATTTAAATAGCTTTCCCATTTTCAAATTTATTAGCATATTATTTATAAACAGTACTTAAGAAAAGTTGTAAGTTGCTTTATAACTTGGTTTTACAATGAAAAAAGTTTTATTCTTGATTTCAGTTATTGTATTCGTGCTGATTTCAAAAAATTACAACTTTTAGCATTTAGTAAATTGGTTTCTTTCACCTTTGAATCATAGTATTATTCAAAATTTCATATATTCGTATTAAAAATTACTTATTTATTTACAACACGCTTTTAAAATTTATATTTATAATAAAAATTTGTTTAGCAAATTGCCAATTCTTTCAATGACATATATTGCTTATGATAAATTCATGTAAGCAATAATTTGAACAAAAGATGTTTATAATAAATACTTCAATAATTTGACTTTTTCTCAAAATGACAAAGATGTTTACTGCAATTTTCTTTATTAATGTAATTCTGCGAAATAGACCGTCCAAAGAGCATCCAAAGTGCCGGAGGTTAGCAGCAAAATTAGAAATATTGCTACTGCTTGTATGTTCGTCGCTGATATTTAGTATTAAGTGTGGGAGAGTCTTGCTTTCAAAAGGTTGAAAATTGGGCTTGCCAGCATGGCAACGACGTGCATTATAAGCCAGATTTTTCATTTTCATAAAATCTGGGCCGTCCATTGCACCAACTGTCCACTTGCCATTGGTCAGTTTGAAGTGCAGCCGTCATCAACGTCAGAAACTGGATTGAAGCAGGCATTCAGTTAGCCTTAATTAAAGACGGGACAACCTCCAACAAATGCATCCTGTTGTTATACATAGGACAAAATAACACTCATCTCAGGCGTCTATTTACAACGGTCTATAATGAAATATCTTCCCCTTTTCACAATTGTTTTAACAATCTGTGCTATTCAAGCGATTAGAAATGAAAGTAATATCTGCTTTCAAATATCTAAACTATACATGTATATATATATATATGTATGTAGAGTAATTAGTTATAAATTTAAACATTTTCTTCTTTAGAAGCTGCCAGGCGATTGCGAAATTTTGCTTCAAACATTGTCGTACCTAATACTGCCAATGATCCGTGTGAGAATTTGATTCAAGTTGGAACAGTGCTCATTGAACGTGAAAGACGTAGAATAATCAAAAAACTTTTAAAATCATTGGTTAAAGTAAGTTTAAATCAAACAAATCAAAATAAATTATCCAATAACTTTAGAGTGCTGAACGAAATAAGCGTCGAGGGAACAGAGGAATGCGTACCTGTAATCGCATGCTCAGAATAGTACAAGGCTAATAATTATATACTTTCTTTCATTGTATGATTTATTGATAACATTAAGAAATCTCATCTTCTAACAATTTACTTTGTTTTCTTTTCAAATTCATCATTTTCATGAATTGTAATTTTGACATTTTTACAATTAAAAAGTCATTCATGGTAGAGTGCAAAATTTGAATATAGTTCCAACAGCACGTAATAAATGAATATAGTTTTGTTTCTTTAATTTGTGATACATGTGCATATTATGAAGAAGTTTCTGTCTATTTTTTTGGTAGAAAAATACAATTCAACATACTATTAGTGTTTTTTATTGATTCGCATTAAATACAAATTGAATTGTTTGAAAAAAAGTTTCAACTTTCTTGACAAAAACTTTTCAGAATTAACAATATTTGTTATAATTTTAAATAAATTACATTAATGCATAATGGAAGCTTACATGTTGTTAATAGACATTATTTTAGATTTTATTAAAAATAATTTACTTAAATAACTTTAAAATATGAAGTTGTGAAATACTGGGATGGTATAAATTTCTTCTAAATGACTCCAATGGTTACTTCTAACTTGAACTTGTATAAGGCAATGTTATGATTTCTTCAGTAAAACAACTTTAATTTATTATAATAATATTTAAATTCGACCTATTCTATTAAAAATTTGATGAATAGACAACATTTCAAAATTAACTGAAATTTTAACACGTCATTTATGTAAATGACAGGTACATGACAATGACACTTGTCTTTATTTTTGTTAAATACATTCTGACCAATTAATGATCAAGAACAAGCAAAGCACTTTGTGAAACTTAAAATTACATTTCTCTTGCTTCTCTCAAAAATTTACAAAGATCTGCTAAAACGAGATCTAATTATAATGAATACGCAAATTTATTCTGAAAAATCACAATTTTCAAACAAATCTGGTGAACATGTTTTAATAAATGAAATGCGCCCATGAATAAAATGATGCATTATGTAAACCGTATAAATTAAAAACATATATATAAATCAATTACAATATTAAGTTTCATTCATTCTTTTCTTTTGTCATTTTATTCTTTGAATTATCCAACAGTTTCACACCAAATAAATACCACACCATAACGAAATCAAAAACATTCACAAGTGCTAAACATTCTCATTCCTAACCTTTTATTGTAGGTAGAAATATGCACAAAAAGAAACGTTTAAATACAACTTCATACGTAACTCATTTCCACATTTAATTGTCATGCTTTATTCTGTTACACCATTTTCCCAGAAAAGTGTTTAACAAAATCACCTGACAACAATGGCTAGTAAAATTCGTGAATATCACTTTTCACAAATAATTCTCGACTTTGAAATAATATTACACAATTGACTAACATATAAAATATTAACACACTCATCACTCTTCAAAATGTGCTTGGTGTGATAATAAATGTACAATACAAATGTTTAAATATTAACTGCATTACTTATATTGCATTCTTTTAAATTTTGCAAAAAATAGGGAAAATAACATGCTTGATAAGAATTTCTTGATTATAATAAAGGCAGGCATTGAAATAAAAGCAAGCATGCTTTTTCAAATTGTTTCACAAGTCACAACTAATTACTACATGGTTCAACTTTTAAAATTAAGAGGTTCATCATACTGTAACTCACTGTATCACTAATCAGTATACTGTATTACGAATAAAATTATTTACGTTTTGTATGCGGATATTGATATGATATTGAAATACGGATTTTTTTAATTTATAAATTATTTACTGTGGAAAATTTTTAATTCTTAATTAAATTATTGAACGTGATTTCTTTTATTTTGTAACAGTTGGCGTCATTGTTGATTGTCATATTTTTGTATCAGAATTTTAAGTGTACTGTGAAATGCATTGAAAACACTACTTTTCACTTTAATAAATATATGATTGTTATAACTATTATATGTTTAGAATTCAGTCTTACAATTCGCAATGAAAGCCATGTTCATGTTCTTGGTACTTCTGATTTTTAATAATATTCTGGCCTCAGCTGGTGGGTGTTCTTACAATGAATCTTGGTTTGAAAATATGCCAGTTGATCATTTTTCCTTCGAAAACTCTGACACATTTCGCCTTCGCTATCTCATAAATACCGAAAATTGGAATTCTGATGGAGGTCCAATATTTTTCTACTGCGGAAATGAAGGTTCCGTAGAAGGCTTTGCCGAGAATACGGTAAACGTGCTCTGTAACTGTTTATTATGATTAATTACTCTGAAAATTAGAAATTAAAGCACACAACAGTATTAATGAGCTGAACAATTGGCGTGCTTGTGTGAAGTTTTCGACAGTATTTTATTTAAATCCAGCTTTATTGCTAATTTGAAAATTATTTTTGAAATCTCATTTAATTGTATTTTCTTAACCTCAGTAATAGCATTAAGATTGAAATGAACGACATTTTCTTAAGATTTTAGTATTAGGCGACTCCGACTAAACAGTTTTAAAGTGCGCTTGAACTGAAGATTCAGAATATTTAAATTATTTGAGAACATTTATTTAATTCCATTTAATGTTTTTACGTAATGCCTTCGGCGTCCATTTTATCTTTTTTATTTAGCCAACCAATAAAACTTATAATATGCATTTTTAGTTTTCATATTATGATGTAATATATTACTTAAAATTTTATATTTGTAAGAATTCTATAATGTATAATTATATTCTGTAATAATTTATTTGAGGAATTTGATAAGTTTTATGATTATACTTTCAGTATATACGTCTGAAAAGATAGATGCATCATTTATGATATGTTGAATATTTATCAGTTTGATTTATTTAGGGTTTTATGTGGGAAAATGCAAAGGATTTTGGAGCTATGGTTGTTTTTGCGGAACATCGATATTATGGCAAATCGTTGCCTTTTGGTAATGAATCGTCATCTAATTTGGGCAAACTGAACTCGGAGCAAGCTATGGCAGATTATGCAGTTTTGATTAATTGGTTGAAAACGAACATTACTGGCGCTAAAAGCAGTGCCGTAATAGCATTCGGAGGCTCTTATGGCGGGATGTTGGCTGCTTGGATGCGCACAAAATATCCGCATCTCGTGGATGGGTAAATGTTTGTTTTTCGATGATCAGATGGAGAATTATTGAAATTATGTATTTCCAGTGCAATAGCAGCTTCTGCTCCAGTTGCTCAGTTTTCTGGAATGACCGTTTGTTCATCGTTCAGCGATATCACAACGGAAGTATATCGAAATGCCAGTCCATCTTGTGCATTATCCATCAAACGTTCATGGCCTATTATTCGTAAATGGGGGAAAACAGGTAGAATTTTCATTTTTTTAAAGCTATTTATTTTTTTTCTTCTCTTTGGTTGTGGGAATTTGTTTATTTTCAATTCTTTGCTTGCTCAGCGGAAGGACGACTAGATCTTGCTAAAATGTTTCGACTGTGCAATGAAACTCAGTTTACTAGCAAGAAAAATGTGACTCAGTTGGTGAATTGGCTGACGGATATTTATGGTACATTGGCCATGGTGAATTATCCATACGCGACTGAATTTTTGAAACCTGTGCCAGCCTGGCCAGTGAAGGCAAGCGACGAAGATTCTGTTTGCACTGTTGTTGTTGGCTTGTTTTTCTTTCTGATCATTCATCCACGTGCATGTATTTGCAAAAGGATATGTGTTTCTTTTAATTTTTTTTTAATTTTCAACAAAAATATTGTAAATGCCGAATGCGAGAAAATCACTTCGATTGGAAAATATTTTGGTTATGCTTTCAAGCAACCAGAAAAGCCTAACTAACTGATATGTTGCTACAGTATGAAGAAAATGTCTAACGCTTGAACACATTTAAATAATTGCTGCGTGCAGATTGCCAATTTGTTTGTTTGCATGTTTTGGTTTTGCGCAGTGTAATATTCATTTGTTTACAGGTAGCGTGTCAATTTTTGAATGATACTGAAGTTGGCGAAACTGAATTGCTGCACCGAATTTACTCGACAATTTCAATTTACACCAATTTTACTGGAAAAAAGCCTTGCAATTTATTGGAAAATGATTACGGTGATTCAGTGGACGGAAAATTGTGGGATTATCAGGTTGGTGTAAATTGTGATATGCATTTTTGATTATAAATTTTGTTCAGGCTTGCACGGAAATGGTAATGCCAATGTGCAATACAAAAGATAGCATGTTTGAGCAGTCGGATTGGAATTTAACCGAATTTTCTGACGAATGTTTCGAGAAATTTAAAGTGAGACCAAGACCCGATTGGGCTATTATTAATTATGGAGGAAGAAAATTGGAAAGTGCAACCAATGTTGTATTTAGGTGAGATTTTCCTTTTTTTAAATCAGGATATACTTGTATGTAGAGTGTTATTTTAATAATTTTTCAACATACTGAAATAGATGTGTAAATTTTTTTTTTAATTTTGAAATTGTAAGTTGAGAATTTTTCAGCAATGGCTGGTTGGATCCATGGCGTGGAGGTGGTATAGTGAATTCACATTTTCGTGGTGTGGCTGCTTTGATAGTCGAAGATGGAGCGCATCATTACGATTTGCGCGGTAGTAATTCTGCAGATACCGCTTCTGTGCAGACAGTGCGTTTACTTGAACTTGGTTTCATGAGGAAATGGATAAAAAATAGTTCATTACGCCAAAATCGGCCTTTTTACTATAGGAAAGGAAATGCGGAACAGGTGAATTATTAATTTTGATATTATTTTGCAATTTTCATTGATAAAATTTTTTTGTATCTGTATTAATTTTGTTCGATGGTTTGTTTTCTTTTTAGAATTTTCGATGAAATAGAAGAAGAAGAAAATTTTGATAGAATTGTGATGTTAGTGTAATAGTATCTTTTTTTCCATTAAATAAATGCACGCTAGTGTTTATCGATGTTATTAAAATTGTAAAAGCGCGTTCTTCTCCTTTGTGAATACTGCACTGATCAGTATGAATCTAACCGGAGATACTTTGTTTGAATTTATTGTGAAAAAATTTTTTCTTATAATTTGTATTTTGTCATATTTTAATATCAAAAGGAGTAGTAGATGAGTAGAAATTGTCCACCTGGCTGGAATGATCCTCCACCGACAATTCCAATTTCTTCTAATCTGACGAAATTTGGTAGTGCTCGTGAATTATTACGGCAACGTGTGGTGCATCCAATTGAACATGCATATCCTTTATCGTGTGGTAAATTGAACTTTTCTTCATCTTTTCATTTATTGTTTTGAAGAAATGTGAAAATTATTATACGATTATTATATTTAGCTTCCAACAGTAGCACTTTCAATACTGAACCAAGTTCATCGTCTGAATTGAATAGGTTACCGCCAATGGTTTCCAATAAATCAACAGTACCGACGACAATTTTTAGTCACGATGATGATCCATCCGGTGATGTGGATATCCATACCCAACAACAGCAGAATAGCGTCGAATTTACTGATGAAGAACTGTTGAGCAAGCTGAGCATCTGTTTGGAAAAATGTTCTAATATTCCAGTATATTTCATTTTTTTTATTTTGAATATTATTTTACCTGTTGTGGTTATATTTTGCTTTAAATTTTAGTCTCTTAGCAGGGAAAACATCATCAAGAGGATTCAACTGTTGAAAGAAGCATTGGGAATGTCGATCTCCTCGGATTGCAGAATGAAATTAAATCAGCTTGTCGATTGTAAATTATACTTTTAATAATTAATGAATACTTATGATAATTAATAAAAGCCACAATACCTTTGGTATTTTTTTTCAGATTTGTCTAACGAAAGATACAAAAAAGCATATGAACTACATTCTGCCATGATGTTATATCATTTTGAAGAAGTAACTGTTTTTGAGTATATTAAAAAAGCGAAATGCTTCATTTTATTTTTCAATTTTCCCCCTCTTCCAGGTACACACATGGATGGTGGGTGTTAAAGCTTTGATATTGGAATGTTTGAAAGAGAAACAGTGCTGAACGTCTGTCTGTCTATACTGTCTGCCTGATTGCCTTTTTTAGGCAAATTCAGAATGACAATAAATGAATAAACAAATATATACATTTATATATTTTAATATGGAAAGGGAAAACTTTTTAAGTGAAAATTGAGACGTCCATTTTTATTTTAATGGTGACTCAGTTGTTCAGTTTCTGTTTGTTGTTTTTGTAATGTTTTGGTTATTATTGTTATGGAAATATGATTTTTATCATTCTGTAATATATTAAAAAGGAATTAAATAATTGTACAATAAATATTTTTATCATTGATTGTATTTTCTGTGCATGTGCTGTGATGTGATCATTCATAAATACCCATATTGTTTACTATTTAGTATGAAATGTAAAATTTTCAGTTTGATTTATGATTGCATTTCTTTAAATTGAATATGGAAATTATTGTTATTCTTTTTTAACCAAATTGTAGAATTTTCAATAGATCAAGTGAAGTTGTATTTTGATGCGTTGGAGTTTTGTTTTGTTTCGTGAAAGTAAGAACATTGTGGATCAGTATAAATTTTGGCAAGTTGTGAAATCACCAGGTTCGAGCAAATCTAAGCAGTTTGGGTATGTTTGTTTGGTTTACACATATATGCAATACAGTATACACAACTTTTCAGAAAGCGTAAAATTCATCACACGGTTCGTCTACGTCATATAAACACGTTGAAAGTGCAATTGGATGCAGAGTATGAAGTGATGAAATGTTTAGCTTCACCTTATCTTAGCAAGGTAGGTGATTGGATTTTGTTGAAATTAAATAGTACTGATTAAAAAATTATATTTGATTACAAATGAATTTTAAGGAAGAAGAAGAAGCTTGGCATTTAGAATACGGCACAACTGATCAACAGCGGGCCAAGTTCGAAGAAGAAGAAAAGCAAAAACGCATGCCGGGCGTGGCGAAGCGGGTAACCGGCGTGGTGAAGGTTGACCGTATGAAGGGAAATATTGGCAATTTACTCCACTCACCTCGTACTGTGGAACATCATTTGCATCACCTTACTTCACTGGATCGTTTTGAATAAGCGAACAGCAACAGCATCAACAAACATTCAAATTCTATTTATTTATTTATTTATTGTATATGGTTATGGTTGTTGTTGTTTTTTTAATCTGACGATGTATTGGTTCAGTTATTTTCACCGCAGAGCTAGCAGTTCGTCAAAACAGTGGATTGCACGTCATCTGCGTGATCCGTACGTAGTTAGATGTCGAAGTGAGAATTATCGTTGCCGAAGCGCGTTCAAGCTTTTGGAAATTGACGACCGTTTCCAAATTCTCAAACCTGGCATGCTGGTTTTGGACTTGGGTTCGTCGCCTGGCAGCTGGTCACAAGTGTTATCCAGACGTGTCAACTCTGTCAAGCTTGGTTCCAAGCCATTTGGAAAAGTGTTTGCCGTCGACAGACAGCCCATGGAACCGTTGGACGGTGTCACCTGGCTCGGACCTTTGGATCTCAGTGTTGGTGATTCGGTCGACGTTCTGTTGCAGCGGCGTCGGCGTTTGATTGATGGAGGTGAGCCGTTGGATGCGGTGGTCAGCGACATGGCACCGAATGCCACTGGCTGCGCTTCGGTCGATCACGAACGAATCGTTCAGCTCGGCTTCTTGAGCTTGTCAATAGCGATTCGTTGTCTCAAGTTGTCCGACCGCAGCTTCTTCTTATGCAAACTTTGGCAAGGTGTTGAACAGTGGCATTTTGCCGACGAAATCAAACGCCATTTTGGAAATTTCAAAATTGTCAAACCAACTGCCAGTCGTAAAGAATCTGCAGAACTGTACTTTTTGGCCAGACAATTTAAAGGGTGATTTTTTTTGTTCGAATAAAATCAAAATTTCACTTATTCATTCATATTTTGAAAATAACGTTAACCACTGAATGATGTACGAAAAAAATGAATTTGCGAAAAAAAAGACAAACAGGAAGTGGAATTTGGAACACATGCCGCCATTATTGTACGCCTGTAACTAACTGATTGATTAATTTCACCAACAGATATATATATATATATATGACAAATTTTATCAAGCAAATTTTTTTTCATAATTTGCAATAATGTAATAATATAAAAGCAACAAAACGATGTAAAATCAAGTAATAAAAAAGATAAATTAATCATCATTTTTCAAAAGAAATATCAGATATCTTCCAATAGAATAAAAAAATCTCTTTAGAAAACAAATTTATTTATTTTTTATTCGCAACATAGTAACGCATTTAAAAAATAATACAATTCTTAAGATTAGATCATATTATTGAAGAACAAAAAAAAGCGTGATTCATGAATCAACGGTTACGGTGTTTCCAGATTTTGTTGATAAAGAATTCTTCAATTCTGTGACGTTGTTGTTATCCATCGCTTCAGCAATCGACTTATCTATGACAATTTCTTCTGATTTGTTAACATTAATCACTGCATCTTCTAAAATAAACAAATGATAATGATAATCAAGTTCATTAGCATTTTTATTTTCCATTTCAATTCATTCTCAATTTCATCAGATTGTAATATTTATAAAATAAACAAATTATATTTAAATAAAAAATAAATTAACAAAAAACATTGTGGTTAATGTAATTTTAATTTATAAACAGCAAAACTAACAGAATGGAACGTTTAAATTTAAATTTCATGCTCTAAACGATATGATTCATATGCTAGATTCAATGATATTCAATGAGTTAACTTACATATATGCATGTAGTATCTATCTATGTGCATTATGTTTGTCTATTTATCTGCTCACTTCGAAAAATATATGTACAAATAAATAATAGAACAATTTTAAAAAGTGAAATACTGTACCAGTGTTATTTTTGTATTTTTCTCGTTGAGCATCACAGTGAGGTGTGACGTTGTATGATTTTTTAGAACCTGAAATTCCCATACTGAATATTGAAGGATGAAAACCAATTTAGTGGTTTGTTAGCTGGATTCTTCTCTTGTTGGTGTCTTTTGACAAAGCTAAACAGTTTCCCAATAGAAAATAAAATATTACTAATGTGGTGAGTATAAAATTTTCCAACGCACGTAACTTTTAAATAACAAATTCAAATGTTAATTTCATGATGCAAATGTGGGCATATGAAAAGTCGTGTTTACTGACTATATAATATAGCGTGCCACGTATTCGAATTGCTATTTAGAATAATTTAGGGTCAAATGATATGAAAGGCCACACCCAACTACGCTTTTCGCCTAACACGGTCGCACATGCATGCATGCATGCATGTTGTAACGGATGCCAGCCAGAACCGACCTTGAACCCATGTAAAATCTCCACTCCACTTTTTCAGTTGCTTAACATTCTATTTTAAAACTAATAAATAATATTAGTAACAGTTGTAAAGAAAAATAATGCATTTTTTGTGAAAAGCAAAAACAATAATTTGAAAAATTTCAAATATGCAATTACTGCCTCCGTTGTGAAAAAATCATACATCTACGCAAAAAGGAGGCAAATTTAAATTTGAATTGGTCAAGCAATAATAATGAAGTTACAAATTTCAGCACTGAATCATTGTACAGACGTTTGCTCTATTTTCACTTTGGACAAAAGCTGTTTGCAATCGGCAAAAAGTTTCATATGATTCACCACTTTGTTTTTCAATTAATTATTATTTATTTATAAATCTTTTATGTATTGTTTGAAAAAATGAATAATTTCCTTTTTGAAAATTTATCAGCGATGTAATGCAATATTAATTAAAAGTTTTGTTGAATAATATAATTGAAATATTATTACGAAATGTAAAACTATTCAAAGCAGAACTTGTTTTTCAAAAAGGTCAAAGAACTGTGATGCAATAACATATTGCTAAATTAACGGACAACCAAATTATTTTATGCAAATTAAAAGTAAACAAAAATTGCTTTCATATATGAATGAAAGTTGTATATTTATTTGTGAACAATTATTTTCAAAATAGATGAAGATTAAATGAATGAATAATTTTCAATTTGAAAAAGTAACAAATTTCAAAAGAGATATCACTTTCCAACTATTCAATAAACGTTAAAACCAAATTATTTGATGATTATTGACGCAATTTATCAAAAAAATTAATTTTATTAAATATAGAAGAAAATTACTGTAACGCGAAATAATATTTCATTCATACTTACCAGAAAATTTTACTTTTGATTGTTCTCTTTGAAAATTACTCTTCAATAATACTAATGATAATAGCAATAATAAAAAGAGGAGCAAATTCTTTCAGTGTGAAGCAACAATATGATTGAATGACACGCTTGTAATGTTTTTGATGATTTGCAAGCAATAAATCAAAGCATCAAATGTCGAACAACACCATTCTCCCACGATTGCTCGCAATTTGGTCCTGATTGGTTGAAAATTTTGAAATAAAAATATTCTGCAATCACATATTTATTAAATGCAACACACAATTTAAATTTTAATTTAAAAACAATAAAAAAATTAATCAAGATTCCACATTTTCAAGATCTTCCAAATCTTTCTTGATCAAAGTTATCACTTTCTCCAGCGTCTCTTGAAATGCAATCATGTACTATAAAAAAACAAAATATAAATAACAATAAATCATTATTAACTTATTGCTCATTAGTAATTATAATTGAAAAGATTAACTAGATCAAGAAGAAGAATAATTTGAGAAATGTTAACTTTATTTATTTCTATATTTATATGTTCATTTTAATCATCGAAATATTTCATAATTGAAAAAAACTTTTTTCTCACTTTTCCAATTTCCATTAGTGTTTCTTCACCAATAGGTTTTATTTCTGAAGCAAAATTTAAAGCATCCGGTGAATTTCGAAGACGGCATAGCAGCTCTAATAGCTTTGACTGAAACAGACCCAATGCACTGGAATAAAATTAAATACAAATTCACAAATACAATTATTACTTTCAATCGACCAGGACCCCGAATATTTGTATTAATTCTTTCCAATCTAACTCTTAAAGCATCCTCACTTTTGTCCACTGCATGTCCACGTCGATATTTGAGCACTTCAGCAATTACAACCTGAAATCAACAATTATAATAAATAACGTTCAACAGTATACAAAATATGAATAAAATAAATAAATATCGCTTATCACCAAAAGTAATCGATGAGCCAAAAGAAGATGCCTCTCTTTCATACTTTGCAAACGTCGTTCGATACTTAACGTGCGCTCATCGATCATATTTAAATTTTTCACAATTTCCTGAATTTTTGTGAAATGCATTTCAACAGTTCGAAGCTTATTTACAACAGTTCAAAACTTACCTTTGTACAGTTCTCTTGAAATGCTGTTTCTTGAACTTGGAGCCTGTGTCGAGCAAGCAATTCACTAAATCCTTGAATAGGCCAGGGAACTAAACGATCCGGGTCGGGATTATCAACCTGTGCTTGTTTCCATACGGTACTATCAAAACCTGAGAAAAAAACAGTTTAATAAAATACTGAATATTGAAATAGCAAAAAAATAACACAATAAACCTGACGGTGGTACGGCAAGATATTCTTTCAATTTATCATCCATAACGCCTGCTTTGATTTCGATATTTTCAACCAAAGCTTGCGTTTGAAGCTGAACCTTGATGTTATTTTGATTGAAAAATGCAAACGTTTCAGAAGCAGAAATACGACGTTTCACTCCCGTCGATGGATTACTTTCCACAACATAAATCACCGTATAGCATCTGGAAAATTAAATTTGATAAACAAAATAAATTTATGAAAACTGAAGAGGAAATTGCATGTACTTATTTCCAGGAGCTGGTTTAATACTTTCAATTTGTACTGATATTGTCGGCTTACTGCCCATTATTTGAAAAAGACAATCGCACAATAGCTGGCGATTATTTTTCACATCTTCCTCTGGTTTATTTATCAACAATCCAATAAATCCATCTTCATCTTTGAACAACAATTTTCGATTATAGCCGACAAACTTAAAAAGGTAGTAAAATAAAATTATTCAATTCAACAAGTTCTTGTTCATAATTAATCAATTGAAATCTGAACGGAATAATTTGAAAGTATTACTACTCATGCATACGGTAGAATTACTAACCAAACAACTTAAGAAAAATATATGACGAAATTTTTCAATTACTTTAAATTGACAAAACGGATTTTGAGGAGGAAATTCAACAGCAGGGGTATTGCTAGCGTAAAATCCTTTACCAACGCCGGAGAAAATAAGAACTTGATTAAACCTTGCAATAATCAGGTCCCTCTCGTCACCATAAATTTGTGGATTGTTGATAGCCAAGATATATTTAACAATTTCATCGGAAACTAAAATTGAAATATTTTCCATGATTTCAAGTAATAAATTCGTCAGGCATTTTTCAAATTGAAAAAAAAACTTTTAAATAAAACAATACCATTAGTAGCCGGTGGTCTCGGCGCCCCAGTTACAGTAGTGTTAAAACTTGTAAATGTTGTTTGCGGTAACGGATTGCTGACAGAACCAAAAAATGTTGATCCTAAATTCGTACCAAACAAAGGAGCAGACGTTGTAGTTGTTGAAAGCGCTGGAGCGGCAAAGCCAACTGCCGTTGTCGTTGGATTTGCTAGTGTGGAAAAGAAAGTGGATTGCGTTGTCGCTGGAACCGCTGGAAATAGTGAAGGAAAAAGCGTCGACTGAACTGTAGAAACTGGGGTTGGAAATAGAGAAGCTTGAGTGCTCGGTGGAGGGAAACGAAATGCTGAAGACGAAACTGGGTTCGTAGCAAACAAGCTACCTGGGGTGGAAGATGAAACAGTGGCTTTGATATTTCCAAACATGAATGCTTAAAATTTAACTTTCAATAATACCAATCTGAAATTTACAAGAAAACAGTTCCATTTAATAAAAATAATCTTGATAGCGGCAAAATAAAACAAACAATATCATTATTTTTCAAATTACACTCATAGAACATAGATAATGCAAAAAATAGCGTAAAATTTATGCAGAACAAAATTAACAGCAATTACATGTGGATCATATTACTTTAAATTTGCATTAAAATATTTATCATCATTTTTTCATTAACTGCATGTATTAACGTTTCGTACTGTATGTTGTGATTTGCAGGATGCTTTTGTTTTGGGCATCTCTTTTTTGTACATAAAAGTTGGTAAGTTTTTTTTATTAAGATTTATAATTTTTACTCAGAAAATTTGAATATTTAAGTTCATCAAAAATGTTTTATCTGAAAGGTTTCAAATTTGAATTGCTGCTAAACATCAGAACTTTTTGTCCACATGTAGCATAAATAATTTAAATAAATATCACAATTTTTTTATTTTGTAGTGCAACTGAATACACATCTGTGCAATTAATTAATTGCCCATTCTAATTATGCATCTGAATTTAGCATCTATTCATAAACGCATAAATGTGAACTAAAGTTGCTATGTCTCTTTTCAAACTAAAGAATTTTATTAAAAATATGAATGCATAAATTGCATTAAATTAAAATAATGTTTTTAAATGAAGATAATTGCATTAAATTAAAATCAGTAATATTAGATCTTATTTGTATAATTTTTGTGTTATTTTAAAATGTTAACATTACAATAGCTAATATCTTATTATTTGTTAATTAAATAAATTGCTGATGTCAATTAAGGCTTCAGTTACTATTATACATAATAATTTAAATGCACAAAAGAAAAAATAAACTATTTTCAAAATATTGCTATTTTATATGCTTAATAAATTTTGCTTTTAATATTGAATGTCTAATTTTAAAGTGCGCATTTTTATATGATGAAAAGTTCGAAACATCTGGAAATGGCTTATTGCAGTTTTTTGTTAATATTATTATTTGTTAACAAAATTATAAAGTAAGATTCTTAAAATAAATTGAAATGAAACATCTCCTAAGAAAATTAGATTTCGCAAGTAGTTGCTTCTATCTTTAGTTAAAATAAAAAGGTGTTCATATGCACTTCGTATATTTAGTTTAAAATGCTACTGTATTCATATGCTATTAGCTATATGTAGTTTAAAATTAGAATAGTTTAAATTTTTATTAAAGTGCACCTAAAAAAAGCTTATCATTTCATTTCCAGATAGCAGTAAGAAATCCTGCGCGTTTGTTGGCTTTCTTACGTCTACAATTGCTGGAATTCAACACATCTATTTGGTAAATAAATAATATTTTAAATAATTTTCATTTAAGGTGATACCAATAGTAATAATAAATTCCGTTAATTTACTTTGAAACATTTTTCATATTTGAATGTTTAACTGAAAACTGTTTCGATAAACGGTTAAGTGACTGAACATACTGATAATTTTATTTAATTTTACAATAGATATCAAATTTATATTATTTTCAGTGTATTGAAAAGTTCTGACAGAATATATATGAAAAAAAGTGGAAAACAAGAACCAAAAAAGACGTTATGAAAATGTAAATATTAGTGATTAAGCTTTCTTTATTTTTATAAAATAATTGTACATATTAAATACATATCTTTTAATAGTTGCTATATTTGAATAGCGCTGATTTAACATGCATAAAAAATTGAAGGTTCTTGAAATATGAAAGAATGCAGTCCTTTATAAGCATATTGCCATTTACAGCAGCGTTAACACTGATCTGTTTGGAACTGCCTTCGATGTGAGTATTTCATTTTGTTTTCTTCTTTAGCAATGCTAATATTTGTTATTTAGTGATGCAGTTTATTCTACGCTAAAGAAAAATCCATCTGAAGAAATGTTACTTATCATACTTGCAAAAACTGCAGCATGGTAAGCAATATATGGTTCATCCCTATTCATTCTCATAATCAGAATAAGTTTTAGCTATTTCTTTGGTTTTCAAGGTTCTCTGATAACAGGATGTAAAGAAACCGCTTTACTATATTTCATGATTTTTTTAATTTATGTAAATTACCTGATTATTAATTACTGCCATGCATGTGATAAGGTGAGATGCTTGGTTCAGATGTTGTGTTGCTCATTATTTCTCATCTGAAATTATTTCAGGCCCGTGCAGTGCAAAGTTTTAAATTATGTTTTGCTGTATGTGCATGTTTTCAGTGCTTTCTTTTATTCAACTGGAAAAATCCAATTCTGATTTCAGCATTTAATATATATGCAACTGTATTCGTTGCTTTGAACGTCACATCTGCACTTTATAAAATAGTACTTTATATATGCTTTATGATAATTGACTCGATCCAGTAATGTTATTTTTCATTTTGCAGAAGAGAGCGATTGAAGAAAAATCAACGAAAAACTTTTCATTTTCAGAATGTAGTTTAAATTTAATTTTTAACTTGCAATTAGCCGTTTATTCATTTTTCAATAGTGAACTCAGCAGAACTGTAAGACTTTTACCAAATATTTCTTACTTGCTATTTGTAATATAATTTTTTGCATTTTTAGAGCATTTTCATGGTATATGTAGCAATTTATGCCTGTGCAATGCTCTTAATGCAACTTTATCCGCAATCAAACTAAACTGAATGCACAATATATGCAAACATTTAAGTACAACAACCCTTTATTCATAAAGCTTATTGAATGGCTGCTTATAATGGTTGCTGCACAGAATATTTACTTATTTCTAATCTTGTAAATTATCAGAATGCTATGAATTACTATTTTCTAAATTAATAAAATTAATATATCTAATAAATCATAAGCAATAAAACAGTGATTTATTTTCAGCACAGAGTTTAAGTATAACAAGAAGAAAATTAAAAATTAACTATAAAGTATCCATTTATTAGTTATAAAAAGCTATTTTTCAAAGATTGAAAATTTTTTTCAAAATATTCAGAATATGAATGTAATTTAAAACTGTAAATATATTAAATACAACTATCATCAGCACTGTCAAACAAGCTTACTAGTGCATTATAAATATATACATTCATCAAGTATAAACTGATGAATTGTATTTTGCTATTATACAAAAAATTAAAATACATGCTCTGTATGATACTTTAGGTTTCAGAAAAATATTCTACTAAAGTCTGAAGTTAAGTTGTTAATAATTTTAAGTTTAATTTACCAAAAAACTTTTACATCCTCATCCTACTGTCTACTATGTAAAAGCTCTAAATCAATAGTGCACCTAAAAGACTAAGAGCTTTTTTCAATTAAAAAAACTATTAAAATTATGATGCGCATATTTATGATTTTTTGCAGTAAAGTTAAACTTCTTAATTTTTGAATGTTCAAATTAATATATTTCATTTTATTTATGTTTTGATAAAGTTTACAAATAAAAGCATAAATTTAACTTTGATTGAAAATGGCACGTTATTAATTTAATTAAACGTTGTATTTTAATAAATTATTGTAAAATATTTTTCATATAGATAAGTACTAAAAATGCTATTATAGTTTAGTCTTTATTCATTGCATAATTACTATAAGAATTTATCATTTTTACCAGTTTTGAATGAAAAGAGCAACGTTGATGTTTAATCAGAAAACAGAAGTTCTGTCAATCTTTCATTGGTTGACTTCTGCTATTGTGATAGATGCCAATCTTTTACGAATGCTGTCATTTTGCTGTTGATAAAAATTATTAAACGCTGAGCTTTAAACGAATTGAAATAATTACATTCTCTACATTGCATTTTCAAAATTGATTCAGCACACTGCATAGAGATGTTTCAGTGTAACAAAGAATTTCTTTTTTTCTTTAAATTTTTATCAAATATTCATTAAACATTTCAAATTAAAATGTAAATGCAAATAATATGATGTTGAAAGAATTTAAGAAAAGTTAAAACATTTTCCGGGTAATTTTCACCTTATAAAATATGCACATGTATATAAGCAGTATAATAAATA
Organism: Trichinella spiralis; assembly: GCF_000181795.1. Lineage (NCBI taxonomy): Eukaryota > Metazoa > Nematoda > Enoplea > Trichinellida > Trichinellidae > Trichinella > Trichinella spiralis. Next base: position 11,896,248 of record NW_003526943.1, read on the forward strand.
TTTCTTTTCACCATGATCAACGCAAGTTTTTTGAAAAGCATTTTTTAAAAATAAATTTTAAATGGTTTAGAGTAATTGAAACGGTGCAGATCATTAAAAAGAAAATTTGTTTCCTTTTATATTACATTAGTACATTACTAATGAATGACATACTATGATCTTATAAGAATAATTCAATTTAAAAAGAGAAAGAAAACTGAAAACACAAAGTTATAAATTAAATTTATTAAAATTGCAATAAGCATAAATGCAGAAATATCATAAATGATGACAGAATTCATTTTCTTACAGATGTTACATTGTGCAATATTCATTAATGTCCAACAGAAATTTAAACCATCTTGTTCAATTTTAAACTTATAAACTCATCATGGAAAATGTAAGCATTTCCAATTTTTATGTTCAAAGTAAGGAAAATTTTTGTTACATATTTTATTTTTACTAATTAATATGCTTACTGTTAAGAAGATAATGATAATTTGCAATAACTGTCTAAACAAATATCAGTACAGTTTGAATTATTATATATATATATATATATATATATATATATTAATAATAAATTTCTTTAAGTAACGACATTTACAATGCTGTTCAAGCATAATAATCTTTTGTCAGCAGATGTTTATTAAATTAAAAATGATAATCATATTATTTTCAAAAGTCCAGCTTTAAGATACAAATTCATCTACAAAATGGGTTCATTTTTTCTTTGGAAAATAAATAATTTCATTTATTAATGGACTATTTTAAAATGAGTTTGTACTTGTAAAATCTAAAATAAGCTAGAAAATTTTCAAATGAGTGAATTTATAAAGTTAATTACTGATAGTTTAATATTATTATAGCACCAGTAGAGGTGAATGTATGTAGCATCAAATGAATGCTGTGCTTCAATATATTTCAATAAAATTTTATATCATGCAGTTTATGACGCCACTTGAAGACTTATGGTTATTTATGATCAGCACTGTTTAACAAACGAATAAATTATTCGCGTGGCATTGTCTATGGACAGAGTTACAGTAAGGCACTTTAATCACAATCAGCTGCTATAAGTGAGAGAACGACAATCGAGGTGAGCTTGTTTAGGCGGTTCAGCTCTTTTATACTGACGCTTGATAATAGATTTTGTATAAAAGCCAAACCTGCGGGAAGTCGGCATGACAGCAAAACGGCTAGCCAGGCATTTGTAATTGACTGTTCAGAATATGGGATAAATTTCGATTTGTCTGATTCGCATCTTTTGCTTTGGTAATGTTGTCTTGAATTCGGTGAAATCATTCTCTTGGGATGGGCATCTTCAACCTCATAATCGTGTCCCTAATCCGATGCTAATTACTTGTGCAGGATCGTTGGTCAGATCAGGCTCACGACTCGATTTCTGATAAAGCGTTCAATTTAGTCAACCATTAATAAAATTTTGTCCAGAAAATTGGATGTTGGAAATTGTGCGTCAAAACTGTTACCACAGCAAAAGCGCGTCTGCTTTGCTTTCATGTGGCGATCAAATTCTCTTTCAACTTACAACCGGGCACAGATCGCCAAAAACGCCACGTCATTCTGATCATCGTAATTGCTTGGCAAATTGATTCTAGCTAGCTAGCAAGTGAAATTCATCCTTCATACAACAGCTCAGAGTAGCTGTACAAAAACTGAAGTGTAAAAAAATTATGCATACACACCCTTAAAAATACACACATACATGTGTGAGTATTTGCGCTTATGAGTGTATGCATATTCTGTTATAGTGCTCATAATACTATAAATTCCATTACAAAAATGAATAAGTGAACTTAAATTTGAAATTGATTTTTACTGTTAATATGAAATGCAATATTTAAATAATTATCTACTGTTGATTAAATTATATCAATGATTAACAACATTTTATTGCATGCAATTGAACCCATGTATGATTTTGCAAAATATAGTAGCTGATACTGAAATTGAGTTGTTTTATAACAAGAATATCTATTTTATAATATTTCAACTTTATCATGGCTTTTGTAATTATTGCCCTTGTAACCACTGACAAATAATAAATTAGTAATGATGACAATAAATCTTTGCTGATAAAGTTGTGTGAAATTCTAAAAAATATTTCGGTTTAATTATTTATATATTTGAGTAATCTTATAAAAAATATTTTGCTAAAAAAATGTGTTTTATATAAAAACGATATTCCTTTCAAAAAAATTTCATGATTAACAATTTATGATATATTCCATTTAAGCAAGATCGTGAAATGCAGAATATTTCATTTTAATATTGCACTTTAATTTTTTTATTTTCAAGTTCAAAAATTGTGTTCATTTTCTTAAATATAAATGTAAATTTATAAATACATTATAATTATTGTACTGTACGGTATAAGCGGTGCATGTAACCTAATAAAATTCGAGCAAAATAAAAGTTACCATATGAATTATTAGATTAAAAAAGGCAAATTAAATTATTATCAAAACAATTAAAGAACATCCTTATACTTTTCATTATTATTTCCTTTATAAAATGAATAAAAATAGTTTCCAGTTGATTCCCTTCTACTTGTTTCATCTTTTTTTAATACTTTAATTTTAAAGTAACAGTTAAATTCGCATGCTCTTTATAAAATGGAGAAAATGTTTTCAAGCTTCTATTAAAATGTATTACATCGTCATTGTTTTCTTGTTTCAGAAATGATTAATTTTTATTGTACAAAGTATTTTATTAAAGTTTGCTGAAATTAATCAAAGTGAAATTTATCAAATAATTTTCAGCGTTTTAAAGTAAATGCTGAACATTTCATTTATAATTATAAATAAGTAGAGTTATGGAAATAAAATTATATTTAATAAAGTAAAATTTCAGTAAATTAATTTATACTGAACTGATAGAATAGTTTGAATTGCATTATTAATCATAAAATTATTATAAATATGCATTTTTAAATAAAATTTTCAATTTTTGAGCATTAATAATGTTATTAATCTATTTACATTCCACATTCAGTAAGAGTTGAAGATGTTTCACTGGTTATGTAACTGTCTCAAATGCAGTTTATTTCTGAAAGATATCAAGCTTGAATCAACGTTGAAATTAGGCAGAAAAAGTTTTCCAACAAACTTATTTCAACATTAAATGAAAAACAGATTTAGATTGTACATTTTGAAATAGATAACAAAAAGAAGCGAATAAAGTTAGTTACTGCTATTGAAAGTAAAGAAAAGCATAGCTGAGATGTGCATTTTGTATGTTTTTGATGATTAGTAGCTTTATCATGGCTATTATTGGCACCATATTGAGCATGGTTGGTCGCAGGTGGCCAAAATGTGTGGTTAAATTGAAATGTTTTGAGATGCAAATCAGAAAACAAAAAGTTCCTCATAGATGAAAGTGACAAGTGCCTTGCAGAATGATTGGATGTGGGCGGTGGAGGAAATTCAATTCAGTCGTTTGGTTCTGAATCGAATTAACACTTTATCCCACAGCGTTCCATAAACAATCATTGTTTTTCACACTGGCTGATCAGATAGCGAATACACTGGTGCTGCGGTAGGAAATCGAAAGATTGTCGAATGAATATATTATATAAGGCTTTGCTTTGCTTGCGAAAAAGGCGGAGTTAAGCTCCATTTCATTTCTACCAATCAGATGTAGCGTTGAAAGCGATCGACACCGAATTACTGCCACTGGTCAATGAGCTTAAATTAACAGGTCAGCGCAGACTAAGAAAAGCCATATCATACAGTAAAGCGAACAAGCAAAAACTAATCTTTAAACGTGCATTTGATTTCTCAGCTTTTACTTTTTCTACCATATCCATTCATTCATACTGTTATTACAATTGTTAAAATCTTCCAAAACAAAATTCGCTCTGTTAAACCTACTAAATTCGCCTACTAGAATACTTCACATCCAATGGATGAAAAATTGGCTGAAAACTTAGATCAACAGTTGGAAGAAGCTTCTCCAAGTAAAGATACCGTTTCTTTGGAGCAAATGCCATCAAATCAAAGAATCATTGGAGGTGATGATGAAACAACAAACAAAACCAAGCTCACCCTACCTATTCACAACTCTTCAGATTCTGATAAAATAGGTAAAAATTACTTTTTAAATAATAATTTCAGATATTTCATTATGTATTTCATTTTAATTAAGAAATTTTTTTACTTGTATTTTTTGTATAAAAATAATATCTGTTTGTTTTTTATGATATATTTTAGTAGATGAATATTTTTGCAATGATTTCAGTAGAATTTCTGAAGTAGAAGTAATTTGCATAGAAAAATGTTTTTTTCACATTTGCGAACAATAATTATTGCATTTATTTATCGCTGTAATAACAAGTTTGTACGAATAATAGTATTATTGTCATAGCAAAAAATAAGAAAAATAATATCTTGAAACATTAATTAAATGTATACTGTATTATTATTCCAGACGTTTTTTAAAGTTCAGAGTTGCATTTTTAATGGAAAAATGACGAATATTGTCGCACCTGTTATTTGAATGCATTAGTTATGTTTTTTTCTTCATTTCATACTCATGAATACGTATGAAAAATATCTATACCAATTCAAGATATAGCGTAAAGGTATGATTTCCATTCATATTTCATACAGTAGAGTGTTGACAACATATGGTGATAAGTCTTTATTGCACCATTGTTTTGTTGAGATGAAAAATATTCCATGAGCAGAGCATAAAGTGTTCAGATTTCATAATAATTGCGTTTCAGTTAATTGCTGTTCATAATGTGTGAACGTCATTTCAACAAAAAGACATTTTTATTTACACATTATATTTCACATGCTTAAAAAATAGAGCAAATAAACTGATGTGAAATTTGACAACGAATGCAATTTGTCTAGCAATCACTTTTGTATAGCTCAATGAAATTACATCATATTTTAATTATTTTAATATTTAATAAGAAATATGAATGGAAAAAACAGTTTCTATTTTGAAATTAAGATATCATTTCAAACTGCTCCATAACAATGGAAACTGATATTAGAAAGTGTTTTGCTAGTGCTGTCAATTGGAAATGCAATTGCAGCTGTCAGTTTAACTGTAAGTCAAAATTTTCACAAGTTTTGGAAAGTTGGAGAAGTTATGAACAACAGTTAGCATAAAAGCTGAAAATTATAATTCATAATTCATTCTGCTTAAATGTTTTATAACAGTTGCTTCAAAGTGGATGATTTAAAAAATGAGCAAGTATAAGTAAACATAACATAACATGACATGCAATACCACGTATTTCATTTCATTATAGAATAAATGTACTAAATGTGAATTAATTTTTATTTTTTCATTTTTATTTTAAGTGTAATTGATTTATTTGTCAAATTAATGACTTGTTAGGATAACAGATCATGTGCCTGCAACTTATCATTTGCTTCTATTGTAAGAATAATGTTAATGCATCATTTGAAGACAATGATTAAATTCATATAAATTCTAAATCAGAATATGTTGTGATCATCATTATCATATCTTTATTTTCCTGCTTATTGATTCAAAGAGACAATACGACTGATAATTTTGCTAATACTAGATTTACAAATACAAAATAAGAGACTAACCTGAACTGCAATGTTTTTATATATCATCACCACAAAATTTCAGAATGTGAGTAAGTATTAACTTATATAAACTTATTTTTAAGATATCACTTGCACAATTTTGATAATTACATTTCTTCATATTTAATTATAAAAGGATTTATATATTTATATAAATATATTTATTCACATATTTATTTTCATTTGCATCTTGCAATATTTTGCAAAAGCTTATTATGATAATTATGTAAATTTTACCTTTGAATTATTAAATTTAGCTATAAAATACAACATTGCATATATACATTGCTTTAATTAGAATATTACATGCTAAATAGTAATAGTACAATTCGGTTTCTTATTCTTTAAAGTTTACTATGCATGTACGTGCACTTCTACCAGCATACAGTCGCACGGCTTGCTTATCAACGCTTAATTTAAAAATTTTAAAGCATATACATTTGAGTAGTGCTTTAAAAGCTGCAGCGTCAAGAATTTTCAAAGTTTTGATTTATAAAAAAATTTAAATTGCCAATTGAAAATCAAATACGCAAAAATAAAGTCCTATAAAGTTGTGAAAATGCAAAATTTAACATAAAATATATTTAAAAGTAAGCTTTTGGAAGAAATGACAATTGCCTAAATAAATTTGAAAAGATATGTCCTACCGTAGCATAATTTTTGCATTGTATTACAAATGTTTTATCCAAAATTAATATCAAATTCAATAATGCGCAGCGTGTTTTTAAAGTGAATAGTTCTGGTTATAAAAATTCGAAAATTGCAGAAACTGTTTTTTGATTAGATTAGATTAAATTATACTTGCAGTGTGCAAAAGTTTAGTTGCAGTCCAGAATTATCTTAAGTTTATTAAATTTAAAAATGAAAAAAGTAAATCATTTATTAAATTTATATTTAATGTGAAAGAATATTTGTAAGAAACCAATCAGATGGATTGCAAGAAAATTATCAAAAGAAGTAAGAATAAGTACAGTTTTGGTATATTATTTAAAAGTATAAAAAAAATTTTTCTACAATAATTTATTCAAGATCATAAGCTTGTGCAACTTATAAACAAAAACAGTGATAAAATATATTTTCATTGCATGTTACTCAGAATAAGCTGTATAATTGTCTTGAGAAGCATTAAATTTGTTGAATTATTCTCCACTTATTTTTCCAATTATGAAAACTCAGTTAGGAAAGTGGGTAATAAACATATAAATATATAATAAATGAAAAGACTGAAATTCATCTTAGTTCAAAAATAAATATTTAAATAAAATATTCCAGCAGATGCGATAACAGTAAAGTTTGGTTGAAATTTATAATTTTAAATATTAAAATGCAATAGATTGGATAGAATAAAAAAACAATTTTTATTGATATTTTTAATTTCTGAATTTTACCCTTACTTCAAAGAGAAATAAATGCTTTGAAAGATTAAGCATATTTTGTTTGAATTGTAGTTGAAAAGTGAAAATTAATAATTGTGCTTTGCATTTTGTTCATGCCCACACTTAAGCCGGATTTGATTGAAATCGAGCGATCATGATCACCTGCTTTGGACAAACTAGAGGGATACTTTGTGCACCAATCTCCGACTGAGAGCAAAATTATTGTTTGCAGCAGGGGATTAAAGGCTATTCTTGGCTTGTAACCGTTCGTGCGCAAAGGCAATTGCTTTTCTGAGCAACCAATTCTCGAATATATTCAAACGTTGCATAATCTGTACAAAATCATATATTGATAGTTGACATTTATCTCTTTAATATGCTTCTCTACTGAAAAGTTGATTTTCAAGCTGTGCCGTTTGCAGTATTTTCCAAAATTATGCCAACAATTTGCTACTTTTTAAATTATTCTTATTATAGCTTTATTAATAATTTTTTTACTCACTGATGAGTAAATATTTTATGACAATAAATGAAATAAAATTTGAAATCACTTCTGTGCATCCTACTGAAGTTAAACTTGCAGATAGCATGATTATTAAAAAATATTTAATCACTAATATAGCCGCAAATCAAATAGATTGATCCGCAAAACAATGCTACATTCGAAATCTGCCCCTGACTTGTGAATTGCAAATTGGAAAATAATTTCCAATTTTATTTTACTAAATTTGGAAATTACATTTATAAATATTTTAAATATGAAAAATCTAAATAAACATACAAAAAGAATTATATATTGCTTTTTGATGTCATGTTTACAGTTAGTAAATAAAATTGTCTTCGTCGTATGTAATTTGATGAGATTGCATGGAAAAGGAAATTGCAATCTATTTAGAAGAGCATGATCTGAATACGTCTCTGCAATAAGTGATTTTTCAATTTTGTCTTTTTACATATATTATTGAATATTGTTTTCTGCATTTTAATCATCATCGTTTATTTACCAAGAAAAGATGGCCGAGGGATGAATTAAATTTACGAACAACGATGTTTGCTTACCAACATACGTAACGGCATACAACAAAAATTCCATTTGCCGCACAAACAGTCATTTTTCAACGCTTCATAACGAATGGTTAACAATATTGCATTAATTACTTTCTACTGCTTGCACCACTGCTGGCAGGTTTAAAAGATATTCCATTTTTCACTTTTCCCTTTCTCTTCATAAATGATAATCACGGGTAACATTCTATTTACTATTTGTTATTTATCAAATTTTTTACTTTATCATTTTTGACTTTCCAATACAATTAATTGGAAAAAGTTTTTCAAAGTTTATGCTTTTTGATCTGCTATTCATCATTTTGATTTCTCATTTTGTGAGTTCTCATCTCATTTCTAAACCAAATTATCTTTCATTGAATAATAATTCGTTGAAAAAAATTTGCTTTATTTCAAATTTATATGATTATATATATTTATCTTTTTTTGATCATGTATAACTTTATTAAAATTTTAAACAATTTTTATTCTTTAAAAGTTTTTTTAAATGTAAATTTCAAACACGGTTATCATTATTCTTTCATTTCTTCGCATTATTAAACAATCTGATAAATAATAATCATAATAAATATTAAAAAGTTCTTTTATTTAATTTTTTTTTCATAATAAGCAAGTTAAATGTCAAATTCAACTAATTTTTACAGTAATGATAAACAAATCTTTTTATAATCGAATCACATTTTAGCAGTTAATAATTTGCACATGGAAAAAGCAAACAAAACGTAAATATTCACTAATAGAAAATGTAAGAGCAAATTATAAAATAATGTTTGGTTTTTTCTTCAGAACGGTGAACAAACATTTATATCACAGATACAGACTGTCACTGACATGCGTAGTATGCAATAAAATGAATTCGAATATTCAGCAAATAATATTTCCCTTCTTGTACTCCAATTCCAGTTATGCAAACGTTGACTGAAAGAACTATTTCAAATATTGCATTTTTCACTAATTTATTTTTTAAATTAAAATTAAAAATTCGTCTTTAATGCATTTCAGTTATATATATGTATATAATATGGAATAGAATAACAAACTGGCGGAAATGAATGTTTATCTGTTGTAGGACCATCGCACAAATGCACATACAGTTTTTTCTCATTTATGTTAAGGTGAATTAGATTTTACTTTAAAATATAATTAATTTGGTAAAATTAAATAATTAAATTGTGGGATTGAGTTTTATAACATATAAGTGAAAAAAGTTGCTTGTTTTCATTTCTGTAATACAAATATGTCAAATATATTATGTCATATATAAAAAATGATGTTGTATAATTAAATTTTCCAATTGATTTTATGAATGGAAAAGCAAAACATCTCAAGTATGAAATATGAATTTTTTTTCTTTTCATTTTCAGAAACGTTTGTTGAAGAGAACAACGACAACAGCAGCAAAAAGTCAAATATCAGAGGTGTGGAAAATTCCAAATCTTCTTATTGCAAAACCACCGGACATATTCCTTTGAATTACATGAGTCCGAGCGCATTTTCACCATTGCCACTGCCTTCGAACTCATTTCCAACTTCTTTTCTCAGCACAAACTTTGGATCCACTGTTCACACGGTCAGAGAATTGGTCAGAAGTTCCAAAACGGCTTCCGAAAGTCAGATGGAATCTCCACTTGGAACAATGATCATCCAACCTACTCCTGGAACAATTGTCAATCATACGTATTCCGCTTTTAAAACAAACACCAGCTCTTCTTCTGAAAGGAAATCTTCTCCACTACTTGTTTGTTCTGTCTGCGGCGACGCATCATCAGGAAAACATTATGGAATATTGGCATGCAACGGATGTTCTGGATTTTTCAAACGTAGTGTTCGTCGTAAGCTTATTTACAGGTAAGCGAATAAAATCAGCAACTACAACAATAACAACAATGTTTTTTTCCTTTATCAAGTTAATTAAGTTGATTTAAAAATTTTCCAGTTTCATAAATCATAATTTGTTGTTATTATTATTATTTAAAAAATAAAATTCGATTTGAAATTGTTTTCAGATGTCAAGCTGGAACGGGAAGTTGTTTAGTAGATAAAACTCATCGCAACCAATGCCAAGCATGTAGATTGAAAAAATGCATCGAAATGGGAATGAACAAAGATGGTAAATTGGATTTTTTGTCCAATCAAATAAATTAACAATAATATTATCAATTCAAATGTACAATAATGATGAGATTTAATTCGATTTGTTTGCAAAAGTTTAGCAGTTCAAAACGAGCGTCAGCCACGTAATACGGCTACTGTGCAACCTACGATGGAGATGAGCATGGGTCTGATGGCCAACGAAAGAGCTTTACGTGAATACGCGAATGCGGTGTCAGCCGCATTCAGCGGAGGATCGACAGTCGCGATTGCCCCCACCCTTTGCTCTGCTTACTTCATGCCGCCTACGTCGACCCCGTGCACTGGTGATCTGCTTGTCAGCGTAGTTGGACCAAATCGTCCAGAGTTTGCTGTAAATTCGATCTCAAATGACCGTGCAACAAGTGCAAAGACAAAATTTGCAACAAATTTACCAAATGCAGAATTGATACCCCAGACGACAGATACAATTCGCCAAATCGGCAACGTCAACTCTGACGATACAGCGGATGTTGATCGCAGTGGCAATGCTGAATCCGGTGATTGTAAATCTGCAGGTAATTTCAATTCTTTTCTACTTTTTAAATTATGGAAACAGACAAATTTGCAGAAAATGACTTAAATTATGCCACTTCTCCTGTACAAGATTCCGTTTATGAGACTTCCATGAGATTGTTGCTCATGGTCGTCAAATGGGCTAAGAGCTTACCTTCGTTCATGGCACTTTCGTTTCGAGATCAGGTGAAAATATAGAAACAGTTGTGGTGTTTTTTTTGTAAAATTTGTACAACAGAGCCAAAATATACGCTTCCAGTTTAGAAATGCATTGTATAATTACTATTTGACTTTGATTTGAATGAAATGAATCCATTATCAGGTGATTCTTCTGGAAGAAAGTTGGAGCGATTTATTTCTACTCACACTTTACCAGTGGTCAATGCCGATGGGAAGTTCAGCTCTGCTATCCCATTCGAGCTTTGTACAATTTGCCGGAGGCATCAATTCCAATATTTTCCGCCCATCTGATTTGAGATATTTGCAAGATTTGCTCGCGCGATTCAGAAGCTGCGCTCTCGATCCTGCAGAATTTGTCTGCTTAAAAGCGATTGCACTTTTTCGACCGGGTAAGAAAGAAGAATAAAAAAAAATAATCGTAATCATTAACGTTCATTAATAAACGTTTGAAAGTAATTTCAAAAATAAACACGACAGTGAAATGATTTGAAAAAAATTTAACTTGCTTCAGAAGCGCGAGGTTTAAAAGACCCCGCACAAATTGAACTTCTCCAAGATCAAGCGCAGTACATGCTCATCCAGCACACTCAGATCAGTCAACCAAATCCAGCTCAACGGTATGTAGATGGTTATTTGTTATTGGAAATAAACAATAATAATTAAATTGAATTGAATCGCGCTTTTCAGATTCGGAAGGTTGCTGTTAATGCTTCCCCTGTTGCGCACAGTCGGCACTGAGAAGATTGAAATTCTCTTCTTCAACCACGGCATACGATGCATGCAGATGGAAAAAATATTATGCGACATGTACAAAAGTTGAACAACAACATCGTAGATAATTGAATCATTTTTATTTTTCAAAAAAGTTTTATCAAATTTCACCACTATCCAATCTCTCAATGTCGTCCTGGTCCAACTGCTCGTTGATGAAATTGTAAAACAGCTGCGCTTGTTTTCTTTTCATTCTTCCCAGACGCATCAGATCTTTAACTGAGCTTAAACAGCACACATAGATAAATGTATATGCGCAATTTAGCATATGATGGTATTTTTTGCTCGAAAGAAAGAGAATAAAAAAGAACCACTATTCATTACCTGGACAGCACCGCCTGCAGTGATTTTGAACATTTGACCAAATTCATCGCCGAAGCATAATTCGTACCCGCAATGGATAAATAGAATTTCAACAGATCGTTTTCACTTTCTGTCAAATTCATATCAAACTGCAAACCGTAACCACGATTCATCTCTTGACGTGCAAGCTGAGATAAAAGTTTGGCACTTGCATCTCAAAAAATAACAAAGCATTTCACCAAAACTTTCATTGAAAAAAAAACAATAATCAATATTTACACCCAAAATTATTCTCACACTATTCAAAATATTCCATTACACTTTTATAAATTTATCATATTTGATTGCTTGCTATTTTAGTCTTTTTCATTTTATTTTGTTTTCCTTCATTTATTATAATAAAATTAAAATTGTTTCACTGATTTCAAATGTCAATACTTACCAATATGATCTGAATATAAAACTTTTAAACTTGGTTCCACTAAAGCTTTGGCTAAAAATTTTCTAGCAGCTTTTGAACGGCTCAAATCGACGGATGGCTGAACTGTGCTGGTCGTTCGTGAATTGCTCTTCTTCTTCTTCGGACGATCTTTTTCCAGCAGAACAACAACAACATCAAACATTGACAAAAGACGACCAATCCTTTCACGAATACCCCTGAAGCTGGATGTAAAATCTGAAACATTTCAACGTGTCAAAAATACAAATACAAACTATATCCAATGAATAAAATTAATTATTGAATTAATTAAATTACCGCTGTAAGTTTCACGTACCACAGCCATACGATTGCTTACAATATAGTCGGAGTCTTTCAAACTGCAAACATGAGCCCTAACATTGTACTGCGTTCTCAACGTTGCCAAGAGATGCTGAAAAAAAAACAGTTCGATCAGTTTCCAATTGGTCATAATTTTGTGCAAGAAAATAATACTTGAGCAGAGGTTATTTCTTGGCTCGCTGCCAATATCAACGGTTTTCTGAGCGGTTCCGCTGATGTGGTGGTAGCTTCAGCAGTCGACGAAGAAGGCATAACAACAGCTTCGACCAGTGATGCCTGAGCTTCTTCTTCTTCTTCTTTTTTATCTTCCTCTTCTTCTTCTCTAAAAGATGAATTCAAATATGCTGATTCCATGTTCTTACGAACAGCCGTAGATGTATCCGGATTAAATTCGCTTGCAGAACAAGATGCACCATCGCCAACGTGGTGATGAGCATTGTCGCTATTAGATGCAATTTCAAGTTCTTCATCTGAATCGGATGAAATTAACATCGGCTTTCGCTTTTTCACAACTGCAATTTCAGTGGAAGAATTTAAACCTTTGGAGCGTTTAATAGCCGCACGTTTCTTTTCATCCTTTCCACCCTGCTCGTGCTCTGCTTCAGATTCGGGTGAACTGCGAATTATTACACGTCTCGCTGGAGCAGGTTTCACTTCTTTTTTGTGCCTCTTCTTGCGACATGCCTTCTCCAACTTTTCCAAATTATCATCTCCACTGCTGTCATATTCGATCACATCATTCGGCACAACGAAACTGTCCAACGCGGCTTCAACGTCGTCGTCACTTTCTTTATCAAAACTGTCCTCAACTTTTATCCCAAGTCTACCTCTCCAGTGGAGACGATAAAGCGGACGGTAGTTCCCACGCCCACGCGACGAAATTTGACTATCATTCAACGATCTCACGTAATGACCACGCATTTGAGATGCAGCTGAAACATCAAAGAGAGAAAAAAAAAATTAACAAAAACAACACGTTCTCAATAAAAAATGCCAATATTCACTTATTTCCGATGCTTCCTGAGTCATGTTCCCCGCATATGGAGAGCTGACAACAAAACTGTCATCGTTCAACAATTGTTCTTCATCTGTACTTTCTTCAAATTCATCCCCAGACGTCAGAGCATTGCTGTCTCGACTCAATTCAGCCTCAAATTCGATCAAGTCGTGATCAAATTTCTTCATCTGAAATAAAAGAAAAATCTAATAATAACAAATTCATTCAAATGCTGATTGGGTAAAAATTATTTGCAAAAATAATGCGGAAACTTCCATAACGAGCATTGCTATCTAATAAATCTCAAAAATGCCAGACAGCAAACAAATTACTACAGTGCGAATACAATTTGTTTTTAGCGCTATCTTCCTCTTGTCAAAAACTTTGCTTTCAATATATATACATTTCTTTAAAATATTTTTTCTTTAAAAAGTTTAAAAATTGATAACCATGGAAAAAATGCCCGCTGCTTTGCCATCTTCTTACGCTAAAGCGTAAATGAATAAATCATGCAAACAAATTTCACGGTCAGAATAGCGCAATTGGAAGAGGGGGAGGGGAGGAAAGAAAAAATTTGCTCCCCAACTTGAATTGCCCCTGAAAGCAAAAAGTAGAAATTTTTTATTTATTCATTTATAGATGTAGATACATAATGAAAAAGAAGCTGAAAATATTGCAATGGAGAAAAATTTTTATGAACAAAAAGAAGAAGAAGAAAACTGAAATGTGAAAAGAAGTAAATTTTCACAGGTGAAAATGCTTAAATATGACTGTATATTTCATATTTGAATTTAAAGAGCTGCAAAAAATGAACAAAAAAAAACAAATAAATAAATACAAACCTTTTTCGGTTTCTTTTTTGAATTTTTTCCCTTTAAATTCCAATCTAGGGATGCGTCAGACAGTGAAGAGTTGGACAGTAAAACATCTTGTGTGGAAGAATCACCAGCGTTAATGGAGCGGTTGTTCTTGTTCTTCTTGGCGTTGTTGGAAATTTTTTCAGTTTGAAATTGCTCGTCATTGTTGCTTTCAATGTCCGACAGAGTAAAATTGAAATTCAAATTCAAAATTGGAGAATTCGGCATATTCTTTCTCGACTGAAGCACTTGGGATGAACATTGTTCCATCAGTGATGAATAATTCTCGTTATTGTTGAATTCCAAACGGCTGCAATCAGGATCACCAGCATCTTCGTCGTCGGAATGTTGAAAAATTTCCGCCGCCAATTTCAACTGCATCTCTTCGAAACTGTTCTTTTGAAAATGGTCCCCTTCTTCAGGGGAGCTGCTAAATTCCAACTGCACTTTGGAAAAATTCCACTCCTCATCATTGTCATCCTCTTCGAACACAACTTTGGAAAAATCGAACGGCTCCACAACAGCATACACTGAATTTGATAACATTCCCACGTTGGCCGTCGGACTGTGGCCAGTGTCCAGTACGGTCGCGTCGAATGCAACATCATTGATAGCCGATTCGAACAACAACGGAGACAAATTCCCATCCTTCCATTCTTCACCACACCCGTTCGCATGTTCAGAATGTTGACCCGTTAGAATATCCTCATCAACTGGCAATATCTCCTCATCCTTCGTAACCAATTCCCCATCTTGAGCAATATCATTCGACAATGCTGCAAGTCCATAATCAAAATGCTGACAAATAGCCGCTTCAAAACTATCCACACTGTGCGACTGTTGCTTTATAGATGCATCGTCGTTTTGTTCGTCATCTTCTTTGATAGTGCTCTTATTTTCTATCAAAGCAGTGGTGGTGTTTTGATCAGCTATTGCCAATTTTGCAAAGATCTCTTCAGCTCGATTCAAAGTCAGACCAAAAGTTGAATTCAACTCAGCTTCAACTGCTTGCAACATAGTTGCAAAATCTGAGTTCGGCAATTCATAATTTTCATCAACATAACTCGCTTCTTCTACATTGCAAAATATACTTT
This sequence comes from Trichinella spiralis, assembly GCF_000181795.1. Lineage (NCBI taxonomy): Eukaryota > Metazoa > Nematoda > Enoplea > Trichinellida > Trichinellidae > Trichinella > Trichinella spiralis. Next base: position 11,911,894 of record NW_003526943.1, read on the forward strand.
CAGGGGATGGAAATATTTTTTCCAAATTAACATCTTCTTCGTTGTTCACGGTGCCCATACAAGAGGGACGTTCATTTGCATAATTAACACTTTCATCACTGATCGTATCACGTCTTACATTGTTCGTTCTCTTCTTGTCATTGATCTCAAAATTCAGATCCAAATTGAATGTTTCCTTTGTTGAAATGTTGTGCTCATTTACAACTTTTGGTGTTGAACTTTTCAGCAATTTCGACATTACTGATACAAAAGAACGGCAAAGCGACGAATGCTCAACTTCAAACTGAGACTGCAAAGATGTCTGCAATCTTAAATGCGACGTCAAATCCAACGGATTCCAAACTTCTAATTTTTCCTTCAATAAATGATAATAAGCAAAACAAAAACTCCAATAAATAAATAAATAAATTAATTAATTAATTAACACTTACACCAAAGGTCAAAAGTGATTTGTTGAATATATTCGACATAGCGGTTGAATGTTCTGCAAATTTTTGCTTATATGCTTCGTAATGAGTTGCACTATCTGCAAGAAATTCACGAAAACTCAAAAAAAATAATAATAAATTTTTAAACATACCTTCCGCTGAATCTTGCTTTCGACTATTTGATTTGTAAGGTTTATCATGTATCATTAAAAGTTTCAAACATTCAGGCTTCAAATCTCTCGGTATCATTCTAGGATTCGAAGAGTACATGGTAAAATTTGTTCGTGCACCGATGGCTCTGTGAATGCGATTCTTTGTACTCTCGCTGTGAGATTGCATCTGAATATATTTTTAAAATATTCACATTTTCAAAATTTTTTTATAAATAAAATTTTAAAAAAAGCTAAAATATATATATGTTCATAATAAATCAAATGAAAAGATGCACGAATAATTAATTTAATGTCACAAAAATTATCAGTTCATTTTAAATAAAAATAATAACAATAATTTGGATTTACATTTTGTTCTTTGCCTTTTGTTACTAAAATTAAAATTTCTCCTTCACGCTTGCGTGCAGTTCGACCCATTCGTTGAACAAGCCGTATCGGTGAAGTCGGTGAATCGTAACAAACAATCAAATCCACTTCACCTATATCAAGTCCTTCTTCTCCTACACAAGTCGAAACCAAAGTATTATAGCAACCTCTTTGAAATTCTTTTACCACCTGAATTTACTTGCACACCATAAATTTGATTATTAATTAAATTATTTATTTATTTATACTAACCTCGAGTTGTTTTTTCTGTGATATACCTTTGCTTGTGCTACGACCATAACTTTGGCCGACAAATTTCATCGCTTTTATCAATGGACGCAAATTGTTCAACATTTCAGTAATTTCAGATACACTATCTCGATATGAAGAAAAAACAATTACCCGTGTTGAAAGTTGCTCTGAAATAAATCGAATCAAATTATTAAAATATGAAGAATTAATTCAAAATTAATAAATGTATACTTTCTTTATTTTTTTGAAAATGATCTAGAAGAATTTCGATCAGTTTCACCATTTTTGGATGACTAGTTTTAGCCAATTGTAAAGTTTCCAAGACCCGATTGTTCCACTCTTCTTCGGAATAATTGAAATCAGTGTTTGCAAATTTGCTTTGTGTTGCTTTGAGAATTTGTTCATTCGAATCGAACGTTTGCCTCAGCGTCTGGTAAGCGTCCAGAAATTCACAATTACAAGAAAGTTGCTGACGAAGCCTGGGCGTCGCCTGATCACCAATAACTTTATCTAGAAGAAAATGAAAACAAAAAAATTATCATTATTCTCTCTTCTATTTAAATTTTAATCTTTTCTCATTCGAACCCGTCAAATAGTTGAACAGCGATTTGAATCCATGCATTGTCATCAATTCGTAACCATGATATAAGCTGATTGCGCCATGGAACAAACTTTCAATGCGACTTCGGTCACGCTGATGCACGAAAAATAAAATATAATAATTAATTTCAATTTGATTGAATTTAATTATTACAAAATTTAAAAAAAATCCTACAGAATTGGCGTTAGTATTAGCGCGATATTTGTCCCTTTCTTGGAGAATTTGCCATTTGGAATAATTTTCCAATTTACGGAATGTCAAAACCCGCTCTTGTGACAACCGATCAAAATATGTTTGCAATACCTAAAATTTCATCATATTCTTAATGTGAACAAACAAATCAACAACAAGAAAAATCATCCACCTACATTTATGTATTTTTCAGCTACAGTAACTAACACCGGTTCAAACGGGACAACAATCTTCTTGATCGCACGACTGTGCGTGTATTGTTGCAATTCAGCAGAATCTTCAGATCGTATTTCCAAATGAGCAATCAACAAATTTTGAATTACCTGTTGAACCATCTACAAAAATTTGTTACTTGCATATCTTTAAAATAACCGCTTTAAAAATTATTCAAACCTTCAAATCGGAGCCTGGAGTTGCACTTAAAGCTAAAACCCGAAAATGACTACCATACTTAATCATTTCATTTATCACCTGAAGATGAAAGTCGCGCGATTTTTCAAAATTCGAAATCAAATACGAAACAGTAGAAAAAAAATGTCAAACCTGACAATAAGCATGATTGCCAGTAGCTCGGTGCGCTTCGTCTACCACAAGACATTTAACATCAGTAACGGGACATGCTAATCGAGACAAATCGTTCAAAAATACCTGAGGAGTGAGAAAAAACATTCTTTTCGTTTCCCATTCTAATTTTCTCGAAGCTGGATTTTTACAACCTTAAAAATTGCTCATGTTCAATGAAAACATTCTATTATTAAATGTTCTTATTTGAATGCGATAAAATTAAAATTGAACAAATACCCGTCATTTCTGCAACTGCTTCATTAGGTACACCCATAATTTTGTAGCATGCTTCAACCTGCTGTGCTACTAACGGCTTGGTAGGAGCCATGAAAACAATCTTTCCAGATGGATACCATCTGCAAAATAAGCATTTACAAATAATACAATGCAATACAGTCAACGCTAAAATTTTGCTTTAAAAATCCTAATCTTCTGAATCACTACAACTGAAATTATTACTTTTCTTATTTTATAAAATTTTTATTCTGTCAAAATTCAAAATATTCAACCGATGAGCTATATAATATTAGTATAAACTAAAAAAAGAAATCACAAGTGATTAATAATGAAAAATTACATTCACTAGAAATAAAACTACAATCTAAAAGCATTTACCGATAAAAATTGTACATCACTACAGCAGCAATAAGCGTTTTCCCCAATCCAGTGGGCAGTGTAACTAACGTATTGTAATACAGTGCTTTTGCAGCAATTTCAAATTGATACTGCCTTAAAGGAACATTCGATGGGTAAATCCAGGTGCGACCAGCACTTTTGTCAAATCCATCAATTTCCATCGGCTCATTTAAAGATGAATCTTCATTTAAATAATTTCGTTTAATTTCGTCAGTTTTGAATGACTGATGATGAAGCCCTGAAGTACCAGCTACACATCGTGCATTGTACATCAACTCCGTGTCATCCAAGGCCTTACAAAGCAAATCATCCTCTATATCGTCAAAGTCAACTGATACATCGTCGTTTAGTGGTTTATCGTGAAAAGCTGTTTGAGCAGAATAATCGCATAAAGTTGTAACTAAATTTTCAGATTGGGAAGAAGATGCAGGCTTAAACAATTTTCTAGGAACAGTTGATCCGGTTAAATCTTGCCGACCGACAAAAGAATCGGATGAACATTTCCAAGTGTCAAATAGTGTCTTTTGTCGAAGCATATCAAAACGTTTTAAAACATTTAAAAAATACAAAAAACGTATAAAAGCAAAAATAACATGCCCTTAAATTATATTCTAATCCATTCTATTACAGTTCAAAAAAAAGAATGTAAGTATTAATTTTAGTTTACTGTAATTCTTGAATGCATTCAAGTTATTGAATAAATTAAACATAAATTTGATGCATTGATTAATTCAACTATTTATTGAACTATCATATTTTATTATATGAATATTTTAAAAGTTATGTAATTATAAGGTGTTTTAAATCAGCTAACATAAAACTGAATAGAGCGAATGTTTTCGCTAAAAGATTATGCAGTAGAAAGCTCATCAAATTTCATTCCGCTCATCTGAACGTTTATCTTAAATAGCTATAATAGAGCAACAATCATAAATCGAGTTGATCAAGTTTGAGATATCAGATTTCCACTGAAATATTTTTTGTAAAAAATCTTCTTCAAAACTAGCAAAGAAAGTAAAAAAACTCAAAATAATATAAAAGAGTTTTTTCTATATTTTGGAACAAACAACAATCTGATTTCATGTACTATTTCCACCGTTGGTAAACGTCATCCTGAAATTTTAAATTAGTTGCTCATTCTTGATCAATGATATATTTGAGCAAGTTTTGAATAGTTAGTAAAATGTTTGCATAGTTTTACAAAATAGTTTGAGCAGTCTAGTTACTAAAAAATTTTAAACAAATATGCTTAACAAATACCAGCAAGTGGCTATAGCTACTATAAACATACATTTCCTTTTTCTCTGTGATATTTTAATTTTACTTTTTCAATGCAAAAAAATTGAGCAATGGAATATCTTTTATTTGAACATTATCCTTTATGGCAAAGTAATGAGCAGTGGTCCAAATTCAGTAAATTATAAGTTTAAAATCAGCAGTTTACAATGTGATTAAAATATCTCGTACAATTCAACGTTTACCAAGTTCAATTAAATTGATATGCAAGAAAACTGAATTAATGTGAAATAAAAAAGTGAATGAATAATGAAGTGAATTAAAAAGAAAATTAATGTGATAAATTTTAATGCTTGGCGAGAACGAAATCAAAGTTCGGGGCCAAGGTTCCGGGAAACGTTTTACTCGTTCAAGACAAATATTCGCAAACAATAACGCTATCAACAGAATAAAACACACACGCACACAATACAAAGCCGTTCAATCACACACACCAAAAATCCGGGGTCCCGCGCACACCAACACTTCCTCCTACGGTAGATGGCCGACACTCAAGTTCTAGCACTCCGGTGACGTCGCCGTGACGCCATCTTGCGTCATCCCAAAACGGCCCATCACAACACAATTAATAAATCTGTTTTCCAAAATATGTTAAATATGATACAAATGTATAATCCCATGTGAAGATCTCTTTCTCACAGTATAAGAACAATTCTTTTTTGAGATTGCAGTCTGGGTATTCTTTACTATCATTTACAACAATGATGATATGCACATTCATTACTTGTTTCTTTCAATAATCCACAGAATTTTTTGTTTCTTGATATGTTTCCATAAAATAAGAACGGTACTTAAACATGAAAACTTGCTGCTTGGAAAAAATGCAAACGATACCATCATCTAAATAAAGCGGACTGAGAAAGTAATAGCATCACAAAGTGAACACACAGAATAATAACAATTGATAGATTTTATTTAGCTTAAACAACCAAAGTAAAGACCGTGTAACGCAGTTGTGCGCGGAAGAGCTAAGTGAAGTGAAAATAGATAGCGCATTCATTATATATATACGAAAATGACGTCACAGTGACACGTTCTAACGATCAGCTCTATCGTAGGCTAGAGCTTCCGCCTAAATTGCCAAAGACTAGAGGTCACGAGAATGCTTTTCTCCAACAATAATGAAATACAATGAAAATAAATTGACAGTAATACATGCAAAAAACGTGGCCGTTTTGCAATTTCAATTGCGTAACTTTATGAAAACAAATCTTTCTATGTATATAATTAGAGATAGTACCTAAACAATATGAGTAATATCTGATGTAGTATTAACACATGTTACTCACTTCCAAATAGGCAAAAATGTCTTCATAAATATAGATGCAGCCACAGATGAAGCGTAGCAAATAGAGAAAGCGCTAAATTGAACTGCATAATAGGGTCAGCATTTTGTATTGCTTATTTCTTTAAATAGCAACAATTGATCTACATTACAAATGCAAACCAATATTTAATTCATTATCATACTTTAAAAATTACAGTATGTTTTATAAAATTTTATTTTCAATTTTACAAAGAAGATTCCAACTTTTCAATGCACAAAATTAATTACATGCACAGTAAACAGTATAATTATATTAGGTGCATGCATCCAAGTTCTTCGTGGTGATCATCTTTCTGAATAAGTCAGCTGCTTCTTTGCTCAAAACGCAAGCAACGCTTGCTCCATATTTTGCATCATTCGCCTAATTGATTTTAAATTTAGTAAAGGAAAGAATGAAAAATTTATTCAATCATACCGTTCTTCCAGTATTGCTTAAGCATATGAAATCAGAATCTGATTTCGGAACAGACCATCTTGCACTGTCTTGTCCTATTGGAATTACAGTGTCTTTAACAGTTATTGGCCCTAATACGTTTTCCACTTTTAATGTGCCAGCGCATGATTTTCTCAAAACAGTTGCAGTTGTTCCAGGTGTGTAAACTTGGAAGGATTTTTGCATAATTTTAACGATATAATTCAAATATATATCTGAAAATACAATATTTTTTCTGTTTAATATATTTTTTATTAATTTTCTGAATTCAGATGTACCCGATGAATATGCTACTGGTGCTGATGCAAATATTTTCACAGTTCCTGGTGCAGTCAAAGTCGCTACGCCATCACCAGAAGCAGATGCAGTTGGCTGATATGTATGCAAGCCATTAACGAGTCTTTGAATTTCAGTTGAATCATAGAAAGCGGGTACTGTTGCAGATTTCTGAGCAAAAAATACGATGGGTTGTTCATAATCGATTATTTTTGCTAAAATTAATTGGGTTTTTGAATTGAATTTTAAAAAATATAACTGTATACCAATAGCCCTCAAATTGACATCAGAATATGACATGCATAAAAATGCAGCTGCTTCCTTTGTGGTCTTTTCATTCGAAAATAGATCTCCTATAGCAAGTGCTAAATTTGGAAAATACTTTGCTGTGTGTACCAACCAAAATCCTTTATTATTATCTTCAGCCATTATTACACCTAAATAAGAAATCATGTTGTCATAATTTTAATGTGATGCATTTCTCATATACCTTTTCCAGGACTCATGGGAAGTTCAAATTTAAAATGTGGAGGATAATTGCTGTATGCTACAATATTTGTATTGGGCTTGTTTTGTGAACCAATATAAATATTCATTGTAGAATGAATTGGTTGCTGTTGGGCATCTATATCTGCTGCAGCTGACCAGTCTGTTGCAGCAGTTGGTAGAAGATGATGTGAAGATTTCCCTCCTGGCAATTTATAGACAAAGAACCTGAAAAGTATTATTAAATAGTTAGATTTATTGTGCACTTGAATTTTCATTACCAATCCACATCATTATTTTGTTCTTTGCATTGGTAATCAATGGGTGTTACACCTAACTGCAAGGTATATAGAGCTATAACATAAAATATGAACATTTTTCTAATTTTAAACAACGTCTGCTCAGAGTGCACTATATATACAGATGCGTTTAGACACTAAATAAACAAGAAAGCAAAAAGATTATGAATTTTTATTGTCATGATTTTTGTTTTGCGTGATCGTTATTTTTTTTCATTGTTTAATAGTTTGTTGAGTTTGTAGTATAATTTTGAGTGTACATTGAATTGTTGCATCTGTCTGAATTCAAATAACTCCATATTAATTGTGCAGCATCAAAATTTGTTATATTAATGCTCTTTTAACAGCTAATTAAATTTAAGGATTGAAGCTTACTGCAATGTTATCAATAAAAAATTTCTGCTTTTGTCGTACGTAAATTTTGTTTTGTGTTTTATCAAATTTTTAATGTTGCATCAAATTTATTAAATTTGTTTTGTGTTTTAATTTTGCTATCCTGTGAAATAAATTTAACACTGCTTTGAAATATGCTGTGGAATATTTTTTATCATTTTACTTTATTTCACACTGCAATTATATTTATAGCCTCAACTAATGTTAAAATACAGTTTATGAAAACCTCTTCTTTTTTAATGTTTTTTTGCTGTAGATATTTACATTTATAATTGTGACAAAACTAAAAATTGCTATTTTAATTTGCTTCAGTAGATTTTATTATTAGTTGCTTTGAATATAATTTTGGCATATTTTATTGAATACTGTCTTAAATAGAACTATTATAAGATTAAACAAATTTCATTACATTGAAATTAATGCTTAAAGGTTAGCTCAAAGGAGGCGATTTATAATTCATTTCAAAGATTAATTACTCATAAATACGTTAAAACACTTTTTATAAATTTGATGGATGAACAACTTTTGTTAAAGCTAAGTTTAAAGTGCAAGTTTAAAATTTGTTTTAAAGTTCAACTTGTTTAAAATACTGTAAGAAATTTTAAACAAACTTTATGGCTTAAAATTGGTGTTTAAACTTAGTTTAAAGCAAACAGTTAAAAATTCATTTTAAAGTGAAGTTTATTTAAAGTACTTCAAATTAATTCAATTACTTTAATGTGTGTTTAAAAACATTATATCTCAAATCGTAGCTGGGCTCCTATGAATTTGTATTGAAATTTTTGTTTTCTTGAATATGTTATTTCAAACAAAGTATTTATTTATGAAATATCTTCCTGAATAGATGAAATAACATATCTCTTCTATTTCCCTAATTAAATTATTTGCACATTGTTTCTGATTGGCAAATTTATCTTCCAGTGAATACTTGCTTTCGACGACATGCAAATCTCTTCTGTTTGTGCTGTAGGTTGATTATTCTCTTCGAATTTCGTTGTTGTGCGCGTTTTCTGTCTGAATAAACTGTATTATTTTACTTTGCAGGTATAGTATTTTTATAAAGATAGTTTAACTTAGTAATTGTATTTTTAGGATAAGATTTTAAGCATTCCAATAAATTGAAGTACTATTTATAAAAAATAAAAGTGAATTTATCATCAAAAAATGCTCTACAGTCGCTTTTGCAAATATTCATTTTATTGTAATTTAAATTGCAAATACAAAGCGCTTGTTGTTGACGCTGCATAATGGAAACGAAATGGATAACGTTTTCAAAGCAGTTAATGAGAAAGTATCCACGATCCCGTGTGTTTCCAGACCGTCTCTGATTCTGGTTGTCCCGTTAGCCCAACGTTGGCTAACTTTGCAGATCAGGCGGAATGCAGTGCTTTCAACGTACTATGATCGTAGAGATTTACTCTGTTAATGACGAATCCATTTGAACCCACTTTAGCTGAAAAATATATTTAGCTGAAAAATATAATTTCCATTTCAGCGGTGTCGTTTCGGCTCATTTTCCACAATTACTCTGCAGCAATTTTATAACTTATAAATTTCCATTTGTTTTTTTTGATTGCCAAAGCCATTCCAGGCAAATAAAGCCCAACAAAGCGATCACTTTAATCGTTGAACACGAGCAGAGCAACATTTCACATTCAACAGCATAAAACATCAGTTTATTACACTGAACAAATGGTAAATTATCCGTCATAAATACATAAATCCAGTACTGTTGCCAATATCAATAGTACAATGCTGGCGCTTGAAACGGAGCAAACAAACAGACAAACAAACAAACAGCAAAAATTATGAACAATTAATTTTACATTTCGTTCAAATTTACTAAGCAGTGCTTTTCAATTGATTGAATACCAAAATTATTCTATGACAATCAAGCTGTATGGGGAAGGTAGAGGGACAGAAAGTTTATTTTCATCACAGCACATCAGTTAATCCACACAATTTTTGGATAAATCAACTGGCTGAACAACCAGAAAAACGTTACATTCAAAGCACAATGATTACTGATGTGATATGCTTTATGGCACAGTAATTTACAGCATGCCTAAGTTGGTGAACTATGAGTTTAAAATCAGCGGCTTACAATGTGATTGGAAAATATTTCGTACAATTCAACGTTCACCAAGTTCAATTAAATTGATATGCCGGGAAACATCATAAATCAATAGATGTGTTTTCAAAAATGTGATAAATATCCTACAAATGTATAATCCTATGTGAAGATTTCTTTCTCACTGTATAAGAACAATTCTTTTTTGAGATTGCAGTCTAGGTATTCTTTACAAACATTTACAGTGATGGTGATGTGCACATTCACTACTTGTTTCTTTCAATAATCCACAGAATTTTTTGTTTCTTGATATGTTTCCATAAAACAAGAACAGCACTTAAACATGAAAACTTGCTGCCTGGAAAAAGTGCAAGCAATACCATCATGTAAATAAAGCAGACTGAGAAAGTAATAGCATCACAAAGTGAACTCACAGAATAATACAACTGAAAAACAATGAAAATAAATTGACCGTAATACATGCAAAAAAGGCGGCCGTTTTGCAACTTCAGTTGCGTAACTTTATGAAAACAAATTTTTCTATGTATATAACTGGAGATAGTACCTAAACAATATGAGTAATATCTGATGTAGTATTAACACATGTTACTCACTTCCAAATAGGCAAAAATATCTTCATAAATATAGATGCAGCCACAGATGAAGCGTAGCAAATAGAGAAAGCGCTAAATTCCACTGCATAGTAGGGTCAGCATTTTGCATTGCTTATTTCTTTAAATAACAACAATTGATCTACATTACAAATGCAAACCAATATTTAATTCATTATCATACTTTAAAAATTACAGTATGCTTTATAAAATTTTATTTTCAATTTTACAAAGAAGATTCCAACTTTTCAATGCACAAAATTAATTACATGCACAGTAAACAGTATAATTACATTAGGTGCATGCATCCAAGTTTTCTTTCGTTATCATCTTTCTGAACAAGGCCGCTGCTTCTTTGCTCAAAACGCAAGCAACGCTTGCTCCATATTTTGCATCATTCGCCTAATTCATTTTCAATAGAGTAAAGGAAAAAACAAAAAGTAAATTCAATCATACCGTTCTTCCAGTATTGCTTAAGCATATGAAATCAATATCTGATTTTGGAACAGACCATCTTGCACTGTCTTGTCCTATTGGAATTACAGTGTCTTTAACAGTTATTGGCCCTAATACGTTTTCCACTTTTAATGTGCCAGCGCATGATTTTCTCAAAACAGTTGTAGTTGTTCCAGGTGTGTAAACTTGCATGGATTTTTCCAGAATTTTAACAATATAATTTAAATATATATCTGAAAATACAAAATTTTTTCTGTTTTGTATATTTTTTAGTAATTTTTCGAATTTAAATGTACCTGAGGAATATGCTACTGGTGCCGATGCAAATATTTTGACAGTTCCTGGTGCAGTCAAAGTCCTTATGCCATCACCAGAAGCAGATGCAGTTGGCTGATATTTATGCAATCCATTGACAAGTTTTTGAATTTCAGTTGAATCGTAGAATGGTTGGGCGGCTGCTACTGCCGATCTCTGAGCAAAATACACGATGGGTTGTTCATAATCAATTATTTTTGCTAAAATCATTTCTGCTTTTGAATTTTATTTCAATAAAATAAAACTGTATACCAATAGCCCTTAAATTAACATCAGAATATGACATGCATAAAAATGCAGCTGCGTCTTTTGTGGTCTTCTCATTCGAAAATAGATCTCCTATTCCAAGTGCTAAATTTGGAAAATACTTTGCTGTGTGTACCAACCAAAATCCTTTATTATTATCTTCAGCCATTATTACACCTAAATAAGAAACCTTGATGTCATAATTTTAATGTGATACATTTTTCATCTACCTTTTCCAGGACTCATGGGAAGTTCAAATTTAAAATGTGGAGGATAATTGCTGTATGCTATAATATTTGTATTTTGCTTGGTTTGTGAACCAATATACTTATTCATTGTAGAATGAATTGGTTGCTGTTGGGCATCTATATCTGCAGCAGCTGTCCAGTCTGCATCAGCTGGTTTAAGATAATGTGAGGATTTTCCTGATGGCAATTTATAGACGAAGAACCTAAAAGGTAGTATGAAATAGTTTGATGTATGATGTGCGTGAGTTTGCATTACCAGTCCAAAGCATTCGCATCTTGGAAACATTGGAAGTCAACGGACGTTACGCCTAACTGCAGGGTATATATAACTATAACATAAAGTATGAACATTTTTTCAATTTTCTACAATTTCTATTTTGAGTGCCATATATATATATATATATCTATTTATGCACTAAATAAACAAGAAAAAACCATTTTGAATTTTCTTTTTCATTATTTTTGTTTTGCGTGGTTGTATTTTGTTTGCAGTGTTTGTTGTATAATTTTGAATATCCATTGAATTGTTGCATCTGTTCCAATTCAAATAACTCCATATTAATGGTACTTCATAAAAGATATTTTTATATTAATGCTCTTTTAGCAGCTAATTAAATTTAAAGATTGAAGCTTATTGAGATGTCATAAATCAAAAACTTTTGCTTTTCTCTTATGTACATTTGTTTTCCTATTTTGGCCAAATAAAATTCTTCTCATTCTTGAAATTCTTGAAAATATATTTAGCATTGTTTTTAAATACATTTTGGAATATTTTTTTATTCATTTTATTTCATTTTACATTGCGATTATATTTACAGCCTTAGCTAAAATTAAAATGTAGTTCATAAAAACCATTCTTTTATTTAATATATTTTCCTGTGGATATTTACTTTTATAGTTGCCTCAAAGTTAAAAATTACAGTTGTAATTTGCTTTACTATATCTTATTATTAGTTGTTTTCAATGTAATTTTGGCATACTGTATTGCATATCATCCTAAATCAGACCAATGGAGGGTTAAACAAATTTAAT